>NC_056731.1:821041578-821351578 GCF_019279795.1 Protopterus annectens | reverse complement strand
GAAATGTCATGTGGCACATGTGGTTGGGACAGAGGAGTGAAGTTGATAAAGAACATGTGAGACAACAGGTTAACTATGAATATAGACCTATTATACATGGTATCGTTAAGTATGAGTTCACCAACAATCTGGGCCTGTCCTCTGAGGTTACACATGTAACTACACTGTGTGTTGTGGTTCTGCTTTGTGTAGGAGGCTAATTTTGTCACATACTGTTTCTACATGACATCACAATAACACTATGTGCTTGTTTTAGCTGAGGAGGTTGTGCCTCCATTTTAGGGAGGCACTCTCACACCAACTGTCACACAGCAATGTCTGCCCCTTACTGTACAGCCTGCTAATGACAATTGTGCACCAGACAGGCTTGTTGTGCCATGAGGAGCTTGTGTTTTTCCTGTCAGGTACAGCCGCGTCTATGCAGTTGTACTGCTGCTTACATAATGCATGGGCGTAGAGCTCTGAATACTTGCCTATCCCATCTGAGGAGGGAGGTGCAGTCAAGCTATTTAAACCATCCCATAGGATGTAATAAATTGCTTTGTTGAAGTTTATTTCTGTATTTTCTGCAAGGGTGGTTAGGTCTGGTAGTTTTAATGAGACTGATCTGTGGTCAGATCTCACCAAGGAGGACCTCACAGTGGGGGGCTGCAGTCGTCACTCATATTGATAAACACATGATGCACTACATTGGCTCCCCTTGTGAGGATGTCATGCCAAAGGTCAATGGCATTGTAGTTAAGGATGTGGACTAACCTCTGGACAAGTGAGCTTCAGCACAACTAACCCACACAGTTGGTGGTTACTTAATGTCACCCCAAACCATGGTGTAGGGGTATGTCTTGATAGAGACAAGTACATTCAAATAAGCACAATGGGTGTCTGGATTCATGGAGCTGCTCCTGTAACTGGCAATGGCTTGATTACATGGCCTACCAACAGTCAACAGCACCTGCAGTGTCTCTGGGAAATCACAGTGCTTCACAAAGTCTGGATGTGTATCTACCCTTAATGAATATGTATACACCACCTGTATCACCTTGCACACTGTCACTTTGAGGTCTGAACATGCAGAAGGATGTGTAGTCTGGTATGGCTGTAATGCTGTCCACAGCCTTGAACCAGGTGCCTTTGACTGCACAAGTGTTTGCATATTCCAAGGTGGGGACACCTTCCACAGAGTGGGGTTTAGTGTTGCCATTCCCAGCGTGTAGCAGCACAACCATGATGTTGCATGAAGATGGCATTCTCACTGGAAATTTTACCTCCAGATAGTGCCTATAAGATGCATAGTGGGGGTGTCAGCAGCTTTGGCCAATACTCAACATCCCAGGGGTGAGAGATGAAGACCATCTCTGGCAAACCATTCATGTCTGTTGAGCAAGTCATCCTGGGTGACCATGTAGTGGATCCCCTTACAATGACACCACATGCTAAGGCAATTATTAATGTCCATCATTTTCCATATGTATTGAGCCATCATCTTAGGTGAGGGTCAAATGCAGCTGAAAGCTATGGGCATACCTGGAAGAGACACAGAGTGTCTAAGCTCAATCATGTGTCTGCATACAGTCCGGTGACATATTTCCCTAGTTGTACACACCTGCAGAAACTATGATGTCATCATTATGTTACGTGATATTCCTTGAGTTGTGGCAATGTGTGGTATTGAGTATCGTGTCAACCCACAGACAGCTAACTGTGACCTTTCCCATATTTAGCCTGGTGACACAGATGTCAATGTGTCTCACAATGTAATCACCTATGAATAATAGGTTTGATTTTGTGTTTTGCCTCAGGTGTTTGACCGGTGAGACAGTGGTGCATGAACTATTATGTGTACTGTGCTCTCCAGAGGTAGGATTTTCTGAGGTATCTGTTTGGGAATGTGTCTGGTAAGGAGTTGCACACATGCAGGTGTGTGTGATGTGGATGTGGGTGGTGCAGAAGGTGACCTGGGCATGTTGGCAAAATGCTCATTGCCATATGTACTGACTGCTGTTTGAGACTCAATGGAATCAAGGTTGGAAATACAGTCACATCTGTTACACATTGTGTTTGTGTGGTATAGGAGTAGAGGGGTGGGGAAACTTCCCACATCTCATCAGCAGTCATTGATAGTGCCATTAGCAATACAGTCATGCTTGTGTGTACATCACAGCAGGCCATCATTAGGCAGTGTCATGAAAGATGGTGAAATGTAACATGTCACCTTCGTGTAGGTCTCCTAAGGTAACACAGTACAAGACAGTGTGCCATACAATGCTTTGACAGCCATGTGGACCTTGGTTTGACCATAATCATGTTATTAGGCTTGGTCTCAGTACCATACCTACAAATGTGACACTGTGCAAGTCCTGCAAACTTAGGGTCATGCTGCCACACCCTTGGGGTTGACAACCTGAAACACAGATGTGGATGTCCATGCATGCACAAAGGACTTGTTCAACTTTGCTGACATTACATTGCCCTTGCAAGTGTACAGTGCTTGTGAAGCAACCAGACAGCAAAGTGGCTGTTGTGTGACATAATGTAGGAATACAGATGTGTTCTGGGTACATAACCGTACAGTATGACATACCTAGGACATGTGGTAGGTGGACAAACTTTGGCCAAAGGTGGTCAGTTCTCTGCAGTAGGCTTCACAGCCATGTCCTGCAGATATCCACCATTAATCTGTTGAAGGTCAGGATGCATGTATTGCTGTGAAATTTTCACCTAAGATGGATCAATGCCACTGTGCTGCTTGTTTCACCAAGCTTGGACATCTATGTCACTGGACATTGCACATTATATTGTGATGCTGCATCTGTGCTCCTAATCACCATCTGATCAGTTCCCTAGTGACATACCACCAACCCTGGTACAGAAGGTATAATACATACAAAAGCCAACTGATTTCTCAGGTTGCTAATCAAGGCATCTACCTGGAAAAGGGTATGTGAAGCCTACAGAGCCTTGCATGATGTGGGACAGCTATATAGATGAACAAACAGGCTGTGTCCTGCTTCTCCTCATGAGCTTTGCAGTAACGTTTTGCATGTGATGATAGAAGAAGTATTGGAGCATGGTATTCCATGAGAGAGTGGTTGTGGTGAGACCAGCTTTAGTAGTAGCCAGGCACCAGCAATTCAGGGGACTCCCCTGCTTTCTGCATTCTTCACAAGGTAATTGTGTCCTTTCAGTACACACTACTTGAGAAGTGACCAGCTGCAGAATACCTGTGTAAAATCTCCTGCCTTACCTTTACAAGGTATACATATTATGTTTCCCTCTGTTTGTCTGTGTTCTGTAGAGACACCTTGGGTGAGTCTTTTCTTAGAACATGATGGAAGTAACTGCAATACTTAGTTGCACAGAGGACAACTAGCATGCAGTGCCAAGCAGTGTCCCCAGATCCCTCAGTCATCTGATATGTAAAGCCATGAAAGGAGTTAGCATGGATACAACCAGTAAAAATGTCATACACCTACTGACACTGGACCAAACGCAGCTTTTTTTGCTCAAGTGCAGATAATGGCTATTTACCCTAACCGGTGAATCTCACTGAGTGATAAATTATGCAATGGATGAGGGGAATATGACTCACTCCACCTACAGTGGCCTGACAAAGTGTTTGACGATATTAGGCCAGCAGGCCTTGCTGAAAACTGTGTAGGTTATTTAGAGAGTGGTATGTCAGCTGGTGCATAGCCAAATGTCTGATAGTCATAATTTGGAAAGGTAATATTGGGTAGACCTACGCTACAATGATGTCAGTCACCAGTGGACTTCCTTCAGACATCATTAACGGAGTATCCCTTCTAACCATTTCCTTTTCTGTAGTCATGGCTACTGTCATTGACCTCTGACTACATTAGCAGGTGATTGCATATTAGAAGCTGTCACTGAATCCCACATAGAACCAGCAGTTATCCAGGATGGCCTGAGATGCATATTCAGTTGTTGTGAGAGCCACTGACAAAAAATAAATGCTGAGGACTGCACAATACTATCCTTTTGGAAGTCATCCACCCCTGGAAAATTTAGTAGTGTCTGTACACCATACACTGTTGAGCTATTACTCATGGACTTATGGACACAGAGAGTAATGTAGCCTTTGATTTTCACTAGTTGGTAAGATGTGGGGATCCATTCAGTTTTGTACATACTATACAGAAAGGTATGGCATGTAAATCCCTGATTGGCAGTGTTATATTGCATTTGGCACTCATCACACCTATCACTGAGTGCAATGCTACCTTTGTTATGTCACTATACAGGCATATCTTACAACTGTAGCAACCATGCAGGTTCCATGGTAAACCAATACATATTGTAGATAATATATCCTATGTAGTCTGTGTAAAGACCATACATGTGTTGTCTGTCTCCTACATGCTTTGGAGGGGATGTGTATGACTGCAACACAGGGGGCTGTCAGATTCTACTGTATACCTCCCACTTATCCAAGACAGGATTAACACATGCATTACCTGTTCTACAGACATACACCATCACTGTGGCATACATAGTACATGTTGGAGAGACAGATATGTAACACAGACACTACACCCTGTATGTAACAGGCTCCTCATGCATGTGAAGCACATGTCTGCTGTAACACACATCATGTGCAAGTTATGCAATGGGATGCAGAACAAGGCAGTCATAACTGGTGTAGGAAAAATGCCTGTAATGGACAAAGGAAATTTTTAAATGGGTCATCTCCAGAACACAGCTTGTAGATGCTCCCAAAACCCTGGTAACACTTATCAAGGGTATTAGACATTTTCGTAGATTAGGGATGCATGAATAGGGTGAATGATGCCATTGCCCTTGTTAACCTGTTATGCACATATGAATCTATGGAGCCATGCACCTATAGTGCTGTACCTTGCTGAAGACATATTTCTTCTGTGTTGACATTTCATCCTGTGTTGTGATGTCTATAGGTTTATTGCCACGGTGTATCCGTAGGTGTTCCCTACAGACTCCTGAAACTGAACCATAAACAGGTCCCTGACACACCTTTCATTGTGTGAGTATACAGCCATTACAACATCATACAGCATAAGGTACACAAAATAATGTGGCTTACTCATTATAAATGTCAGCATACAGTATCTGTCAGTGACCAGTACAAGTTACACTGCAAAGCAACACTGGATTATACAATTAAATATTAATTTATATAGTCACCCTGTGCATCAGACACATAGCTTCATTTCCCTGCATTGATGACGAGGATGACAGGGATGTGGCACATATATCATCACTTACACAGAGTCTTGTGTGGGGGTGCAGGAGGCAAAGGATGACCCAATAGTTTGAAAGCATGTGTGTGTGTGTGTGAGTTAGGAAGGGAAGCAGGCAAGATGGACCATGGAAATGTGTCGTGTGTGTTTGTAGGTGACGTGATTTTGACAGTGGTGTGTGAGTTGGTGCATGAACACAGTCAACTCCATCCAGACCGTCTATCACAGACAAAGTGCATTTGAAGACAGATATTCTGCAATCTGTCTTAGACCACCATCTTTCCACTGCATCAATGAACCAATCCAGGGTATCAACAAAGAGGTTGAAGCAGTCCTGGATATCAGACTGTGCTGCATCCATAACCCTGGAGTTCCTTTTTGAACATGCTTGTGACCCCGTGACAGCTCAAAACATATGCTGAGTGACCTGTGATGAAATACCTGCAACAGGTGGAGGAAGGACAGCAGGTCTCCTACAAGCACCCCTATCAATCTGCCTGTGTGGAACCTCACCAGCTCTCTGGCTATGGCCAGTGTCTACACTCACTAGAGGCATAGTTACCACACTTTCTTGTTCAATGTCCCCACCCTCTGACAGACCAATATCTGTGGCCTCTGAGGACTGGGTAGATGTAGACATGCTGACTGTGTGTGGTGATTATGAGGGCAGAAGAGGGATATAAACCTCTATGACATATTCAGCCTCTGAAACCCCCAGATGTACCTCACTTTGGCCACCATCATCATCAGAGTCTGAAGAGACACTGACATCAGGTTGTGTACGGAACAGAGACCAATACCCCTGGTCACCTGTAATAAGAAAGGCAAAAGCAGTACATACCTGCACTAGTATGCTCTGCAGTACTAATATATGTAAATAGGTATACATTGTTGTCACTATTACAGACCTGTTTAACCCCAAACCTCATATAGTAGGACATGAGGACATTACTTTTCTCACAAACATCTGCAGTTACTTGTAAATAATAACTCTTTACACAGCAATATCATCAGCAACAATGAGGTACACTGCTGACATTTGTGAAGACTCTGCACAGTAGACACATATGGCAATCTGTAATGGCCTGACAATACTGTCACATCTATCAGTGTGGTCACACCTACAAGGCATAGGTATGGCTCTAAAGTGTGTACAGTCAGAAAATATCTGTGCAGTTGGCAATCATCCTGTCAGTACAGCAATCCACCCAGCAGGCCTGGGATGACACTTTAGGGAATGCATTGCAGCAAATCTGCATCTGTAACAAAACAGTGTTGTGCTTACCAGGAGCAGGACCAAAGCCTTGTCCAATTCCTGATGAACCTGTGAAATGTTGAGGGAGAGGTAATGTAAACACCACCCATGTTGCACTATAACAGGGTAATACATCCATAAATCTCACATTTACAGTAGCTACTTTGTTAATTGTTATATTGGTCAAAATCTGAGCATGAGGTTCAAACTGCAGTTAAACTCCCCACCCCCAAAACAAACACTTGGCACCCACATAAAAGTATGTACACTCTGACACACTGAATGCTACAGTATTCCAATGCTGATCAAATTAAGCCTACCTGGATGCTCCTCTGGCATGGAAACTGTGGCACCCACATCCACAATATAAGGTGTGATGGGTGCCTGGGAGCTGTTGTGTGTTCCTAGGTCTGCCAAGAATTCCTCAGTGGCTGAGAGTCATTATTCCACTGCAGACCCTCCACCAGTGATGCCACATTCCCTGGCCACATCTGCTGCTCTTCTGTGTTCAGAATTTATCATATCTGTCACACAGTGTCAAACCTGCTGATATGTCCTGCTCTGGTGACCTGTGATAACATCACAGGCAAGGTCAGCCCACAGTGCTGCCCACTGTTCCCTGTTTTGCCTCCCTTGGACAGTAGGAGTTCATAGTGTTGATGGAGGCCTTCCCGGATTATATCATTCTCAGCATCCATAAAAGGGGCACGACATCTGGCATGCATGTTTCCTGAAAGACAACAAAATGGGAACACATGTTAGGATCACATACGTGGAAGTACACTAGGGATACAGCAAGAACAGAATGGCTGGCAGTATCCACTGCTTGATTATACATGTCATATTTCACAGAGTGCAAACATACTAAGTGTGTGGATACAACTACAATACTAGTAATAGTCAGCTATTCCCATTTGTGCCATGACAGATACTGCTGTATGATCACACACCCAACACAGCAGTCCACTGCAGTCTGACCCCTAGGGGTAACACCCCTGATAATATGTCAAAACAGCAGTGCCAAACAAATAGCAGTGTGCTATTACAACCACTATAAAGGGACATTCCCATGAGACCAGTGTGCCACATTGACAAAAAACATTCCATCCTTGATATATTTATGTCCTCTGTAAGTGTAACAAATCTTGAAAATCAATGACATGTCATAATTACAGTTCTAAGAAAGGCGTGATGCTGTAATCCCAATTCCCCCTAAGTATATCCACACATATGTATCATGTTGTAAACAAAAAGGTTACATACCTGATGGAGTACAGTACTCCTCTGTTGATATGTGCAGATATATAAAGTTTTGGCAACACATTTACTGTGTGAAGAAAGTCTCATACAGATGGGTTCCCCTACCCAGCTGTTTGCTTTTTTTAACATGGTTTTCATTATTTATTTATTATTTATTTATTTATTGACATTTGTTTACTGGGAAAGTCCACTGGGCCAAGAGCCCATTTTCAATGGATGCCCAGGGAGAAAAGCTCCATTACAATGAAAAACAATATAACAATAAGGTTTACAGGGTATAAAAATATGAACAGCAAAAAAAAAAAAAAGGCAAAGAGACAAACCAGGGTCTCCATATATCGCCTTACAAAGTAAATTATATAATCCATAAGATAAAAAGAGATCCAAATTAACCAAAGGAGCAAATTACGAATGAGTATAATACACCTAAGCAGGAAGATAAAAGGTACAAAAATTGTGCCTCTAGAAATTAAATTGTGGGAGGTGTAGGAATAGGAGCAGAGAGAGTACAGATTATCAGTGGCAAATTAGAAAATGACAGGGTGAATAAGGTTAATAACAGTGAACCACACTGAAAAACGGAAGAATAAAAGGTCGACAGGAGGTAGCCAGCCAAAAAATATCCTTTATTTAGCCTTTCATCTAGAATACAAGACTTCATCAGAATATTAAAAAGTTACCCACACTGCCTTATATATCGTATGAAACTAATTAATAAAAGTTACTAACGAATTCGTAAAGCTCTAAAGACCCATTTTTTTCTGCTTGTTCTTACAAATAATCAAAGACTATATACACACTGTGTTAAAACCTGGTATAACTTATATAAATTGCATTGTTTTGAAACAGCAATATTATATGCAATAAAAATGCTGTGCCCAAAAATATTTATAATTTATTATAAGAGTATATAGTACAAAAAATCACTAAAAAGTAATTCCACAATTGCACCCCATCGTATTTTTATATTTTTTATAAGATTAAATTAGCCCTCAGTTTTAAAAAAAGAACTAATAGACACATTATCATTGAGCCCAGGGAACTGAGTAGAATTAACATGTAGCTGCCACTGTAACTCTCTTCGCTCAAGAT
The DNA here is from genome assembly GCF_019279795.1 of Protopterus annectens. Taxonomy (NCBI): domain Eukaryota; kingdom Metazoa; phylum Chordata; order Ceratodontiformes; family Protopteridae; genus Protopterus; species Protopterus annectens. Next base: position 821,342,734 of record NC_056731.1, on the reverse strand, counting down.
GTTCTTCAGTTACCCACCCTCTCGGTCCTTGCTCTATGTGGTCAATAACTACAAAGAAAAAATATGGACAAAATATGCACAGCCAGAGCATTTGTTTGTTCTTTTTTACCTATGTCATAGCAATGATAAATTCTATGATTGATTGCATTCTTAGTCTTACCTATATAGAACCCTTTGCACAATTGGCACAAGGATACATATATCACAAACTTAGTATTACAGTTATATCTTCTACTTAACCTAATAGTACCATAGTTTGCAATATTGACTTCACTTGTCTCCATTATATGTTTGCATTGTGAACAGGATCCACACCTACTCATTTTTCCTGTACCCCTCTCCCATACATTTCTCTCTAACATGTTTTTAATACTTAAGTCTTTCTTATAAACTATTCTAGGACTTACCCTAAAATGTTAACATATTCCGTGTCTATGGAAAATACCAACCAATTCTTCCTCACTATGTAACTGATGTCTTTGAACTGTCTATTATAAGTTAACACCAAACTATATCCAGTATATTGATCCTTGCCATTAGAATCATTGGGGGTATTAGTTCTTGATCCTAAAAGGGGGTATAATAGACCCCCACCCTTTTTTGAATCACATCAGAAAAAATATTTTGTATAAATAGTCAGGATACTGACTCTTCATATGTATTTGTTAGCAAATAAGCATTTTATTACTATAGTCATTGCTATTCATTATGACTAGCCCACCTCCTTTATCTGACTTCATCACTCTAAGGGCCCTATTGCTACAGGTGGAATACAAAATACATTATGACAGCTGGCATCCTATTCATCAGAAGAAATCCCTAGTTAAGTGACAGTGTGTCAGATTAGCCCGTATGGTCTCTAAAATGGATGAATTCACCTTTCAATGTGACCAACTTAGAGATATGTTGGTTAGAAGGAGTATCCTAGACTATTTATACAAAATATTTTTTCTGAGGTGATTCAAAAAAGGGTGATGGGCTATTATACCCCCTTTTAGGATCAAGAACAAATACCCCAACAATTCTAATGGCAAGGATCAATATACTAGAGATTTTAGATATAGTTTGGTGTAAACTTATAATAGACAGTTCAAAGACATCAGTTACATAGTGAGGAAGAATTGGTTGATATTTACCACAGACACAGAATATGTTAAAATTTTAGGGAAAGTCCTAGAATAGTTTATAAGAAAGACTTAAGTATTAAAAACATGTTAGAGAGAGACATACGGGAGAGGGTTACAGGAAAATGAGTAGGTGTGGATCCTGTTCACAATGCAAACATATAATGGAGACAAGTGAAGTCAATATTGCAAAATATGGTACTATTAGGTTATGTAGAAGATATAACTGTAATACTAAGTTTGTGATATATGTATCCTTGTGCCAATTGTGCACAGGGTTCTATATAGTTAAGACTAAGAATGCAATCAATCAAAGAATTTATCAACATTGCTATGACATAGGTAAAAAAAGAACAAAAAAAAGCTATGGCTGTCCATATTTCTACTTACTGTGATCATTTTTTCAAGTTTGTAGTTATTGACCACTTAGAACAAGGACCGAGAGGGGGTGTGACTGAAGAACATATTGAGCTAAGAGAGTTACAGTGGCAGCTACATGTTAATGCTACTCATTTCCCTGGACTCAGTGATAATGTGTCTATTAGTTCTTTTTTTAAAACTGGGGGCTAATTTAATCTTATAAAAATATAAAAATATATAAAAATATGACAGGGTACAATTGTGGAATTACTTTTTAGTGATTTTTTGTACTATATATTCTTATAATAAGTTATAAATATTTTTGGGCACAGTATTTTTATTACATATGATATTGCTGTTTCAGAACAATGCATTTTATATACGTTATACCAGGTTTATGTGTATACTCTTTTGATTATATGTAAGAACAAGCAGCAAAAAATTGGTCTTTAGAGCTTTAAGAATTCATTAGTAACTTTTATTAATTAGTTTCATATGATATATAAGGCAGTGTGGGTAACAGTTTAGTATTCTGATGAAGTCTTGTATTCTAGATTAAAGCAACTCCCACTGTGCCCAATCTCTCCTCTTACCTGCAACATTACTTACCTTTCTTAAAAGCTTCTTCACTGATTAATTCTTCTCCTTATGCTTCTTCCTTCTCTTGTCTCAACTAAATCTAACAACAAAGCTGGTGACTCACTTTTCTCAAACACAGCAGGTAAAAACTGGAATCAGCTTCCTTCCGAAATATCAACCCTTGCTTCTACTTCTCTATTAAACATCTTAAAGAACATCTTATAACTCATTGGCTTTGTCCATGTGCTAACCCAGACTGATATATTTTTCCCCTTCCTGCTCTTACCCCTATCCCTACTCCTCTAACCTATGCCTCCAAATCTAGTTACTACTCTTTTCTTCATAGTAAGAGAATAAAATATAAGGGCTTTTCTCTCTTAATTGGGTCTTGCTCATACCTACTATTGTGTTTAGTATAATTTTTTTAGTATAATTTTCAGTATAATTTTTATAGTTTACAATTTTATTATTATTATTTTTCTTTTGACCAATGCTGCCTCTGTATTGTGATTTTACATGTCTTTTAATATATTAACTTTGTCACTGTTCATGCTTGGAGCTTTTCTCCCAGGGCTTCTACTGCAAATGGACATATATATCCAGTTAGACTAGCCCGGTCAACAAATGTAAAGTGAAATAAAATAAAATAAAATAATAAATACATAAATAAAAGCGCTAAATAAATTATATTTTTTGGCAGGCTATTTCCTGCGGACCTTTTATTCTTCTGTTTTTCAGTGTGGTTCATTGGTTTGTGCTTTTGGAACAAGGTTAATAGCAGGAGGGAAAATGGTAATACAAATACAGTAATTGTACAAGAGACAGAGTAGTTAGAGAGGATTAGACAGGGTTGGTGCAATACAAGGTAATTAGGTTGATTGTAAGGCTGGCAGCAAGGCTGGGATTGAGATAGAGGAAGTCAAGTAACAGCATCATATGGAATAGAAGGTGCATTAGTGCAGTTACAAATCCAATTAGAGAGGAGATGGTTATGAAGGGCAGGTTTGAAGTTTGAACAGTGTTGTTCACTGCGTACAGAGGAGGGGAGGTTATTCCATAGCTTGGCTATGGTCCAGGAGTATAGGAGTTTTCCTGCAGATAGATTTGGTTTATGGATTTGAAATAAGTATTGGTGCTCAGATCGTAGGGGCCGAAGAGAGGAGTAGGGGGCAAGTGGGAAACTGAGAGCAGGAATGGTTTATAGATGAGTTTATATGAGATGATTAGTTGAATAAGTAATAGGTGGTGAGGGAATTCTAGCCATTGTAGTTTCCTTAGGGTGGAGCAATGATGGGAAGAGTGGCAGTTACCTATGGCAAATTTGGCAATTTTATTATAGCAGGATTATAGCTTTAATATCAAGGAAGACTGTAGATTAGTTAACAATGGAGCACCATAGGTTAGGGATGGTAGAAGGTAGGTGAGGGTGAGAGCTTGTTTAGTTGGTAAGGAGAAACCTATTGTGTCTATATGGTAGCCCTAGTTTTTTTGTATGTTTTGTTAATATTGGATTGGACATGCAGATCGAACTTTAGGTTTTCATCTATTATGACACCTAGTAATTTAGTATTAGTTACCAGTTCTATTTTTGTATAGTTTAGTGAGATTGTATTGGGAAGGTGGTTGGCTCTTAACCAATCTGTATTTCTGGAATGCTAATTACAGCCAACACAGCTGATTTGCAGTATAATCAGCCAATGACATGCAACTACTGAACAAGTTATAAGGCCTTCATGTAGATTAGAAGCCCTTTCTGATATGTTGTACCAGACATTTCTGGGATCAAGATGCTACACCATCATAGAGGGTATGTCTGTAGCAGCTACTTTTACATGCGGATGTATGTGACCCAGGCTGCAGCTGATGCTGCAAGCAATAGGCATAGGTAGAGAGTGTGAACACTTTGGAAGACAACAAGCTATAAAAGTAATTGTAGGAGCTGTGGCAGTTGTCTTGTAGATGCAGAGCCAGATTGAGGGTACCCATTCCACTGCAACTTAAGGTATGTGCTCAAGGTAAGCATGTTTGGCAATAGTATCACTAGCAGAGTACTAGGCAACATGTTTGTTACATCCTTGAGTAACACAGGGGGTCAATATAACATTATGTCAACCATTTGGGCAACTGGCAGGCCATGTGTTACATTACGGTAGTCATTTGGAACGTGTGTGTTGGCAGTCTTTACTACTAGCAGGACCTCCCTATGTGCATGTTAGTTGTGCAGATGTGCTAATTTGTAATATCATTATGAAATGATTGTGTGCTGCACTCTGATATTAATGGGCCTCATTTGCATTACCTAAGTTAAAATCCCCTGTGAATGCATATTAATGCATGACCTGACACTTTATGTTCTTATAGTGTAGCTACAGGGATATGTCAAGTGTGTTCCTATCTAAAAGCATGTCATTTCCATCACTGAAAAGCAGACATGGCATTTGAAATGTATTGCATGGATAAAGAGTACATGACTCAGTCATTCATTGATAGCTTCACAATAATGTAATTTAAATGCTACACACCACTGGATTTGAACCGAGGACCATGTGTGGCAAAACTTACTTTTTGCAAAGGATTTAACAGACTGAGCTGCTGAGCTACTGAGTCAGTGTTTCAGCATGTGTATTTGTGAAGTGCACACATACAGGCTGTGACATACCTCCATTACATCCATTATATTGTGCCTGGCTTTATAGGGATGTATTCCTCCACTAGAGTCCCAGCTGAGCATGTATTTTGCCATTAATGTTTTAGCAGGTGTACTTGTATATGCTGCTGATAAAAGTACCCATTTATTTGGTATTAGCGACCTCACTTACATCCATTAGTCTGTGCCTGGCTTTCTAGTATTGTAGTCCTATACCAGATTCCAAGTTACACTTCCAGTTTTTCCATTAGTCTTTCAGCAAGTTTGCGCAATGTGGTGCGATGCACAGCTGTGCTTAAACATGCTTAATGATATAACTTGCAATTACTATGTTTTGCTTAAACCACCTGTTTTATTTAACAGCTGTGTGGTATGGTAGCTTAATGCAGTGGTCTGCAGGAGTGATGGTCTTGGGTTTAAAATGTGGGCAGGTGTTTATTTTGTACGAGTTTATTATAATTTAAAACACAAATATCAATATAGCTCCATTTAGCTGAGCTTGGCAATGCTGTGTGATGAGCCGCGTCATGCAAAACAATCTTTAAAGAAAAGAACAATGGGGAAATAAGAGAGTGGTGAAATGGAGTATAAGCAGGAGGAAAAGCAAAGTGAAAGACAGGTAGGGATGTGCAGGAAGGGTGTAGGTAAGAACTATAGCTATCCATTTTTTCATAAGCAACTATGCATTTTGACAGAATTTGTAGATGAATTTGGACTGTCATCCCAACAGAGAGGGGTGGTGACAACATAACTGCATAGTCAAGCCAATTGGACCAAATTCTGTGTGTTTGGTGGACACATGTGCAAAATGCAGAGCTATGTATGGGACGCTATTTGTTTTGGGACAGATGTTCTTTTTTTTTTTTTTTTTTAGGTGAGAGTGGAATGTTGGGGAAGGGACATAAGTATGTGTGTGGGAGATAAGTTGGGAAGGTGAGGAAGCTTTTGCAGACAGATAAGACAGAAGACAGACGTGGTGTGTGACACAAGAGGGGGATGAACACCTTGGATGGAGAGGGTGTTGTGGAATCCCAGTCTCAGGTGCCTCCACAAGGTAGCAGCGTGACTCAACTCCCCACCGATGGCACTGCTCCTTCACTGGCCTGAGGTGACAGTTGTGGAGGCTGAGCTTTGGATGAGGCTGCCCCACCAGGGTAGCAAACATACCCACCATCCAGTGCAGGAGGCATCCTAAACCACAGAAGACTATCCTGCACACCAATCCTGGCAGTTCATCATGGGATGAAAACATCCCCTCCACCACCAGTCCCAGAGGGGAGCCCAGTCCCGACCTGTGGAGCAGAACCACCCAATGCCACAGGTAGTGCAGGGGCAGCAGAGTGGGCATCACCAGGCTGTGGACCAGATGTGCTGGGGCCCGGTGCCACAGCTGGAGGGGCCAAGGTAGGTAGATCACCTGGAACTGGCCTACCTTGTTGTGCTTTAGTATAGTACATTAGTTACAACAATAAGTTAAGGTTAGTAATAACCAAACCAATGTTAGTATTAACATAATGGAACATAATATTGATTAATCCAAATACACATTAAGGTATATTGTGTGGAACAGAGCAAGTATGTTAACAGCAAACCAGTATGAAATAACCCATAAGGCCAACATAACAGTAGTTTAACAAAATATATTAATATTAAATCATAATAATACATAACATTATAAGTTAAAGATAAGGGGTGGGGGAGAGAGAGAAAAACATACCATTAGTGAAGTTGCAGATGATATTAATGCAGAGAGTAGTAATACATACTTCTACTGGTGTGCAATGTCAGTTGTGAGTACAGTGACTCAAATTCTTCTATAGATGATGTAGCACGTACATACCTCTCAAGCTGTTAGCATGGGACAGTATCGGCCAAACACTAACAAATGCAGATACACAGCAACATGGAACTGTTTCACATAATGTGCACCTAAATAACTACCAAGGTGTTCTGTAAATGGATTTGCAAATACATTGCATTCCAGGTAACCATTTATCTGATAATCACAGACCAGACAGATTGGGCAGTTGTCATTACATTATGAAAAATCATGACAGATGAGAGGTATGTTTGTGTACATTAAATATACTAGACAGTGGTCATGTCTTAGTTGGCAGGCATGGAAGTAGAACCCAAAAGCTGTGACTCCAGGTGACATGTGCACATAATGTATCAATTGACTGCAGTGACATTAGAACAGACATGCAATGAATACAGTCCTAACGCAGTTATTTGAACACATTACTTATTGAAGTATGCACATGATATCTGATCAAAATGTGGCTATCTAACCCATATACTTTGTTCCCAGAGTGGGAGGAATAGAGAGTATTATGTGACTGAAAGTGGCCTGAAGACAGGCCTGGACCATACTGTGGGTTGTGTAATCAAGCAATTACTTTTGCATTCTTTATTTATTTCAGTTTTACAGTTGACTGCAGTGACATTAGAACACACATACAGTGAATACATCCCTACTGCAGTTATTTGCATACATTAGTTATCAAACCACAATCCTGCTTTACACCTTATTACTTATTGTTATTGACATTGTTTATTGTTTATTGCACTACAGTTATCAGAAAATAGCCATACTTACCACACTCATGGTGCATCCTGGCCAGGTGCCCAGCATGATACTGGACAATACGAGCCCATTCAGCTGCAGCTGTTGGAAGAGAAGCAGACCATTATACCTACCAGTTTTACACAGATTCAGCTTGTATTTTAGTAGAGTACTAACAAACATACTTACATTGTGTGGGGCATGCCCAGCCCTAGCCTCTTGGTCTCAGGTGTCCAAGGTTCCCCTCTTCCTTTGCTTCAGGTTGTCATAGTGGTGATGGCACTGCTCAGCAGTGTGGGAAATACCAATAGCACTGGTAAGATCCCTGGTCAACTGATCCCAGGCTTCAGCTTTACATTCTGAGCCCTGATAATCACCTTGCAACAACCAGGGCTCGTAGTTCCAGACCAGGAGTCCAACAAATACTCTGGACTCCTAAAGACCTCCCCTCTGCACCCAAAAGCTCGCTCCCTCACCAACACCACCAGACATATCAACAGGTTAGTAAGACTCCAATGAATGCTGCAGAATTTCCAGCTATTGGCCTTAATATAGGTTGTTTTCCCACCCTTAAATGTCATAACTTTACATTCAAAAAAATGCCACATTGCTTAACATCGCACAAACCAGCATAGCAGAGTTAAGCATCATGTAAACTCGCACAACCGTGTTTTAGCGAAGCTTAGTAACATGCAAACAGGAGTAGCCATTGATCATGTTTAAGCAGTGCTTAGCACCATGCAGCTTTTCCAAATGTAACAATTTTGTTTTTAAATTAAACCGCCCTTTAGGTCACCTCACACATTTCCACAGCACTAAATGTAAAAAGGTATGCCTGCTGGGTACTTGAACCCAGGACCTACTACACTTTGGGCCATGACTCTACCTATTTAGCTTCTTGGATAGTATGAAAATCAATATACCTTTACATATACTACTAAGCTACCTGTTAGTGTTGCTAAGCACCTCGCTGCTCTGCGCAAATGGCCATTCAACAAAAACACAAAAAACAAAATAAAAGTAGACAACTATAATTAATTACATCCAGTTTCTATATTTAGATGTCTGGCAGGTGACAGCTGTACATGAGTAAACACAGCTCGGCACTGCTGCACTCTATGCCACACAATGGAAACGTGCATAAAAATAAAAAATGTACATCACAGGGACTCTTATCCTGCACATAACATCTGTCCAGGTATTCCCTGCATAATCCACAATCATGGGATAGCCTCTACACTACTGCCTACATCGATTCAAAATCAGTGTTACTATTATCTCCTTCGGCAGTGCACCATGATTAATATGCATGGTGTGCTGCCAAAGGAGAAACCATGCCCGTGTACACAGGTACATTCTGTGTAGACTCTAAATGCAGCCCATACAGATTTTATTGAATCCTGGGCTTTTTCTTTTCCATGCCAATATCTCTTCTTCAGATGTCTCCAGCTCCACTTGTTTCTCCTTATTTTGAGGGCTCGTTGTTCCATCATGTTGTGACATGACCTGTGTTAGACTTTTATTTACACTAAATATTTCATTTTCCAGGTATTACATAGCTTTATCTTCTGTTTGTTTAACTTCTACTTTTCTAATCTTCTATTCTACATTCTACCTTTGTGATCTTCTTTTTTGTCTACTGAAATTTTCCAAATCTGGGTTCCTTTGCCTGAATTTCTCTTCAAATATATTTGGAGCTTCTTTTTTGTATTGATTAGTTTGGCTTTCTGCTTTGCATAAATATTGCACCATATCACATCTATCTTTCTTTTCCATGTCCATGTTTCTTTTTATACCTTTCAAAAATCTCTGGATTTTTTTTTTTGTTTATAGTTTTGCCCTTCCTCACTTGCTTCTTTTTCCAAACAGCCCAAGGTTTCTTGGTCTATATAATGTTTTTCATGAATCTGTTGTAGTAATGAATACAAATTTGCATTTGAAGCTTTTGACAGTCTTTCTTGTGCAAGTATTTTTCTTTCTTCTAATTTCTCTCGTAATCTTTTTGAATATCTTCTATTCAGAAATTCTGGGCTTCTTGCATAATAGTAATAATACATAATTTCTTTATTATTCTCAATAGTCTACTCTATCATATTTATGGCTCTTTCTTGGGTTGTCAGTTTTTGTGGTTTTTGTGGACTACAGTTTCCTCCTACAACGGGGGGGGGGGGGTCATCCCCCTTGAGCCTGGCCCGACCCATTATAGAAATGTTTCCGTGTCTTGATTCTACTCTGTCATTTTTTTTTCAGTCCTGGCAACAGGGTATCTAGCAAGATTGGGCACTTTTTTTATCCTGGTATTTGTGTACCCAGCTGTCTTTTTCATTTTTAACCTACTTCGGTCCATGATATATGCTATATAAAATACTGTCTATATACCAGAGGTGTCATGGTGAGATATTATAAAAACAGGGTCCACCTCATGAAAGTACACAAGACTTAAGCATGAAATCAATTCCAGCAGTACTACTTTCTTTGCTTGCTGATGTCCATCTGGACCTGCTTTTTTTAATTTCTCCAAGTCTTTTGGGTTTCTAATACCATGACGGGAATCGACCCTATTCCTAAGTCAAAGTATGATTAAAGTTCATGAAATTATTATTGTTTTACTCTTTGATGTCAGCCAGTAGTGCTCTTCGCAGCATCCACAATGTGCCCAGTAATGTTGCTGTTCATATGGAGTTACATGTGTTGGTAACTCCATATATCTAAGTATGACTGACTGTAATATGGAGAGAAAGATGTAACCCCAGTGACCGAAGAATAAGTGTTCTAGTGCCAATACACAAGAACAAAGAGGACAGTCACAACTTGGGTAGTGCAGAGTATCAGTGTCCTGTCACACTGCAAGAAATTGATGGAAAGGGTGACTGATAAATGGATATGCAGAGTAGTAGAAAGTAAGATGGGTGACAATTTAGATTCAAATCATGATGCAGAACAACTGACCTAATGTTTACAGTGAGACAGATAGTGGAGAAGAAGCAGGAGTTGAGGAAATAATCTGACTAGGCATTCCTAGACTTGGAGAAAGCATATGACAAGGCTCCAAGAAGGCTGATCTGGGCAGTACTGCAATAGTTCAAAGTCCCAGAAACATTGTTATAATTAGTGCAGGCTGTGTACAAGGATACAGTGATGTAAGAATGAGCAATGTTTGGACTCACAGGGGAGGGTCACAGTGGGAGTGCATGTGTGCATCAGGGTTCATCTCTGAGTGAACTGCAGTTCATACTGGTGATGGACTACATTAGTAAATAAGCTGGAGGGGACAAATCAACAAAGTTCCAGTGTGAAGATGAACTGGTATTACAAGCAGACAAAACAGAGTCCTCAACAAATTATATGGATCGGCATTGAAAAGGTGACAGCATATGGGATGAAAGTGAGTAAAGACAAGAGAGACAAGACCTGCTGGAACAGGTTGGTGGCATCAAGTGTCTGGGAGGGGTGGTTGAGAAGGGAAGAGGAGAAGGGTTGTTGAGGACAAGGAGGTCAGAGTTAGAATCAGAGGTGCTACAACACACAATGTCAGGTGCAATGTAAAAGTAAAACCTCCTATGTGACCAATAGTCTCAGGGAGGGGCTGGGCCACAGAACCTTTGCCACAATATGTCGAAAGTATGCTTAAACCATTGCTAGATGAAGCCCCATTAGTGTTGAGAGACACACAGCACTGCTGATCTACATTGTTTGATAAAGTAGAGAAGATGGATCTGTCTAAAGTGCTGTTGGTCACACTTGATATTAAAACCCTATTTACTGTGCTCCCGAATGTGGAAGGGATAGATTTGGTTAGATTTTTCATTACACATTACGGTCACTTTAATCATAATACTATAACTGTGATTTGAACATTAATAGAACTTATTTTGAATCACAACATATTTCTCTTTGGTGAAAGTTATTTTATACAGAACAAGGGGTGGCCATGGGCACCCCATGTGCCAACACATATGCCAATCTAGTGTTGGCACAATGGGAGGAAGAGTATCTATTAAATCACAGTAGTTATATGCAGAATGTTATATATTATGGGAGATTTGTGGATGATATCCTTTTGTTATGGAAAGGAAGTGTTACACAGTTGAAGGATTTTATTTTATATCTTGAGACTACTACTAGTTTTCTTAGGTTTGTTATGCAATGGTCTTTTACCACCATAGACTTTTTAGATATTTCGTTATATAAGAACTATACAGGTGGATTAGACACCAAACTGTTTAAGAAAACATGCTGGAAAAATAATATTTTACATAAATCCAGCATGCATCCTTCACATATCTTTCCCAACATTGTTAAAGGACAATCACTGAGAATCTCCCGACTTAACACTGATACTTCAGAGATAACTGAATCACTTGGAACTTTTTTACAAGATATTTCAAGTAGAGGATATCTGAACAAATTGACTGACAACATCTATACAGAAATAGAGACATATAGGGGTAATAGAGGTGCCCCTTATTTTTCCAACGGGCATAGGGATCATAATGAACAGCACCCTAAGTTTAAATCTGCTGGTAGTAAGTCCAGAGTGCTTTTTACCTATTCTAGCAATGTATATCAGTTTTGTGACATAGTTAGGAAGAATTGGCCTATTTTGTTGGCTGACAGTATTAGAAGGTTGTCGGACAAGACCCCAGTTTTATTTATAGGAACAACATAAACTTAAAAAGAATGTTGTGCTATGACCCTAAAAATATGGAAGCAGAACCCTTACTGAGAGCAGGAACATTTCCCTGTGGGAAATGCAAAGCATGTTCCTTTATTGTTCAAGACCAAACATTTGCTCACTCTATCAATGAAAGGAAATGTATTCCTAGATTTTCAGCTACATGTAATAGCAATTTCTTAGTGTATCTGGCAACCTGCACACAACGTCATTGCTTTTATACAGGAAAAAGAACACGTCAGCTTAAAGACAGGGTTTCAGAACATCTTAGCAATATAAGGAATAATGTACATACAAAGGCTTTGGCTGCACATTCAGAAACTACAGGACACAGTGTTTTTTATTTTAGAGTTCTCCAGAAAGTTAGAACTGGCAGGAGAAGGGGTGATGTGAATAATTATTTAGAGAATTTAGAAGTAAAATGGATAATACCATTACAAGCCATTAGAGATCCGGGCCTGAATGCAAGTGTTCCATTGAAGCTAGCATTAATTAAGAGACATTGATTCTGATTTGTTGATTTTAGTAACATGTGATTTTAATTTGTATATATTGCTTGTTTCTTAAGCTGTTAATTTTATTTGGATCCGAAGAAGTGGTAGCCCTGTGAAAGCGCTCATCCTTCTATAATAAAGCCATTAAAAATCAAGTTTTGGAAGATAATGCTTTGTCTCTGCTCACCTTGGTTGGTGTGCTCACATTTTGACTTGTTATCTGGAAAGAAGCTGAAAAGTCAGGTGTATAAAATAATGATGAAGCCAATGTTTCTGTATAGCACAGAAACCTGAGCAGGGAAGGCAGAGCAGGTGAGGAAGCTAGAAGTGATTGAAATCAAAGCCTGAAATGGGTGGTATGATGTAGGTGAAGAAATTAGTACATCTGAGCAGTAGTTCTAGCTGCAGAGAAGGTCAAGGAGACAAGATTAAAGTATCTCAGTCATATGTACAGGAAAACAGAAGATGACTGGGTGAAGATTTGTGAGAAACAGGAAGTTGGCAAGAGGAAATAATAACATCCAGCCAAGAGATGAATGGATTGCATAAGAAAAGACCTGCAACAGTCAGGCATGAATATTGAAGAATGCAGAAGAGGGGCACTGAACTGAGAAAAGGTGGCAATTGTTGGTGTGATACCAGATCCCATGTAAAAATGGGAACAATGGGGACTAATGATGATGATGACGACTATGACTGCTGAACTTAACTAATGGTCCTGTGACATTCATAGCGATGTTTTTCAAATGGAAATTCAATTAAAGACATTGGAATTAAACATCTCCGAAAACCTAAACTAAGGGCTGTTCATTGACACTCAGGAAACCAAGCAGAATAATTATTGATTTCTTTTAGGACATTTGGACAATTTAACTTTGATAGCACCCTTGTCTTAGCTTTTTCCTGCCTAAGAGAGCCATTTAAATAGCCACCTACCTGAATAGTGTGGGTAACTGCTGGCATATAGTTTATTCTCTCTCTGTAACTATGCTGCCGGAATTTGGGCCCATCTGGAAAAGTCCCAGCCCTCCTCATTGGTAATCCTTTCAAATGTTTTTAAGTAGGCTTCTAAATCTTCATCACTGCCGATAGACTTGAGTGGAGCCATTGATTTTGGTTGTGCCACTGATTTTGCTTCATCTTCCATCTATTTGGCAGTGGTAGCTATGATTTGTTGCAGTCCATGGTGGTCACCATGTAGACTTTAACCAGGAGTATGAACTCATCTCTGGACTGGCTTTAGGAACTTCACATTAATGCTATTCAATTCCAGGAACATACTACAAAAAAAATGTCACTAGCTACAGGGAATTAGATGCACTATTTGGTTGTGACAGGGGGAATCTAAACTTCAGTTTAAGGAGAATAGTTTTAGGTTCCCATTGCATCTACTAGATGTAGTGTTTTCAAACAGCAGACACAACATCTGTCACAGAACAGTGTTTAATGACTGAAAACTAAAACAGGCTGATGTTGTCAAAACTGTAACGAAAAGGATAATAACAACTGAAATAATGTACTTCTGAAAAAGTACATGGTTCATTTCAGTAACTGGATAATTCACTGTAAAAAGACATTTGTATACTTCACTAGGGTAAACTTCAGTGATAAGGGTCTACATTGTTTGTTCTGGGTCTATATCAGAACACCAAAAGTTCATACTTTAGAATTTTCTTACATTGACCTCTATTCAGCGAACACTGAAAATAGCGAAACGACAGATAACCAAATTTTTTTCCTAGGGAAAGAATTCGGTTGTCCATTTCTGTTTCGCTATTTTCAGTGCTGTGGTAGAAGGTTACGGGTCGGGCTCAGGTAAGTGTGCGATTGGGCATGGGTTAGGTGAGTTAGGGTTAGGACGCAAGGGAGGTATATGTGCGATTGTGTGAACGTGAGGGTTAGGGCGGGTTAGGTGAGTTTGGGTTAGGGCGCGGGTGAGGTGAGTGTGCGATAGTGATGGACCTTAGGGTTAGGGTTTGGGTTAAGGTAAGTGGATAGTTAGTGGTGTTTGTACAGTTCAGTGTAGGGTTAGCTGTAAGATTTTGGGTGTATGTCTGTGGATTGCTGTTTGTTTGGTGTGCTTGTGTTGTGTGTATGTGGTTTGGAACAGCAAATTTTTTCCCTAGGAAAAAAATTTGCTGTTCTGAATGTTCGATGTTGTCAGCATTCGCTGATTACGGGTCGATGTAAGAACATTTGAAATTGTGAACTTTCAGTGTTCTAATATAGACCCGTTTGTTCTGTATGGTTCTTGAGAGAGACTTTTGTTTTGAGACAGGCTTGTGCTTGTCAATAACTGTGTCATCAATGAGGCATTTTAAAAGACTGTCAGACCTTGCTAGTATTAAGCACCTGGCCTGAGTACTAATGCTAGACTGGCTAATGAGCTGAATTGTACACTGTTTCACAAATGTAGTGTTTATTTTATTTCACCTTCAACTGTTGCCATCCTTTTGGTGACAGTTTTAGCCAAGTCTGCCTGATATATGTTGCACGCATCAACATACACTATTTCATAAGAGATGCTGCTTGGAAGGAAAAAAAAAAATATATATATATATATATATATATATATATATATATATATATATATATATATATATATATATATATATTTATGTGTGTGTGTGCTTCATGAAATGGTGAACAATCATATGAGTGTACCTGTAAACAGCAATCAGTTTAAAGTGAACACTCATATGAGTGAACGGTCAAAAGAAAATTATTATATTTTTTGAAGAGGGCAAGCTACTTGCACCACCCACACCCCCCTGCTAATTATATACTAGCTCCAAGATAGCACAACAGCAGGAAAAGGGCAAATAACTTACCCCACTGCACCTTAATTCCATTCAAAGAACTGCTGGCAGAAACTCCATTAGGAGGAATGTTCACTCACATGAGTATTCACTTTGTTTAAGCAGCACGAAAAAGCATTTCCTCAGGTGAACATTCACTCTTCCTAGTTGTAACTCTCTGTCTCTCCCTCCCCCCTCTCTCTCTATATATATATATATATATATATACATATATATATATATATATATATATATATATATATATATATATATATATATATATATATATATATATATATATATATATATATAGGTGTATGTCTAAACATTGAAGTACACAAATATTAAATGGCTAAACATTGACTCTGAAAGATCGAAAACTAAAACACAGAAAAAACAAAAAACATTTTTGCAGGGGACTAAGACCCCTACTGCCCCCACATACCCTGATAATTATATATACCAATTCCAAGACTGCTGCAAATTGGGGAAAGGACAAATTCCCTGATTCCCACTGTTCACAATCTTGCACAGACTTAACACCAGCAAAAGTGATCAAATTCTGCCAGTATAAAAAAAATTCAACATTACAAATGTTCAATTATCATCTCTCTGTCTCTCTCTCTCTCTCTCTCTCTATATATATATATATATATATATATATATATATATATATGTTGCTAGATATAGGTATAGATATAGATATAGATATATACATACACATACACACACATATGCACTCATATTTGAGAGCTTTTATGACTCTCCACATCTGGGAATCAACTTCTAAAATCCCAGCATACACACATGTATGCAGTAAGACATTTCTGCTGTGGATTCGGCCCACCTTGATTCATGCGACCAGATAACCTTAAAGGAATACAAAAGAAAACTTCATAAGTTTCAAAGCTCTGCATCATTTCCATTGCAATAATTCATTTAATAGGATTCTTCAGCAGCAGTCACTAAAATCCAATATAGGCAGGATCAGATTGACTCTTTAGAAGGCTCATTTATATATGAAAACATTCATGGAAATTAATTTTGTAAGCATTATAACATTCATCACAGACTAATTATGTTAGTATGGTGAGAAATGTAGTTTTCCAAAAATTTACTAAGCCTGAACATGCTAATGCCATTGTATACTCATGAGGGGTGTGTGTTCAGGCAGTTGTTATGGCATGTGCTACTCTGGAAGCTATTCTCTGGCAGTTACATAAATTAGTGATGGTACATGATACTTGAAACGGTCTGCATTTTATCTCTGATATTGTAGTTTCAGCCTGGTAACACCCATATCCTTTGAATCTATCCCTGCTGTTGCAAAACAAATATAGTATTTGGATGAGAGCTCTTTGTTTTGTTGATAAAAGATCTGAAATGCCTATGAATGCAGTATATGCCATTTATTACTGATTTCATAGATGTAAATATCAGGAGTGTGTGTGTTTTCCTAAATGGGTGAGACAACTGGGGTTCAGATCATAGAAGGGGAAAAAACATTAATGTCTGAATCCCAATGTTATATTTCTCAGCTTCTGATAGTATTAAATATGCATTGCTTTTTCTTTCTTTTGTAATAAATTTCTCACTTCTGACAAAGTATTTCATAATTATCTAGTTTAGATGGGTAGACCCTGAATCATACCAAAATTATCAAAGCAGCTCTCACCACTAACCATTATACCGCAAATCAAACACTCAAGAGTACTCCAAGTATTATAGATGAAAAAGGCCTGAAAGATCTATGTAATAAGAACTGATTTTACATCTCTACCCATTGTATAATATGGGCATGCCATAATGCATTGTGGGAATCCAATAACCAGACTGTAAAATGCTGAGACAGGTCTCACCTACAATGTACCAAGCTATATGACTCCTTTTATATACACTCAGTTTGACTGTGTTAATGTTATGTCCATGTTCTGCATAGTTGTTGACATGTTATACTTTAGTGATATTGGCTTTTGTTGTCTAAAGTTTATAAAGATATTCAAATTCAGCACTTTCACATTTTTATGGAGACATAAAACCCTTATTTTAGCACTATTTACAACTTTGCCATCTATGCCCTTTGACTCCATATATACCTTCTAGTTTCCCCCATCCAAATAGATGTAGCACTCCAATTTGCCGGTCAGGGTCACATTTTTCCCCAGAAACATTAACTGGGGCAGACAGAAAAATCTGTAGGATGGAGGGAGTCTATCAAGGTTCATAAGTTTATAGGTCTGTACTAGGCTAATGGCCATGGGGCCTTTACAAGCTTAGCCATAGGATTACCCTGGCATAGTGCCACCTGACCTTAGTTCCCAGTGCCTCTGTCGGGTAAAGCCACTGGAGTGATCCCTGGCGTGAATTTTCTGTTTCCCATCTACTTATCAAGATTTCCCTTGAAGAGGGTCAGCAAGGTGCTCTGCTTGACATGTATGGGAAATGTGTTCCATAGCATGGGCAGTCTCTGGGTTATGAACCTGTCCCTTCAGCATGTTCTGTTAATTGTGGTAATGAGGTTCAGGTCTCTGGAGCGTGTGGTGCGGAGGGACTGGGATTTCTTTAGATGTAGCATTTCTAACAGAGCTGCATCAGACTGGGAGTAGACTTTTTGAGGAGGAAGGGAATTATTTTGTAGTGCATCATAGGTATGCATTTGTAATGTATTTATTTGTATTTATTAGTCCATATTCTCCCCCTCCCTCTCTCTGTCTCTCTCTGTATGTATATATATATATATATATATATATATATATATATATATATATATATATATATATATATATATATATATATATATATATATATATATATATGGGTTCATGTTAGAACGTCGACAACTGACTATATCGACAAGTAGCCCTTCAGCACAAAATAAACGAAACCTCAAAGCATCGAAATTTCAAATAACCGACATCCACTTCACCGACAACGCGCTACACCAACATCGCGTATTACAGGTAACGGGTATTAACATATGTGAGGTAGGGGATGTATTTATAAACATATGTCACTTAGTCTGACATTATAAATACATCCCCCACTCAACACATGTTAATACCCTTTACCTGTAATATGGGATGTGGGTGTAGCTGTCTAAAATGATTGTCGATAATCGTCTCGATGAAGTGGGTGTCGGTTATTTCAGATTTTGATGCTTTGAGGTTTTGTTTATTTCGTACTGCAGGGCTACTTGTTGATATAGTCAGTTGTCGACGTTCTAACATGAACCCATATATATATATATATATATATATATATATATATATATATATATATATATATATATATATATATATATATATATATATATATATATATATATATATATATGTGTATATATATATATATATATATATATATATATAGATAGCTATATATATATATATATATATATATATATATATATATATATATATAGTAGCACTTTGGATGGTCAGGCAGTGCTCCATCAACATCAGTGTTGTTGGCTCAAACTACTTTAACCTGCTGAAATGGGTAACACAGACTTATCCTCACTCTCACCCCAGCAGGACCCATGCCATGCCAAGGCACATTTACCGAAATTTGCCAAGATACATTTTGCTGAGATATTTTGATACATAGACACACAGATACAGACAGGCACACATATATACACACGCACACACACACACACACACACACACACACACACACACACACACACACACACACACACACACACACACACACACACACACACACACACACACACACACACACACACACACACACACACACACACACACACACACACACACACACACACACACACACACACACACACACACACACACACACACACACTTATATGTAAGTGACACATTGTAAATTGTGGCCTACTTAGCACAAGAATGTCAGGATATCGTGACATCTTTGCACATATTGCTCCCAAGCATAGGGATTGCCTGGCCATGTGTACATGATAGCTGTCAGTGCTGCATTCCGTATCTCCACATGGGGTATTTCACTATGTGGGCACTACAAATGTGTAGACTGCAAGATCAACTCTCCAATTAGTTGGGGGATGCACAGCTGTGATAGCATCACATTAGGGTAGACCGACAAGGAGCAATTAGATGACGCAAGGTGTACAGATGCAGTAACTGGGGAACAGTCAGAGGGCTAAGTGGGCTGGATAGTGAGAAGTATTGCAAATACAAAAACAATTTGTTTCCAAAATAGAAACTCTTTGAACAAGAGTTTAACTTTAACTGTTAATGTGTGCACTTACTAGCCATGGCAAGACACAGACTCAAGTAAAACTGTGGGTGGTGACTCTCAGGGTTTATATCATATGAGCGAATCGCACAAATTGGGAACGCTCATAATATCGAACATACTTGACCTCAAACTTCCTATTGTGGGGGATATGCCTCCCACTCCCCCTGCTAAATATATATTCCAACTCCAAGATCGCACTACAGTGAGGAAAGGGCAAATATCCCATTCTTCACTGTACTGTGATCTCAGAAAAAGCACTTTGAGGTCCGGTATGTTCGATATTATGAGCATTCGCAATTTGTGTGATTCGCTCATGTGATATAGACCTTGACTCACACTAAGAATTACTAAGAATAGTACATGTAGCATAGGCAATGTTGGCTGAGACAAATTGCACAGACGCAATATGGTGGGAACAGAAGAAACTGAAGAGGTTTGAGGCACCAAATAATATTAAGGTGATATCATATGGAAAGAGAAAATAATTGTGGGATAAAGTGAACTACACTAGAGGGTGGAGTTTTCCTTCAAGTAAACATAACTAATTGAATGAGTGAATAATATAAGAGCTTGTGAAACACGGCAAGCTGTGAAAACACATATAGCCTCAAGACTAAGAGAAATGAATCAAAGCAAGCAGTACCCACTTCAAACAACTGAAGAGGTTATTTCAGTACTGCTTAATATGAACATTTTCTCAGCACTACTAATTATTTTTAAAAATTAGGCTAGGTAAAGTTAGTTTGAAGCTTTGCATATACCACACCCCTCTAAGTAGATACAGACATCTGTGACTGTCTTTTGAAATTTCTTCTGGTCCAGATGTGTTTGAAATAGTAGTAATTAAAATGATTGAAAACAAGCAAAACAGAAGATGCAGTCACTATTAGTGTGTTTTTTTAGTCTGAGGAGCTAGTAAAAAGGAACATAATTGTGACCTATCAAGTCATAATGCAGATTAATGCACAAAAGCTTGCAAATGAATATGACAAATTGTCACATGTTTGCATGGCATCTCTCAAGTATAAGGGAATATGTTTTTACATTGAAAGGTCTCACACAAGGACTTTGATTGGGTCAAAGCAGTAATGAATGTATAGAAATCCTACAACAGCTTATCTCTTACATCATTCCTTAGCATAAATCAATTTCAAGTTTACAAGAAAATGTAGAGCTACTAAAAAGGTATTTCTGCCCAGTATCAGAAAACAAAGAGATGATGTATCTATTTATATTTATTTTTATTAATTATTTTTATTTATATTTATCTAAAATATTTATTCCATTTGTTGACCACAATAGTTTGACTAAACTGACGTTCATTTTCAGTGGAGGTCCTGGAATAAAAACTCCAACTATGCAAACAGACATTTATACAAAATGCATATAATAAGGCAATAATAATTATAAATTTAGTGTATAATACATAAACTAACACATCTTCGAAATAATGATGTGTGTGGAGAGG
Organism: Protopterus annectens; assembly: GCF_019279795.1. Classification (NCBI taxonomy): domain Eukaryota; kingdom Metazoa; phylum Chordata; order Ceratodontiformes; family Protopteridae; genus Protopterus; species Protopterus annectens. The sequence goes on along the minus strand of NC_056731.1, from coordinate 821,321,778 downwards.
TAAATATTCAAGTAAAGGAAGGGAAAGGATGACAGAGGAAAACAAGTTAAAGTAGTGATAGGGATAATTAATAGAGTAAAGGAAAAGATATGTAAATATAAGAACTGTTGGGAAATTTAAAACGAATTTACAAGTTATATAGGTCTACTAAATCAACAAAAGTGCTTGAGGTAAGCTAGTTAATCCTTTTTTTAAAAGAAGGAATTTTAAGGAAGTGGTAAAGCTAAAAGAAGACAAGGAATGTGACCTGAGATGATTAACCTTAGATTTCTTAGGTAACTGAGGTAGGGGGAGGTAACAGATAATATCACTGTTTAACATTTTTAACAAATATTGGGAGAACTGCAAAACTGAAAACCAGAAGGGGGAAGGCATTATTTCCTTTCCAAAGGTATGTACCTGAGAGTCAGAAAAGCTATTACCCCATCAAGCTGACATCAGCCATAGGGAAAAGTAACAAGTATTTAGAAGACAGTGTAGCACTAGGCCCCAGTAAACATGGAGCCACACATGAAAAGTCAAACATGACAAATTACAGTTACTTGACTAGGAAATTAGGGCAAATAATAAGTAAGGAGCTGTCAACAAAGGTTCAAGGGTTATAGGTTCATTTGCTTTATCTCTGGAGCTTGACTACTAATTTTTGAATTAAGTTATCTTGGAAGGTATTGTGCAACTGTGCAATCTATCTACCACATTTTTTATTATTATTATTATTATTATTATTATTATTATTATTATTATTATTATTATTATCTTCCCTGATCTGATATTAGTTCCTCCACCAATGTGTCCCAGTTAGAGGACACCACCTGTACTCCCAATTGAATGGGCCGATAATCTCTCAATCTGACGCATTGTGTCCTGTTGTTTAAGTAGAGTTTACCCATTAAATTAAGAATGATCTGACATTAAATATTTTTAATTTGTTCCCACATATAACAAAGTCAAGATAAGTAATATGAATTATTTGCCCTTCATCAAGTTCTGAGGTTATATTTTCAATGAATATCAACAAATTCAAAAGGTAAGATCTCTTCCTTAACAAACTCATACTGTCCTATACCTAGGACTGTTTGCTATTTTGTATATGCCTCATTATGAATCTCTCCATGAATTTGGATAGAATACTGGTCAGACTGATGGATCTAAAATTGTTTGTGTCTGATATAGCCCTCTTTATGAACTGGAACCATTACAGCCTATCACTATAAGTGAGGGATGTGTTTATATTCTAACATTGTGCTTAACAAGACTAATAGCGATTTAGATTATTTTTCACAGATTCTGTATGGGGAAAAAAAACAATAGAAATTTTGCCTAATTCTACAGAACTCGAGTTTTTAATTTCACTTTTTTTTACCTGCTTAGCTTTTTTAACTAGCCGTTTGACACCAAATCTCACAACAAAATAGTGAATACTTTAACATACTTGAAGTGCAGAGCAGTAGCCTACCTTGTAACAAAGGAGCTGGCAGAGAAAACTCAAATTATAGGATGGTCATCAGTGGACTGTCTAATAGTACTGGGAATAATCATTTTAAATGTCTATAAAAATGACACCATATATACATTGGAAAGTAAAGTGTGCTTTTTTGATGATATAAAGATTTGTAATGTGGTTACTACACAAAAAGGTGTAAAAGAGATAAGTGACTTGGCAAGACAGAAAGAAAGGTCTAAATCATGACAGCTTAAATTCATTGAAAAAAGTGAAATAATGCATTTAGGAGGTTATACCACAGAAAAAAAAATGAGTGAGCAACAGTAATAACTACACCTGAAAGTAACCTAAGGGTATTCTTAACTTGATGATCCAAAGATAACCCAGCAATGCAGCAAAAGCAGCTAGCTAGGTTAATGGGATACTATGGAGAAAATCAATAGTATGATAAAAACGTTGCTTTCTAGTTAATAGAATGTTAGTAAGACCTGATTTGCAGGACTTCAGTCAGTTCTGGCCATCTCATCTTTGCAAAGACATGACTAGAACAGGAATAGAGTAAAACAATGCAGAAACATTTTTACAGATTTTTTTACCAGAAGCCGAAACGTGTTAAGATAAGCCTAACACTACTCATCCCCAGAAAAGAAAGCCATGAGTTAAATGACATAGGTCTTCATCCGGGATGACACAAGTACATACTTGTTTTTCGACAGAAAAATACTGAAATGATTGAAACAGTCTTCTCAAGAAGGTTGTAATTGAAAAGTGCTGACAGCATTCAAGAAAGCATGTGGCAGACCTTAATCAGTTATTATGAAATTATGAAAGGGGGAGAACACTGAGCTGTTGGATAAGGTGGCTCTACAGCATATAAGTAGATTGGGAATAGGCATGCATGATGGTTTAAGTAGGTTTTATCTACAATCAAAATCTGTTTTGCTATTTATGTGCCAATGAGGAAGGGGTAAGTGGACAGTGGTGGTAGTGTGCAATGCCATAAGCATAAAATGCTGAAGTAGCACAGAGGCAGGTACAGTGAGGCTTAGGAGACCCATGGACACTCCTCGACAATGGATATGAGTTGATGATACACAGACTCAAGCTGTTTGGAAGACACAAAAAGTAGGTTTGGAATGTATATTCAGAATGGGATACAGTGCAGAATGGCCTAGAATGATAATGGTAATGAAGATGATGATGATAGCGATGACAGCAATAAAGCAGAAGATACACTGAAATGTTGGCTTTAAAGATAAGGGTGTAAAATGTTCTTACTGTAAATGTGTGAATAAAGAGTTGGTTTTAGTTGGTATGTGTTATTATGTTTGGATTTTGTGATTTTTGAGGAGATTAGTGGCTGCTTTGGATTATATATTTAAAGATAAAGGTACAAACAATGGATAATTGATGGATGGCTACTGTGTAGAATAAATAATAGCTGAAACAAACTGAAAAATATGACAGTATCAAAAGCAGGGATAATGAATGAGATCCACTATATCTTACTGAGCTCCATCCCTGTGAAACTTCAGCCATATGAGACCAAGCAGTTGAAACTTCATTTATTTTCTCTGCATTACCACACCCCTTATGTATACATTCTAACTCCATAATTCCACAACTGTGGGGAGAACTGAACATTCCAGAACTTTCACTCTCCTGCTAGTGCACTAACAGTGACAGAACCACCATAGATGCTCAGTGGTGAACAATGAGCTACCACAGATCCTCAGTGGTGAATAGAGAATCACCACAGGTGCTCAATGGTGAACAGAGAGCCACCAGAGGTGCTCAGTGGTGAACAGTGATCAATGAGTTACAGCTTGAGGATATGTAGTCAATAACCCTGACTAGTTCACATTTAACCAAAGGTAAAGAAGACTAATTAATGGGCAAAGGAGAATAAAACCATAGACATGAGGAACATTAATAGCTGTATATTACTTCAGCGAAAGATGTATTCTGTGAATATGTCTTCATCGATCACCAACCGCCAAAATTCTCTTCAGCGAACTGCAGAATTTTTTCCATGGTTCAGAAACACTTGGCCATCATCTCAGATTTGCCTTTTCCCCCACTCTAGTATAATCTCTGAGTTGGTATATATAATTAGGGGGGTGTGAGGGTTGAAGCCCCCCACTTGGGTGGATTTTATTTAGCGCTTTGTGTGTTCTGGACTGTTGACTGGTGAGTGTTTCTGAACTGTGGGAAAAATTCCGTGGTTCCCTGAAGTGAATTTCAGCAGCTGGTGATCGATTAAGACATATTCATGGAGTACGTCTTTCACTTAAGTAATATGGACCCATATTGATAACAGCACAATCAATCAAATTTAATGTTGGGTAGAAGAGGAGTAAGTACGAGCACTAAGAATGTTTGGAATCAAGCACTGAATGGGGATCTTAACAGGAAAAGAGACCGTTATTGATCGACACCTAACAATTGCAGATCAGGTTAACAGACATACATAAATGAGAGCATATGGTCAACAATAATCATGCCATTTAATTTTCATTTCCTTAATAAAATGCATATGATACTAGAACAGAGATGTGGAACTACACTGACATGAGAAGTGGAAAGTGACCACTTAGAGCTAACCAAAGAGTGCTCCACAAAATCCTATTCAGAGAGTTGTAAGGCCACTGAAAGCTGAGCCAACAGGTGGAAGGGAGATTTCCTGCCCCCCTCCAGAAAATATGACCAACCTTTCTTAAGACAGCACTTCATAAAAAGTTAACCTCCTTGTTGTGTTTTTGTGACTGAAGAATGTGATGCAGAGGATTCAGTTAGACGTCCCTCCACCATTTTCGTATCTGTCACTCATCAAGCAACTATGAAATATCATAGTAAAAAGATAATGATAAATAAGAACAGTAATAAAAAGAAATGAGGTGCATCAGATAAGGACTGAAGAAGGGAATCAAATGCTAAAAGGAAATGTGGGAAGAAGAGACAAAAAGTCTTCTAAAACACAAAGATAAAAAAAGCTGTGATCAGTGAAAAGTAGAATACTTATAGGAGGGTGTGATGGATAAGATTAGAAAAAAGATTAAAATGACAACAAAACTTATTTTCAGGAAAATTAAATGACACAGGATATATTTTATGGGAAAAAGAAAACTCTCAAGATACTTTTGCATCATAGGAATAATCAGCAGGAAGTTTGATGAATAGATAAAGAAAATTGTGTGTGTGTGTGTGTGTGTGTGTGTGTGTGTGTGTGTGTGTGTGTGTGTGTGTGTGTGTGTGTGTGTGTAGTTAAATCAATAAGTCAGAATATCAGCATGGAAAAGCAGACCACGTATAGTTTGGATGATGGAATGAAAGTAACCTTAGAAGAAATAATAATAAGTCAGGGAGTTTTGGAGAAATAAAGCACAAGGGCCAGATAAGCGTTTTCCAAGTGTGCTAAAATAATTAGCAATCATGTTTTTGAGCCAGTGGTACAACCATATAGCAACTCCTTGGAAGATAAAGTGGTGACACAAGACTAGAATTAGGAAGGTTATATTTGGTGCATAAAGATGGATCTAGGAAGTTACTGAGAGTTACAGGTCTGCGAGTTTCAGTTCAGACATGCATAACACAATAGAAAGGATTCTTAAGAGGGATGAAGAAGGAAAGACCTGGTGTACAGAGATGGAAGGAGGTATCATGGCAGGGCATAAAGAAAGCTGCTAGCAGCTTAAGAAATAAAAAAATAAAATAGAGGGGGCAAATCAGTATTGAGATTGGGGAGGAATGTTATATAAGATCAAATAAATGCAGCAATAAAGAAGCATTTTTAAAGTAGCTAGCTCTATGGTGCAGAATGCAGGTCTGACTATAATTTAAGAGACCTCAATTTCTATTAGCAGACTTGTCCTCTGAGAAGTCCGCTGGTGGGAAAGAAATGAGTGACATTTTGTCAGTTCCCATGCTTGGTCTATATGCCATGTGGAAACTGGCGGCACCATCCTTAGCTGTAAGTATGAGAACAAAGCAGCAGATCATTCATGAACAAAATATCTCTAGTAACATAACTGAATGCTGGTAGTGAGGCAGGACTATGGCCAGGAAATAATAAAAAGCCTGAAGTACTCGTGAGTAGTGTCTCACCTTAGGTCATTTTTGTCCTAGCTGGTAATATAGCCTGCTACAGGGATAACAAATGAGCTAGGAAGGGGCTTGATTGTCATGGTGGGGACACCCAAAATATAAAATGGGCATGCAAGTACTATGAGCGAAGGGTAGATGAGATGGAAGATGTTACCACCAACAGTTCTAAGAGAGGAAAAAATAACAAGTTGTTGGATGTAGGGAGAGAAGCTCTGAGGAAATAGAAAATGATGGAGGAGGTGTGGAAGGTCATAGGAAGTTGATAAGAAGACCCCTAGAATGATTGCTATCCAGGAGAAATTCATAAACCTTTGGAAGACAGATTGAGAGACCTTTGACGTGGATTTTAAATAGTGTCAGGGAGAGTGGTGCACTACGGCACATGATGGAAGAGCCCAGTGTCGTCCTGCTCCCTGTGTTCAGTTGTAGTGACTTCCACATGCTAATGGTAATACAAGATGACATGAAACTGTTTGCTAGGTAGATTCCATGTTGGGAGGGGTTTGACATGGTATACAGGGTCACAAGCAGTGTTCATGGAAGAGAGAATGTGTACTGATGGTTGGCTTCTGTTTGGGTAAAGGTGTGCTAGGATGAAGTATAAGGGGTCAGTACTGCTGTGAGTGGATATGGCAGAAGACTTCTATTTCATGGAATGTGACTGCATGGTAGAAAGTCTTCTGCAGAATAATCTGATAGATGGTTTTGTAGATAGCTTAAGGGACAGCATAGATTGCCACCTGTCAGCTCTGTGACCTTTTTCTGGCTTGTTAGAGACAGTGTTGTTAAGGCAAAATTATCCTTACTGCCCTTTATGTTTTTCTTAGCTCAAGACCTACTATTTTGAGGTATAAACGAGACTAGAAGGGGGGAGAATGGTGGTTAAAGGGAAAATACAAGATAATGATATACGTAGATGATCTGGATGTCACTGTGGCGAATCAAGCAGAGATAATGGAGCAGTTAATGTGGATCATTATAAATTCTGGGGAGGTCAGAAGTCTATTAAAGAAAAAAAATTGAACTAAATTGTGGTAGCAGTAAGGGAGTCAAGAATGTAGAACCCAGAAGAGCAGTGTATGGTAAGAAGTAAAGCGGGTGGGGGTGACATATTTGGTAAAAATATGGTACGGAAGATATGGGAGAACCAACATTGGGAATGTGAGCAGATGCGAGCAGAAGCTAAAATGAAGCTGCTGCTAACAACTAGATTGATGGTGGTTAAGGTGCTACACTTCCTGATATTATACCAAGGCAATTAGAGGCCAAATGGATTAAGAGAATGGAAATATATATTGTGGAAAATAGCAGTAATGGAGAAAGGGGAATATGGTGCAGGCAAAGGTATGGTGAGAGATGCAGTGTCAGGAGATAGTGCTATCTATGGTTTCAGTCCAACTAACACAGTCATATGTTTCTATTGGGAAAACCATAGTTTTGACTGTATAGACCTTTGCTGACAATGTGATGTCTTTGCTTTTTAAAATCGTATACATAGTTATCATAGCTTTTCTTCTAGGAAGCAAGTATCTTTTATGTTCATGGCTGCAGTTAAAAATCAGCAGAGATCTTTGAATCCACAAAAATAAAATTTGTCAACCCCCCCCCCCCCAATCTTCCCTGTCCATAGCTCTCAATCTTCCATCGCCAAAGTGAGGAACACCGGCCCTCATAGTGTTGAACAAATGGGCAAAATGTGGAACACATACTAACAGCTTGCTAACAACTTCAACTAGGAAGGTCACGGGATGGTTAAAATATGTTGGTTTACTTATAAAAAGATCTCTTAATGAATTAATATGATTCATTTCTATTTATCATGGATATCGGTTAAAAAACTTCCTAACACTGAATTTGTGACAGACCCTTTCACTGTGGAATTTTAAAGAACATGAACTTTTTAAGACATCACATGAGGTATGTTCCTCATAATGAGGTACACTTGAGAGGGGCATGTCCCTGTCTATTTGCTAGATAACATCATTTTAGTTTTTTGATGCTGAGTAACAGACCAGATTTTGTACTTTCTATTTCCACCTTCAACAGGCTCTTCAGCACTTCCTCATTTTCAGCTTTTTGAGTGGTATCATCTGCATATCTGAACTTATTAATATTTCTCCCAGCAATTTTGATTCCATCATATGATTCATTTAACCAAGCATTTTACCTTACTGGTGTTCATAAGGTCGAGGGTAAAGGTGCAAAAGTTTAAAACTGAAGATCCCATCACCTCCAAAATGTCAAGACGTAGCTTCTGTTTGTGGTTTTGAGTGTCTCTGCAATTGGATCACACTACAGTGGGGATCGGGAAAATTACCATTTTCCTCACTGTAATGTGATTTCAGAGTTCGAATATATAATTAGCAGGGGGTGTGGGGGGTGTAGGGGGATTGCCCCCCCTGCAAAACAGTAAAAAACGTTTGTGATAACTGATCAGTTTTTTTGCTGAAGATGAACATTTCAGGAAATGCTGGATGTTGATTCTAGCTTTCCAAACATTTGACATTGTGAACAAACATCAAAACAGTTTCTGTCCTTATTTTTTGACCATTCAAGTAAACACTAATACGGGTTTCCCTATTTTGATAGTAAACTATACTCAAGATATAAATCAAATAAGTAGGGTTACAATAGGCTTGTCTTACTTGTTTTCCATATTGAACCAGTCAGTTGTTTGATATTCAGTAATAACTTCTGCTTCTTGTTCTTCAGGCAGATTTCTCAGGAGGCAAATAAGGTAGCCTGGTATCCCCATATCTCTAAGCTTTTTCAAAATTGGTTATGCTCTGCATAGTCAAAGGCTTTAGAGTTGTTAATAAAGCAAAAGAAGTAAACTGTCTTCTGGAACACCTTTGTTTTCTCCATTACCCAGAGGATGCTGACAATTTAATCTCTACCTCTGTTTTTTATACATGTTAACAGGCCTAGAAAGACTTTTACCGTGACTTTTCAAACCCACAGCTAATTACAACTTATGTAAACACAAACACACACGCATGCACACACACACACACACACGCACACACGCACACACGCACACACGCACACACACACACACACACACACACACACACACACACACACACACACACACACACACACACACACAAAATACTATACAACTAAATAATAATTGCAAAGAGCATTTTCAGTCCCAACAGAAATACCTAACTAGTGTGAAAATAGATTAAAAAGATTTATAGTGTACTTACTTTTAATTGGATTTATGGTACAGTGAGACAGATTCCTTTCAGGAGTGGGAATAATTTGAAGAGAAAGCTTGCACAAGAGATGCAAATCAATCTGCACCGTGACTGTCTGAAACATAGCTGCATGCATACACATAACCGGTTTTAGGCACCAGCAAACCCTGTGGTCGTCGGGGGCCCCCTGGTCCTGGGGGGCCCCCAACCACTACAACTTATGTTATCTTGATATTTTGTAACATGCCTGTCAAACCAACAAAAGCTAGTGCAGCAAGCTTGTGTACTTAAAGCAGGTAAGTAATAATAACTCTTATTTATCTCCTTCAAATTTAGTTATAGTAACAGTATTTTGACAAGTAACAAGCTTTACAATTTCATTAAATATTTTACCAATGACATAATGCTCCGGCCTAGTTAAGCCCTGTTGGTGGACATCCTCTTCATTAAAATTAGCAACATAGCCAGCTTTAGATACCTGCAATAACCGTGGCTGCAGGGGGCCACTTAATCATTATTGACTGTGTGGGGGCCCCACAAATGCTGCTGTTGGTTGGGGAAAAATGAGGAGAAAAAATATATTAAGTTTCAGTTATACACTTTAACCTGAACAGGACTGTGATATGACCCTGTGAGGACAAAGCTGTAATGAACATAAGCAAAGTAGCACTAGAGAGATCAGTAGCCTAGGATGACCGGTCTCGGTGCACACCTTGGAGTTTAAGAAGAACCAATGCTTCTAATCTTCAGAAATGGTTTCTCTTTCAAGGTTTTTATACATACTGGCAGAACAACTGATACTGTAACTCTCATCATCTTTGCTGAAGAATTCTGTTCAGTGATAAAAATAACAGCATAATAAAGTCTCAATATGAGGAACACATGTTATATAATACTCTAATTCACTTACAAAGTTACTAGAATTACACATTTTGATCAACATGCATTTTTTAGACAATAAGAAGTATAAAACTCTGACTGGATTTATTGTGACAGAGCAAAATTATGAGACAAAATCAGGAACACCTGCGAAATCAGGGATAATGATAGGTATTAATTTACTACTCACTGAGGTAAATAAAAATGACTTATCGCTGTTGCTGTTTGATGACTGCTAAACAGCAGTCACCGATCTTGTGTAGCAGTAATAGTGTTGTACAATGTACTTGCTGAAATAAGTACAAAATTAGCATTGGTGTGTGTGCGTGTGTACGTGTGTGTGTGCGTGTGCGTGTGTGTGTGTGTGTGTGTGTGTGTGTGTGTGTGTGTGTGTGTGTGTGTGTGTGTGTAAAAATGATCACAGATTTTTATCAATGCACACATCCAATAATGTCAGAACACACACATTCTTCTGGGTATCAATAAAAATGTAGCTAACAAGTGATTACATTTCAAAAGTAAGGCATAAAATATGCCATAGAGCATTCAGACACTTAGATCTTCTAGGAATCTGGTAGCCCCCACTACAGTGGGCTCCCTTAATTATCCTTGACTGTGGGGACCCCAAAAAAAGCTGTTTTTGGTTGAGGAAAAATGAGGAGAAAAAATGCTTTCATTTTCTGATTGCACTCTTTAGCCTGGATGGAGTGACCCTGTTAGGATAAAACTGATAATGGCCTCTGTCCTCAACCACAAACATTCTAAAACATCCCTGCTCAGATATTTGTGTACAGAAACTTACTGTAGGTTATGTGTGTGCTGGGGATTGTGTGGTTATCATTTCCTTTACTTTTCTAACAGGCCTCAGAGGTATACAAAGAAGGTTACTTTAGCTCCTGTAGGGGCAGTGTACTGCCCGGTAGCAGCAAAGTAGAATACATTATTGCAATCATTATTTATTTTCACTTTCCTCACAATCAAACATCAGGCACATATACAGCTGGTTGCCTTTGGGGTTAGGATCGAGGAGTTAGTAGACACGCTATGTATATGTATTTCAGAAGTCAATGGAAATACATGACTGTGGCCATTTGAACCTCTGCTTTCATCCCAATCTAACATCAGTGGGTTGCATAGGCAGTGACTGTCTTTTTGGGAGGATTAGGGAGGCAGGCAGTATTCCCATACATGATCTATGTATCCTCACAACAATTGACTTGTTAATTTATTTTGAGCTAGTATTTTTGTCAGCTTTGAATTTTAAGCCTTGGGTACAACTTATGTCTTCATTGATTTTTGTTTAGGCCACTTTTGGATTAAACGGTTGGGAATGCTCTATCTTCTGGCGGCATCGGCTTAATATGAGTTATTTCCTAAATGGTTATTACTGTGATGTCTCGGTTAAGAAAGTATATTGAAAAGACGGAAGGAAAACTAGAGCTGAACAGCAACATTGAATTTCTTTCCTTAATCATCATTTCTTTTCAAGCCATCACTGGGTAAAAAAAAAATACTTAAAAAGCACTTTAGAGCATGTATAAAGTTATGGCTTCTTGAAAAAGCTGAAGAAAAAAGATAAAATGTGAGAAATGGAAGAAAAAAAGTAACATGCATAAGTGGGAAGCCCAACATGGGGGAAACAGAGGGGAACTCCGAAGAGGGTGTGTGTGTGTGTGTGTGTGTGTGTGTGTGTGTGTGTGTGTGTGTGTGTGTGTGTGTGTGTGTGTGTGTGTGTTTTTTGACGGGGGCTGAAACAGTAAGCAGTGCCTAGGGTTCCATTGCATATTAGTTCTGCCATGTACATAGAGTTGTTGTAATTTATCCTTACACCTAAATGCCAGTAACAGTAAATGTCCCTTTGTGAGATGGGCCAAAACAGTGTGGTTTGTATGCCTGTTGTAATAAGATCATTGTAGCTACAGGTCAGTATGTGTGTGCTACTCCTAAAAGTCTGCAGCATGAACTAAAAAGATGGATAGAAGTGATGGCAGTGACAGGGTGATACTTAGACTGAAAGTGGGCAGGGGGCCCCCAACTTGACATTTGCTGGGGACCCCCAAAATGCTAACACTGGCCCTGTCCACACACACACACACACACACACACACACACACACACACACACGTGTGTGTGTGTGTGTGTGTGTGTGTGTGTGCATGTGTTTGATATTCATTCTTTCAAATTGTCTGCTAAATGAAGTGAATAACTGAAATGTGGTGAAGTGTTCCATTTATAGAAATGTTTTGGATAAATGGAATAGTGAATGCATGCAGGTAAGCTAATTGTGGGTTTGGGAAACTAATGCTGAAACTTTCAGATATCCTGTAGGTTTTGTCATTAAGAGGTGGAAGTTTTTGTGTAACTGTAGGTGTGTTGAGGTTAGAACTGGGGTTAAATAAGGGGGAAGATTTTGTGCAGTGCATGTGTGCTGACTCAAAAATTCAAGATTCAAAGAAACTTTATTGTCATTTAGGACCATACAAGTGCAGCCTAAACAAAATTACAAATCTCATCTCATGAGAGAAATGCAGTGCAAATAACATAGATACAGTGGTATTAGAGAATAACATAAAAAAATAACATGTATAACATGCAAGAGGTAGTTCACATTACATAAACACATTCAATACCCATTATCCAGTGATAAATAATAAATACATACCCACCACCTAACCCCTACACTGTTAAGATACAGAATAAATAGAGACTAGTGAATAGCAGCTGTTTATTTACCATATTGCACTTGTTAACCTTAGACATGACTCAGTAGAGCCATCATATTGCATAATAGTAATGCTAGCAGTAATTACTCAGAGCAGCACGATTGAATGAAAAAGAGGCTTCGATGTATCAGGTATTATGGTTGGTGTCCGTATTAATAAGTCTCACAGCTGTAGGATTCAAACTGTTCTTGAATTTGGTAGTCCTACAGCGGAAGGTGTGGTACCTCTTTCCAGATGCAAGTTGTGAGAACCAGTTGTGGGCCGGATAGGTCGAATCAGCAAGTATTTTATATGTTCTCTTTCTTGCTCTTGTAAAGAAAAGATCCTTTATAGAATAGAGGTTTGTGCCCAAGATTTTCTCAGCTACCTTCACCTCATGCATGTGTGTGCATGTGTGTGTGTGTGTCTGAGCTGTGTGGCTTTTCAAAGGAAAAGTACAGGGCTAGGATTAGGGTCAAGGTCAAGCTTAGGGTTAGGGTTAGCAGGCATTAATAAAGTAGGCAGGAGGCTTTGTTAGTTACTCCTTTTCCTTGCTTTTGTGTGATCTCAGACTTGATATGTTCAAGTATCATGGTATTTTGGTAAAACACTTAGTTTCATATTTTTTGTGTTTTTCAACTAAACCTCCTATCGATATTTGCTGATGTTTGTTGCCATAGACGAGGGCAAGGTAGTGCACACAGCCTATCTTGACCTCGCCAAGGCTTTTGATACCATCCGCCACTCTGGAATTATAGATAAACTCACTAAACTGGGCATAAATCCCTATGTCACAAGATGGGTGGCCAACTGGCTCACTGACAAAACCCACGCAGTAAAAGTAATCGACTCCAAGTTCGTCTTCAGACCAGTGACGAGTGGAGTACCACAGAGTTCCGTCCTGGGTCCTCTCCTGTTCGGCATCTACTTTTCTGAAGTGCAGGCCAACACAGAAGGTCTTTGGCTAACAAAGTTCGCAGATGACTGCAAACTGGGAGACATAATAGAATCACCTAATGATGTAGGCATTCTGTAAAAGGGCCTCACAGAGACAAATGCTTGCTGTCAAAGTCATGGCCTCAAGCTCAATGCCAAGAAGTGCATTGTCATCCCCTTTAGGAAAAACTCAGTACCACATAGGCGGTAGCTCACTAAACACTGAAAGTGTGATAAGAGACCTCGGGACACAGGTGGACAGTAGTCTCTCCTTTGATAACCACATCACCACAATAGTCAGGAAATCCTTCTACATGGCACACCTCATCACAAAAGGGTTCTCTTCTAGAAAAAAGGAGGTCATTGTTCCTCTCTACTCATCCCTCATCAGACCTATTATAGAGTACAATGCCCCATTTGGCATGTATCTCACAAGACACCTACAAGAATTGGAAATTGAAAAAGCCACAGAAATACCTCACTGAGTGGATTACTGGCCTCAAACAGTCTCAGAAAACTCCAGCTCTACTCCGTCGCATATCACCTACTCAGAGGCGATCTCTGCCTAATATACAAAGCTATGTCAAACCCAGAGCTGTTGGACGTGCTACACTTAAAGAAATCCCAATCTCTCCAAACCACACGCTCCAGGGACCAAAACCTTGTCACCACAATAAACAGAGCATGCTGGAGGGATAGATTCCTGAACCAGAGACTTCCCATACTCTGGAACAAACTACCCATTCATGTCAAGCAGAGCTCCTCATTGGCCCTCTTTAAGAAAAACCTTGACGACTGGATGGGAAATAGAAAATTCACCCCAGGGATCACTTCTTTGCACTGCTTGACAGGGGCACAAGAAAATAATTTTCTTGGGTGGCAAAAGCCAGGGAACCTTTTTGGCTTGGCTTATATAGGCCCCAGGGCCAATAGCCTAGTACCTACCTATGAACCTATAAAACTATGAGTTTTCAATGTGTTTAATAAATATTTTGTGTATGTCATGCAGATGCATATGTTCTATGATGCAAGTACATTAAACATATTTACTAACATTTACAGAGTTTTAAGTAGGGTGCGTACTACACTACAGCATTAATTAAAAAAACATAATGTTTTCAGTAGGTTTAGGCCACAAGGCATAAGTTAATGTAACTGTATAGGAGAATGAACATACATGTACAGCTATCGTTTCTCTAGCATTACAGAGCTGGATACAAATAGCTATATGTCAGTATACATATAAGACTATGCATTATGGTCTATAATGTATTGAACTTATACCTGCTCACTCCTTCTGTTGTAACATGATATTAGTGTTAACAACGTGCCTCTTAAGATGCAGTGAAAACATAATGCAACTGACTTGCAGTGTATGATATGGAATTATTTTATATTCCATTGGCATTACCTACAGTTTTGGGGCAATTAGGTTTTTTTTTTTTCAATAGTCTGTTGTGTTAGTTGTTTCTAGCTTGACTTAGTATGTGTTCATTTCCATTATTTGTTATGTCTTCTTTTCTTCTCTTACTTACAAATATGTCTTGAGATATTTGGTACAATCACCACTCTAAGGCAGCTAGTTATTCTTGATGGTGGGTCTGTGCAATGCTGCAGAGAGTTTTTGGAATCCTGCTCAGTGATTTACCATTCTAAACTTGCAATAACATGTGCTTTAAGATAGCATCTCATACCAGCACCATTGTGTCTTCACACACCTTTTACAACATTCTTGAGAATTTCACTATAATATCAGAATATGAAGACAAAACATGCCAAATTCTTTAACAAAGAAAAAAGTCTATAAGCAGCGTTTACTATATTTTAATTAATATCACTTTAAAAGTAAAAAAAAAAAAAAGAAATGTAACTAGTATATTACCTGCCATAAATTTCTACAGACTTAATGGCATTTACTCACTGATACATTTTAAATGTTTATAAACGTCCCCATTTTAGAAAAATAAAATAGAAAAGAAGATATCAAGTTAGTGTGAGTGCAAATGTAATTCTACATGAAATACTCATAAATGAGTGATGTTGTACTCGTGTACGTCTTAAAAATTTTGTAAATCATTAGATATGTTTTTCTTTCATTTCCTGAAAAACAGATATGAATACCTTAAAAATAAAGAATGAAAGAATTTGTTCTAAGAATAAAAGCTGCTCATCCTAAATCTATTTGCAGAATAAGTAGTATTTAATAACAAATGACCCCACATTGTGTAAGTGAATAAAAACAAAAAAGCCCACGTAGTAGCATATGTCTGTAATAATTTCAACGGCTCAGAGAAGGATAACAAATCTACTTTAATTCATCCAGGTAAAATGAGACAAAAGCACTTAACTTTTGGAAGAATTAAAGGTGATTTTGTATCCTTCTCTGGGCAATTGCAATTATTACAGACTTATACCACTACATTGCTGCACGGGTTATGCTGGTTTTGGTTTCTAAGTGGAAAAAAAGCAACTTTAAGAGCTCATTGATAGTTTCACACTTGCAGTGTAGGTGGGATGGTGGTGCTGCGGTAGCATTGTCGCCTCACAGTTGGACGTTGCACGTTCGATTCTCAGTTAGAGCGTCTTCTGTGTCGACATGCGTGAATGGGCATTCCTTTGTTGAAGGTTGTGCGTTAGGCCCAGCAAGCCAGCACGTAAAAATCCACTGGAATCATTAGCGGACCGGAGTTCCGCTGTGGCAACCCCTAACCGGGAAAAGCCGAAAGACAGTTTAGTGTAGGTGGGATGGATAGTGATATATTTATATTGACCTTCTTATATGATAGACAGATAGATAGGCAGATACTGGCTGTGTGACAGATTCTACATTGTAAAAGTTTCTGGTACCCTCTGTGAATATAAAATTTTAACTAGTGGGACACAGCAGAGATCAGTGCTGGGCTCTCTCCTTTTTGACATTTGTTATGCAGCCATCTAGTCCAATGTTGATGAAATATGCTGACTGCAAGATTGGCACTGGTTATGTGCGCAGTTACTGATACTAGACAGCTCTAACAAGGGCAGGAATACACACATAACTGGTATTGTTATGCAACCATCTAGTCCAATGTTGATGAAATATGCTGACTGCAAGCTTGACACTGGTTATGTGCACAGTTACTGATACTAGACAGCTCTAACAAGGGCAGGAATACACACATAACTGGTATACTAAAAATAGTCTCAAAGTTAAATGCAAACAAGTGTTTAATAGGTGCAGTCAGCAAAAAATTGTTTCTTACTTCATATGTTATGAGTGTCACTCCTCTTCAGACAGGCAGACAGACACAGTCATGAAGCCTGCATACTTAATGTGGACAGTTCTTTATCATGCAATTATCATGTTTCCACCTTAGTCTGGAAATTCTTCTATCTGGTTCAGTTAATTTTCAAGGAATAATTTCAATATCCAGACAAGTCATTCTGCCACTATACTCTTCCCTTATCAGACCCATCATAAAATCCAATTCCCCATTTGATATGTATAAACAAAGCCTATTGCTCATGTAGAATGGTCCCACAGATAACTTACTAAGAAAATAAGGCCTGAAATCCTTCAACTACCCCAAAAGATTACTACAGCTTTTCTTGTACTCAGTAGCCTATAGGCTGCTCCGAGGGGACCTGCATCTGGTGTTTTGAACTAAGAATGACTGTCCTATTTGATTTCTCTCTCACTTTTTTTTTTTTTTGCAGAAGCAGGGGATCTACAAAAACCTGCACTAGGGGCTAAATTTTAACCAATAAATAAACAAGAGACTTGGAGAGAGAGGTTTCCAACTCAACGCATTCCCAGCCTAGGGAATAAGTTACCACTCCAAGTACTACTTTATGAGTATACTACTTTTTGAGTAGTAGTAGTAAAACAGGCAAAACATCTTACTACCAAAAGTTACAGGATAAGCACAGGAACAACCCACAAAAATGTTGGGCAGCAATTGACTCTATTCTACAACCAGGTAAAACAACTACCCCAACCCCAAAAATAGATAACAACCGAGAAGACATTCCCACTCAGTTTAATAAATACTTTACAGAAACCATCCAGACCCTTGCAAACAACCAACCCTATGACAACATCCCCACAACTGCAAATCCACCCCCACCCCAAACTAACAATTGCCCCAAGTTCAGCTTCCACCCAGAAACAACCAAATCCATTGAAAAACTACTCCTCAATCTCAAACCAACATCTCTAGCTGCAGATAAATTACCCGCTGAATACCTCCACCTGGATGCAGAAGCCATATCATATCCTGTCTCCATCCTAATTAACAGATCCATCTCCAAGGATATAGTACCCAAGCTATGGAAAATATCACATATCATCCCTCTACATAAAGGGGGAACCTCCCTGGAACTCAATAACTACTGCCCTATAGCCATACTACCCCCTTTATCTAAAACGTTAGAGAGGGTAATACACAAGCAGCTAATGAAATATCTCCTAGAAAATAATCTAATAGCAACACAACAACATGGCTTTATACCCTTCCATAGCACCACCACCACACTAACAGAATTCACCAACATTGTCAATACTCACAGAAACAATGGACTCCTTGTATCTGCCACCTTCCTTAACTTGTCCAAAACATTCAATATGGTTAACCACATTAAACTCCTTCTTTCACTAGCAATGCTAAACCTTACCAGCCCTGCCATCTCCTGGTTCAAAAACTACCTAGAGGGAAGGAAACAAGCTGTTATGTGGTAAAACCAACTCTTCCCCCCACCTGTCTCCCTAGGAGTACCCCAAGGCTCCATCCTGGGGCCACTTCTTTTTACCCTCTTCACCAATCAGCTCCCAAACAGTATTCCTAAAGCCTCAATAGTGCAATATGCAGATGATACCACCATAATATGTGCAGCCAAATCAACTGACATCCTTCACTCCCTAACACAAGAATGCTTTTCCCTAGCAGAAACTTGGATTACAAACCAAAGGCTCATTCTGAACCCAAGTAAACAAAGCTAGTACTCTTTAGTTCCCACAGAGCCACACCTCCCACTGATTCTTTCTTCTCCTCCTTTAACAAGACCACAATCACCCCCACAAATCATATGAAACTCTTAGGTATTGAAATAGATAATCACCTTAGATTTGACCTACATATTTCTATAACCATAAAATAGTACATAAAAAACATGGCCTATTGCATCGCAATAAAAAAATTCCTCACTCACCACTCCAAAACTACAATATCGAGGACCTGCCTACTATCCACCCTACTTTATGCCTCCCTCGTGCTTACAAATCTCTACAAATCTGACCTAAAAACTTGATAGCTGTTATAATAAGATAGCCAAATTCGCTACAACCTCTCCCATCAGAACACATCACTGTGAATGCCTAAAAAAACTCAATTGGCTAGAACTACCACTACTACTTCAACTCAATCAGTTATCACTAGCCCACAAAATAATACATAACTCTGAAAACACCACAGCCCTACAAAATCTTTTGCAACCCTATACAACCACCAGGCCCTTGAAGTCTAGCACACAAAACCTCTTCAAAGTAACCAAATATAACAATGAAGCTGGTAAGTCTGTATACAGCCACTGTATAGCAAAAAACTGGAACTCCCTTCCTGCCCACATAACTGACAACAAATCCCCATCACAGTTCAAGAAACTTGTTAAAACTCACTTTTTGAATAATCGACTGTGCTCCTGTATCCCCCCTCGCTAATGTCTCATTAGAACACTTCACCTAACTTAAATAACTCTGCTAAGCCAACCAGTCATAGTACTGTACCCACTTAGGACTGTTAATCTACTGCTCATCCCATCTCTCCAGGAGTTAGGTGAAAACTACCCCAGCAATGTTCAGCTCTCCATAAGCAACTAAAACCAGGAGAAGACCTACTGTAAATCAATTTGTCATCCTTCTCAACTAAAACCAGGCGAAGACATATAGTAAATCAATTTGTTATCCTTCTCAGCTATAGAGAGTATCATCTGCTCTCTCAGAGCCTTATTCTACGTCTCTCTGCTTTTACTCTGATAGTAAATCTATCACAGGAATCCTAAAATTAGGAATATCTTCTAAAATTTAATATTATATTGTAGATAATGAATGTATCCTATCTGTTAGTTAATATGTATGTTAAAGTCTCTTCTATTGAAATTCTATGGAAATTGTATGTCAAAAGTCTGTCCTTAAAACTGTTTTGTAAAAAATTGTTCTCTTGGAGCTTTTCTCCCAGGGTCTATACTGAAAATGAACTTGTAATCCAGTTGGACTCTCCTGGTCAACAAATGTAAAATAAAATAAAATAAATAAAATAAAATAAATTCTGACTACCTTTAAGGCTAGTCTTTGTGACTGGTTGGGTACACACAAATTTACACCAGGATGGTCATGTACAAACTTGCTTGATTTGGGAGGTGAACACAATTTGGCACTTAAAAAGGGATATATGAACTTTAAGTGTGCCTACTTAATGGTGTATATGACTGGGCATCGTATAGATGTGGTGATCACTTGCCTAGTATTGTACCTTATGTTCCTATAGGTAGAGAGATTGATACACAGACAGACAGAGTAAAACAAATCACTCACCCTCATAGAGATACAGATAGCATCTTAACCTATACCTCCCCTTTATATTCTCCTTTCACACCCATACAGAACTCATTCCTTCTTGCCTTATACCTATTACTCCACCTCTCCTTCCCTTTTTTCTACTATTACTATATAACTTCCCTTACCTCACATATGTCTCCATACTTACCCACCATGTTGATATTCTTAGCATTATTGTCTACCACCCTTTATTCTTCTTACTTTCTTACCTTCTTCAAACACCCACTTAAAAACCAGCCAGACTACATATATAAACATACATCCATCATCCACACTTCTCTTACCACTTTCTTAAATTCTACCTCCACCCCCAGCTATCACCTTCCTAAATTCCATAGGCACTCTCACCTCACCTATGCCTTACTCTCAAATAAAAAAATTAAACAACTAACCCTTCTTAAAAGCAACTTCTCATCAAGACCTAATACTCCTACCTTACAAGATGGTGACATTCACCCCAACCCTGGCCCTACTTATTCCTCCCCTAAAGTATCTAGGCCAAACTTCAATAACACCCTACTCATAGGACATCTAAATATACGAAGTGTAAATAACAAAGTACCCTACTTACATGCCCTCTTAGACACTCACCACTTTGACATTTTGTGCCTCTCAGAGACTTGGCTAAAGCCAGCCACCAAAGACACTGAGATTATACCCCAAGGCTATAATCTACATAGGCTTGATCGTTCTAAACGTAAAGGTGGTGGAGTGGCAATTCTATTTAAGAACCATCTTAGCATCTCCACCCTCCCAACCTGTCCAGCTCAGGATGTTAGAGCAGAAGCCATCATTGCTAAACTTCAATTAAATGCTCAAAAAGCCCTTTACATCATCTGCATGTATATATCACCAGGCAACAATATTCCTATCTTAGAAGACTTTCTCTGTTGGGTTTCCTCTAACTACCCACAAGAAACTATTATTCTGGGTGACTTTAATATAGACTGGAATACCATTAATAATGAAAATCCCTCCTATCATATAAACCTACATGGTTTTACTCAATCCATTACCACTACTACAAGGCTTAATAAACCAAGTAAGAAACAGAGTATCTTAGACTGGATACTCATAAACAAAGCCAATGTCTCATATAAAGTAGGAACTATGCCTGATGACCTCAGTGACCACTGCCTAACCTATATCTCTAGAGAAAAGACTGACTATCAAAACCTCCCTAACATTAGAACAATACGCTCGACCAAACACTTTAAAAGTGACTTATTTCAAAATGATCTCAAAGCATGCAACTGGAACCTCTTGAAATCACTTCCTCTTAATGAAGCAGTATCATTCTTTAACTCGACCTTCCTTTCCATTCTGGATAAACATGCCCCTGAACGCTCTATTAGAATGAAGTCTAATATAGCCCCATGGCTCTCAAAGGAAACAAAGAAATTAATTCATAGTAAGAATAAAGTTTGGGCCAAATGGAGACACCACAGAATCAGCTCTGATTTTCTTCATTTTTGCCAACTTAGAAACCTTACAAAAAAAGCTATAATCTCTGCCAAAAAAAACTACTACTGTGAACTACAACAAACCCATTTAAATAAACCCAAACAATTCTGGTCTTCAATCAACAAACTCCTTTCTCCTGGAACAGCTAAAACTCCCTCCCCTCTAAACGCTGACCCAGATACCCCTAACCATACTGCAAATGCTTTTAACTCCTTTTTTATAGAAACCATTCACTCTCTTGCTAGACAACTAAACACCAATAACTTCTACCCTCCAAATAAACTTTACTCCCCCCACAACTTCACTCTGCAGCCCATCTCTACCTCTTTCATCTACAGGCTTATTCTCAAACTGAAACCCTGCACCCCTTCTGCTGACAAACTCCCTTCTCTCTTTCTTCAAAAGGCTGCTAAACAGATTGCATACCCTATATCTATACTCATAAATAGGACTATCCAAGAGGGAACCATACCTGATATATGGAAAGTCTCTCATATCATCCCACTACACAAAGGTGGTAACTCCATTGACTACACTAACTTTAGACCTATTGCTCTTCTCTCACCTCTAGCTAAGATAATGGAAAAATGTATTCATCAGCAACTTGTACAGTATCTCTCTTTACATAACATTATAGCCAACTGCCAACATGGCTTTAGACCACACCATAGCACCTCCACTGCCCTCCTTTCCTTTGTTGATACCATCAACAACTATTGTAACTCTAACCTTGTCTCCTCTGCTCTATTCATTGACCTCTCTAAAGCTTTTGACATGGTGAACCACTCTTCCCTTATTTACATCATTGAATCCCTGTCATTTGATAACCTGGCTATAAAATGGTTTAGTTCTTATCTAAGTAACAGACAACAAGCCGTTCTTTGGGACAATCATATCTCTTCCTTATTGCCTGTTTCTATTGGAGTCCCACAGGGCTCCATTCATGGGCCACTTCTCTTCTCCCTTTACATAAACGATCTTAACACTGTAATCCCTCAAGCTACCTGCATCCAATACGCTGACGACTCCACTATTATTTGTTCAGCATCTACCTCTTCAGAGCTACTCTCTCTAACTTAAACTACCTTCAACACTATAGAAACTTGGTTCACTAGACGGTACCTTCTCCTCAATGCTAAAAAAGCTAAACTTCTCCTTTTCACTCCTACCACTCGAGCCTCCCCTTTAAACTTCAACATCTTGTCTAATGACACCACTGTCATTGCTCCTGACACGACAACTAAACTGCTAGGAATAACCATTGATAACAATCTCACTTTTGATCAACACATCAATAACATCATTAAAACAGTTAACAAAAAAATAGGTTCTCTATACCGTATTAAACCATTTCTTACACCTTCCACCAGAGCTACTATCGCCCACTCCCATCTGATATCTACTCTCTTTTACGCCTCACTTATTTTCAATAACCTTAAAAAGGCTAACCTAAATAAACTAGCAACTTGTTACAATAGCATTGCGCGCTTTGCCACCAGTAACCCTTTCAGAACACATCACTGTCATAACCTAAAACTCCTAGGCTGGCTAGAGCTTCAAAACTGTCTTATGATCTCACAACTTACTATTGCCCACAAGATACTTTACCAACCAGATAACACCCCAATACTTTCTCGACTTTTAATCCCTTATAACAATCTTACCTCCCTTCGATCTTCTTCTAAACTTATGACCAAATCTGTAAAATCCCATAACTTAGCTGGTGACTCTCTGTTCACTAATACTGTAGGTAGGACATGGAATCTGCTACCCACTGATATCACTCTAACCTCCTCCTTACCACTCTTCAAACAAAAAATCAAACAGTACTTCCAAAACCACTGGCTTTGTTCCTGCAGGACTCCTGACTAACCTTCTTCACTCCCCCTATTCAACTATAACTTTATACATTGCTTTATACCTATACATACTATTTCTTTTTTCTTGCCCTGTTGCTCTCCTCTTACGCTCTGACTCACTCCTCCTTTTCTCTCCCCCACCCTCTCTTCCATCTTCCTACCTCATCTCCTTACTTGACTACTGTTTCTCACTCTTTCCCTCTCTTGTATTACTACATTAATTCCTTTAAATCTCCTGCTTTACCTCTTTCTCTTTGACAGATTATTGAAAACTAATAGCTAATCTTTAGCTTTTTAATGTTCACTTCTACTGACCTAGTATAATTTTTGCAATATGCTTCTACTACCTAGTAAACTTTTGTAAGTGCCTTAGGTTTTTGTTGTTCTTATTACTAAATGTATATTCTTATTGTACTTAAATTTTTTTTTTATTAATATGTCTCTTTGTATTGAATTATGTGTGGAGCTTTTCTCCCCGGGCCTCTACTGAAAATGGACATATATCCAGCTAGATTAGCCCGGTTAACAAATGTAAAATAAATAAATAAATAAAATAAAAATATTGTATACCAGCACACTTATTCATGAGGATAGGTTGCATTAGCTTCACTTTATAAGGCTGTATGATAACAAAATCCCCTGAAACTGAAGGTCTTTAATAAGTGACTCACTATTTCACCCACATTATGTCTGCAGATCTAAAATAAAGTATGACTGCATTGTCAAACAATGACATTTGTTCATAAGCAATGATTAATATATAAATACCTTTTAGGTAGTTAAGTAGACATGAGAAATAGCTTTTCCATTTTATTCTTATATGCAATCTATTAAAATGTCTTCCATTTTGTGTGCATGTGTGTGCGTATGTATGTGTGTGCAAGATGTGTGCTTGCATGTGCATGTGTGTATATATACATGTACATCTAGATTTTTTACCTTTATTGGATTTTTATTTATTATACCAGCTGATAGGGAGAGAGATAATCTAGAAAAGAAAATACTTAACTACAATAAAATAACATAATTTTGACAGGTACAAGGAAGAACTGAACAGTGTTAAAATGAATTTGTATAAAACACTTAAAGCACAAGTATTACAATTAATGCAAAGTCTTCAAGTAATGATTCTCTTGTGTGTTTCCTTTGTTTATTTTGTTTTTGTCTAGCAGCATTGAAAATGAAAGACAGACATCAGTTGACGTCCAAGACCTAAAAGCATATGCAACAGCATTTAGCACTTCATTAACAAGGAATGCTATTTTCCCATCAAGTTAATCTGGCAAACATTTTCACTCTAACCTTATATTATCCAGTCATCCTAGCTTACTGAATGTGCTTTTTCATTCCAAATATGGGTATTTCTTTTCTATGTATTATCTTATTGTGATTTCTCCTCACCTATTCTACCATGCAGACAGTTTAAAACATTCTTCCTTCATCCACATATCCACATGCTTATTTTTTAAGAATTTTGATCATAAATTGTCTTTTTCATTTATATGTTTACTTGTCTAGTCAGCAAACTGTTAATTCATTTATGCTGAGTACCCAGATAACGGAGTAAATCTAACAAACATTTGTCAGCCACTGCAAGGCAGAGAATAAACAGTATATGGCATAAACATTTTAAACACGAACAACAAGTCAAATATCTGCAAAGAAAATGTGAAAAAAGTTGAAAAATGGATCGATAAAGTCCAGACATAAACAAAACGATTCACAAAAAGATACATTCAAAGTTGTGATAATGAAAGGCCTAGCAATGTAATATATTACAAAAATTCAAGCACAGAAAACATAATGAATGTTTAATTATGTATATCACTACCCATGTAGTGTCTGTTTTGTCTAGTTCTCTCTCTCTTTGTCTGTGTACTTATGTTTTGATAACCAAGCTGTATTTCTGGGCAAACCCCATTCTCAGAAAAGACCACAGAAGCAAAGCCTCACAGGTATTACAGTTATGTTAGTATCCAAATCAACATTTAAATATACTTCAGTAAAGATACAAATTCAATATGATTTAAATTCATTAACAGCAGCAGTTAGAAAAGCTGTGTATATGTAGAATCAAAACAGCAATAGCCACTTATTGTTGGCTATGGCACAGAGATTAAGTATTGGTAAATGTTGAATATATGTCTTTGAACAGCTGACATGTTTATGTTGAGCACAGATTTTTAAAGGTGTACTGTGTTAGCTAGACTGAGCGGGAAATGCACACAACTGAAAAAGTCTTTGTATTGCTAGAACAGGTAGGCCTGTTGTTGAAAAGTAAAGGTTATGTGAACGAATAAAAAAAGTATGGAGAAGAAAGTTTACACCTTTCTTGCATTAGTGCCTTACACTTAAAGGGAAGAGTTGAGAGATGATATATTCAGCAGAAATTCTGTCAAGCTCAGTATATAAATATTGTAGCACTAGTCAGTAAGTATCAGAGCTAGGGTAGTATTTATAGCAGATGTAGACATGCTCAGTAGGTATTAGAGCTAGGGTAATGTTTACAGCAGATGTAGACATGCTCAGTAGGTATTAGAGCTAGGGTAGTGTTTACAGCAGATGTAGACATGCTCAGTAGGTATTAGAGCTGTGATAGTGTTTACAGCAGATGTAGACATGCTCAGTAGGTATTAGAGCTAGGGTAGTGTTTACAGCAGATGTAGACATGCTCAGTAGGTATTAGAGCTATGATAGTGTTTACAGCAGATGTAGACATGCTCAGTAGGTATTAGAGCTAGGGTGGTGTTTACAGCAGATGTAGACATGCTCAGTAGGTATTAGAGCTATGATAGTGTTTACAGCAGATGTAGACATGCTCAGTAGGTATTAGAGCTAGGGTAGTGTTTACAGCAGATGTAGACATGCTCAGTAGGTATTAGAGCTATGATAGTGTTTACAGCAGATGTAGACATGCTCAGTAGGTATTAGAGCTAGGGTAGTGTTTACAGCAGATGTAGACATGCTCAGTAGGTATTAGAGCTAGGGTAATGTTTACAGCAGATGTAGACATGCTCAGTAGGTATTAGAGCTAGGGTAATGTTTACAGCAGATGTAGACATGCTCAGTAGGTATTAGAGCTAGGGTAGTGTTTACAGCAGATGTAGACATGCTCAGTAGGTATTAGAGCTAGGGTAGTGTTTACAGCAGATGTAGACATGCTCAGTAGGTATTAGAGCTAGGGTAGTGTTTACAGCAGATGTAGACATGCTCAGTAGGTATTAGAGCTATGATAGTGTTCACAGCAGATGTAGACATGCTCAGTAGGTATTAGAGCTAGGGTAGTGTTTACAGCAGATGTAGACATGCCCAGTAGGTATTAGAGCTAGGGTAATGTTTACAGCAGATTTAGACATGCTCTTAGACATGATATTAGAGCTAAGGTAATGTTTACAGCAAATGTAGACATGCTCAGTAAGTATCAGAGCTAGGGTAGTGTTTACAGCAGATGTAGACATGTTTAGTAGCAGTACTTGTCAACAGATACATTCTGAGAAGAAGGCAGAAAATTTGTGGGAGGAGAGCACATTTTGTGTTGGTGCTTGTGATGGGGAAGCACCTTCACATTCATTTCACAGGAAAACTGGGCAAAGTATCCAGTTCAGCGAATTCCTTTACAGAAATAAGAAAAGAACCCCAGGCAGAAAGCTCAATGGAAGAAAGTAGCCAATATGTCAGGGTTAAGCACATTTTTGGAGAATCTTAGGTTAGGTCCCTTAGTATCATTTCTACAGGATCACAAGTGTAATATACTTCTCTTCCCATCAAGTGTCAAAAGTGGACAGCAGTCAAAATACTGCAGCTTGAAAAGAGGAACAGCCATAGCACAGGGATGAGTATTTTCCATTATAGGAAGTCAGTTTCTTCTCTCCAGAACCCAAAAATAGCACTCTCATTTATATGTTGGCAGAATAAATCTACAGACTGGATTAATCGTTTTTTCTATGGATTTGGAGTTGTCCGATAATGCCTATCAGACTGCTGGGATACTATATTCAAGTTGTGGGATAAGTGCTTTAATACCATTCATTTAATGGCCCAAGTTATATACACCATGAAAAAATCCAAAAGAAAATCTCACTGCTTATTTCTTGGTCAGAAAACTTCTATAAGCCTCTATTAACAAGGCAAGTTGTAATGCATAAAACATCCTGTTTGCTTGTTTAGGCAACAATCCAGCTATTGAGTTTGGTTAAATAATTTGTTTAGAATTACACGTGATGCATGTTGAGGTTATGGGAAGGCATTAGAATGGTATAATAGTATAAAATACTGACACTTACAATGATGAATGTTGATATACAAGCATGGAAAAGATAATGCTGACAGCAAAATGATAAGGTTATATATCCCCACTGCCGTAGTTACACTCAGATGCCAGAACAGATTTTAGCAACTTCCAATCTAGAAGACAGCACACATAGTTATCATTTTTGTAACTTTATGCTTGCTGTATTGAGTGCGTGCATCATTTCTTAGTACATGTTTTCTGAATAAGCATCACATTTGTCAGTTTTATAAGGTTTGCAAGATAAAACTTGTTAACTGTGACACCACCAAAAATATGTTCTTGCAGTATAAAGTATTGGATAATAAATACATTTTATTTTTATTTATTTTATTTAACATTTGTTTACTGGGAAAGTCCGACTTGGAATATAGCCAATTTTCAGCAGAGGCCTGTGGAGAAATGCTCCAGATGTATGTCTTTGTAACATGGGAGGAAACCGGACCACCTGGAGGAAACCCACACGGACATAAAGAGGACATGCAGACTCCGTACAGAAGGCACTCCAGCTGGATTTTCCATTAAAATGTTTACAGATTTAAGTTCCAAAGTACCAAAATACTGTTTCTTATGCTTATTTAATTTTAAACTGTACCCCAGATTACTGTCAACTAGCCTGTGTGGACAGATTATGGGTATGGTTTGCCTAATAAATCTAACAGCACTAGGGAAAATACAAGAAAATTGTTACTAAAGTTAGCAGCACCACCACCACATTTAGTTTCGTGGAGTAAGAACTAATAAACCATCCATTTAGTTACTCTAAGGATGCAAGTGTGTGTTTTTGTGATGACTGGCAAATTTTATCCAGTAAAGCATGCTTGTTGTTATGCAAAAGTCAGAATTATTGGAAATTCCAACTTCTGCTTTTGATGTGTATTCTGCTACAAAAACTATATATAGCCTTGCCTAAGGTTTAGCAGCACTGGAGTAAGTAAACTGATTTAGGAGAGGTTTGGGAAACTTTATTCTCACCACTGTAATATCTTGGTGTTACATGAAAGATGATTTTTTTTCTCAAATATAAAAGCATGCCTGTCATTTGGACAATACTGTGCAGTTATTTTTTATACTGTTGAATCAATATCACTGACATTTATTGTTGGATATTAGAAATAACAAAAGCTGAGCAATCAAGCGAATAAAAAGCATAATGGATGCATCTTGATCTTATGAAACTGAGAAAAAGAATACTAGTTTGATTAATGAATAAAAGTTACGTGTGTACTACAAATGCTTTACAGTACAGCCTTCTTCACAATGTATAATCAAACGTTTTACTTGAAAAGTATATACTCAAATTTTGTATTTACAAAACAGTACTACACTGAGGCAAATATACATTTAAGATGTTTATGTTGCACCAAACAGAATATTTTTTAACTACATAAACAACAGAAAACATTATAATTTCTAATTAAAAAAATGAGATTTAAGCAGAATACTAGATATGTTTAGTTCATAGGTTCGTAGGTATTTACTAGGCTAAGCATCACAAGAGCCTTTTTAAGCCTAGCCATGCAACCCAAATCTCTGACAAGTTCTCGTTCCCTTGATAAGTGTAAGAAGGGGCTTGGGGGACCAGGAACATTCAGGGTCTCAAACACCTATCCTATACATATAGGCTAAAAGCCCTGTCCCTCTACTCAGTCTCATACAGACTCCTCAGAGGTGGCCTGCATCTGGCATACAAGGCCATTTCAGACCCAGCCTTGATGGAGTTGCTGCATATCCGTAAGACAAACTCCACTCATGCAACCCTCATGCAAGGCCTTAACCTGGTCTGTGACATTAACAGAACTTGTTGGTGGGATAGATTTGTGTCCCAAAGACTCCCCCCCTCTGTTAAACAGACTCCCTCTCCATGTCAAGCAGAGTACCTCTCTAGCCCTCTTTAAGAGGAACCTGGACGACTGGATGGGAAACAGAAAATATACCCATGGGATCCCATCTGTGTCTCTGCTAGTGAGGGGAAACAGGTGCTGACTTTGAGAGAACATGGGTGAAATTCTTGGCTAGGCTTATAAGGGCCCCCAGGCCAATAGCCTAGTATCATCCTATGAACCTGTGAACCTATGAAACATTTACAAGCAAGGGCCTGGGAGATGAACATTTGTAGGCTGCCTCTGTCCACTAGAGTCATAAGTGCCAAACCAGGGATGAAATTTCTGTTCCCCATCCAATTGTCCAAGTTAACATGAATTGGGTTAGGGAGGAACTCTGCTTCACATGGATGGGGAGTCTGTTCCAGAAATGGGGTAGTCTCTGGGATGCATGCCTGTCTCTCCAGCAGATCTTATTTGGTGCTGCTTGTTTTGCAGATATGCAGGAAGTCCATCAGGGTGGGTTATGACAATGCCTTGCATGCCAGGCATAGATCTTTGTTCAACAGACAGTAGGAGACAGAATACAGGGATATGGCCTTGAGGAGATCTGCACAGGGCATGTTACTTATGTCATATATTCTCTAAGTGAGGAACCTCTGTGGACATTCCAGCTGTTGGATATGCTTGGTTAGGTACATATCAAAAGTGGCAATGTTCTCAATGATAGGTCTAATGAATGCAGAATACAGTGGAACAATGACTTACATGGACCTAGATGCCATATCTTTGCTTATAAGTTGCACAATATAGAATGATTTCCTCACTACTGTAGACATGTGAGGCTCAGGCTAGATTACTGTCTGTTTGTTCACAATTTCCTGACTACTGAGTCAACTCTTAGGGGTGTGTTACCAATATGATAGTTACCAGGGGTCGATGACTTCATGAAGGATACTATTATGCATTGCTTGGCATTTAATTTTAGTCCTTGGCTCTGGCACCAGTTGTTTGTGCCAGCCCTTCCTGGAGAATGTTTGTGTCAATGGGGGATTCTATGACTGCTCCTAATTTGCAATCATCTGCAAATTTAGTCAGCCAGAGGGCATTGACATTGCCCTTGACTTCTGAGAAGTAAATGCCAAAAAGGACCTTTCCCAGGACAGATCCCTGAGGGACTCTGCTTGTGACCAGCCTCTTTGTAGAAGTGGACTCCCCAATTCTAATTTCCTGGATCCTGTCTGTGAGCCAGCTGGCTATCCACCAAGTGATATAAGGGTTCATACCTAAACTTTCAAGTTTGTCAACAATGCCTGAGTGGGGTATTGTGTCAAATGCCTTGGCCAGGTCAAGGTAGGCAGTGTGAACCATTTTGCCCTCATCCATTGCTTTGGTAACATTCTCAAAGAAATCCACCAGGTTGAGTAGGCATGACCTGCCCTTGAAGAAACCAAATTGGGTTGGGTCCAGTGTCTGGAGTTTCCTGTGTCATTACTGATCATTTCCATGATAGTTCTTTTCATGGCTTTGCATATAAGACAAGTGGTACTTATGGGTCTGTAGTTTCCAGGGTTTGTAGATGGCCCACCTTTCTGTAGAGGGATGACTGCTGCTGTTTTCCCTTCATGAGGCACAAATTGGAGGCTAGAGTTAAATAGCAATTCCACAGGCCTAACAGATCATGTTTTATGCTATTTAGAAGGCATCCTGGGATATTGTCTGGGCCCATTTTAGCAGTTTCCTGGCCTTAGAGAAAGCATTAAGGACCTGTTCCCTAGTGACAACAAGAGGATATATATGAAATGGAATTTCCAGAGGGGAAGGTTGAGGGGGAGAGATTGGTGAAGGTGGAGCTGAAGTTATCAACCAGGAGGTTTGGTATATCTTCTGGATGAGTATATGTGGCTCCATTAACAATGAGCTATGCATGCAATTGTGTATTGCCTTTGTAGTTGTGGACATAGCTAAGGAATTCCTTGTGGTTGCCTTTAGCCTGGGAGGCCAAGTTTACCACAAATTTGGCTTTAGTAGACCTTATTTGTCCTCTGAGTTGTTTGTTTAGTTTGAGAGTGCTTTTATCCCACTGGGTTCTGCACCTCCTAATATTTGCCATGATTTTCTTCCTATTGATGCTGGGATTCCACCATGGTGACTTGTTTTTTGAGTTAGGTCTATACTTCTTCCTGGTGAATACAGCTGCCTCTATGCAGCTATTAACATGATTGTATAGGTTTTCTGTGAACAGTTCTGCAGAGACAGCAGTGCTCTCAGGGTTTATGGAGGCTTGAACATTTTCCAAGTTATTACTTAGTAGTAGGAAGTTAGCCTTAGAGTAATTCCTGAATAGTCTAGGATTAGCTAGGGTTCCAGGCTTTATTTTTACTTCAAAGGAGACCATTTTGTGGTCTTACCAGAGAAGACATTACACTAGAGAGTGTGCAGCACTCTCCCTTATTAGTGAGGACCAGATCCAGTATGTTTGCACCCCTGGTTGGTGTATTGACTATCTGGTCCAGGGAGTTTATGTTTACAAAATCTAGGAATCTATGTGACTGTATGTTTGCTGTTTTATAATTAATTAAAGTTGCCGATGAATAGGGTATTGGGTTGGATGGTGAGTGTTTCCAGTAAGTTTAAATGCATTTTATGGGTTTCCTGGGTCATAGAGGGGGGACCTATAGCTTGCAAGGAAGTTGCATGGGATTTCACCTGTGGTGATTTGAACACGGAGAAGCTCATGTGCATTGTCCTGTTTGACCAGCCTTGAGGTACATTTATTTCTTATGTAAATTGAGACACCTCTACCTACTAGTCCCTGTCTGTGTGATAGATTGTCTAATTGTGTGGAATACATTATAGCTCTGACTGCTGGTGTGCTCTCCATGGCTTTAAACCATGTCTGAGTAACCGCACAGATGTCAGCATTATCTAGGGTGAGGAGAGAGAGGTTGTAGGGAGTGGAGTTTTTTGTTTAGACTCCTATCATTGAGCAGTAACACCTTCAGACTTTCTTGGTTTTGATTTGCTATGTTGGAAGTACTTTCAGTTTGGGATTGCCTAAAAAAGGCACTATGGGGACGGCAAAGTTTTAGTTAGTATTCAAAATCCTAGAGGGAAGAGGTGCAAACCATCCCTGGCAAGGCAGCAGGGTTTGTTGACCATCTCCTTCCATGCTGACAAATATTGCACCCCTTATAATGACAACAGAAACTAAGACAGTTGTTTAAGTCAGTCATCTTCAGTTCATATTGTAGCATCATCCTTGGTGAAGGTAAAATGCTGCACAGTGCTAGGTTCATACAAGCCTGGGACACATTTTTCAAGAGCTTCATGATGTCTCTCTTCTAATAGCATATGAGGTACATCTCAGGGCATTTACACTCATGTGGATTATGACTGAATCATACTGGCTCTTGTGGTCCAGTGACATGAGTGCATGCAGAATGTGGCGGATTCTGGCCTCTGATAAATAACTGACTGTGACTTTCTCCTTACTCAGGTTAGTGAGACTGACATCAGTGTGTCTCACAATGGAGTTTCCAATGACCAGAATGTTAGATTGTGTGGTGGCTTGCCTTATGGGCTTAGAAGTAGAGGTTCCATGAGATGTGGCTGCATGTGTTGATGTGGGTGCTGTTTTGAAAGAGTGCATTCAGTGCTGCTAAGGATATTATGTGTACTTCATCAAGGAGGTCTTTGACATTTAAGAAGGTCACATTTAAGTACCTCAGCACATGTGGGTCTATGTGTCTGCTTTGAATTGTGCATGGTGGGTGCAACATGTGTACTACTGACAACCTGATTGACATGAGGAGGGCTTTTATGTGAGAGCTTTGCCTCCGGTGACATTGTGTAAATACATCTTTCACATACGATATCAGTTTTCCTGGAGAAAAAAATGGTTGCCAATAAAAATGAGGCAATTTCTAAATTGCTTCAGGATGTCTCTATCCACCTAGCTGGTAATGGAGATAGTGCAAAAGTTCATATCCATTGCAACAAACCCTTTTTTTATTGATTACAGTTGGAGTGAGAATATGAAGTAATGTCAGGAGTATCTGGTTTGCAACTCTGGGGCCAGTGCTGGTCACTGTAAACTACTTGTCTTGTGTGCAACTAGGTATTAGTGAAATTTCAAGGGTGGTTTAACAGGAAAAAAAGTCAATTCAAGGTGTCTGCAGCTATACAGGACACTGCCAAACACTTGAAGGGAAATTAATAAGTAGACAGCGATGATTTATGGATGAAGCATTTAGGGAGATATTCTGATGTTAGGTTAAACAGCAGCAAATCAAGTCATGCTTACTGAAAAGAAAGAATTAGCTTTGTCAGGAATGATGAAGAGGGGATTTGCCTGAAAGGCTACTACCTGTCTACTACTACTACTGCTGGTCTCCCATAGCTTCACATTGTTGGGACGCAATGCTCCTTTGCATCTTCTCTTACCAGAAGCAAAACAGTAGCACCTATTCCAAGATGAGAAGCAGGCCACAGACTCATTGCTGATCAACAATCTTGTCCAAAATGATGCAAGGGTCTGTAGGTTTGTTGTAGCCTTTTCCTGGTAGATGCCTTGAATAGCATCTAGACCAATAAGGAAAGTCAAACACAGACACTCACTGCCCAATCAGAAGCAGTCAGGAATCATTGATCTCTGCACCAGGAGCAAAATATAAGCACAGAATCCAAGCTGTCACCTATGAAGCAGTTATTACACTTTCTGGTGATTAGCAGTCTCCATGAAACAATGTTCTTATGCTGCTTCTCTCACCAGGAACAAAACAGAAGCACTAATCCTAAGATGACTACCAAGAGGCAGAATGTGGCCTCTCCAATAATTGGTGGTTTTAGAGTAAATGTTGTATATTTTAAAGGTAATAAGGAAAAAATGGGTTAATATCCTAAGCAGTTAGTTATGCAAGAGGGGGTAACTTAACCTTTAGCTATCTAAGTGGAGAGCCAAGAATTTTAAAAGAGCAAGATAGATTTGAAGGTGATGGGCACTTTGTATTCTGGCTGTCTGGAATACAAAAGCTGAAGAGGAGTAATTTCACAAAATGATAATTTTTGTGCTTACTCACAATAGCCAGTGAAAGAGAAGTGGGAAGGAAATATGTGTTCAAATTAACATAAGGGGAAGGCAACTAGAAAGACAGTTGAGTTTAAAAACACAGCAGCACCAAAATGGAAGGGTGGGATAAAACATAATTTCTGTGTGATTCACAAGAAATGCAGATGTGGTGTCTTTCCTAGTTTAAACATACAATAAGAAGCAGAATACAAGTAAAACACAATGTAAAGAAAATAAATCACAATATACAAAACAGAAGAATGGAATGAAGCAATACAAAATACAAGAAAACAGAAACACTTTCCTCACAGCAAGCAGTGGTAGAGTCTGAGTGAGCTTTTTCCAGTAAAGCCTTGGAATGTTTTATTTTACCATTTAAATGGACAGTTTACTTCTTAGCTACACTCTCAGTTCACAGGTAATTAACCTTAATTGACCTGTTCTAATTTCTGTATGATTCACTAGATATACATCTGAGGTCTCCTTCCTAGTTTAAATATGCAATTAAAAGCAAAATACAAGTAAAACGCAGTGTAAAGAAAATAAATTACAATATACAAAATAGAAAAAGCCAATGAAGCAATACAAAATAGAATGCAAAAGCAAACTAACCATTCCCTCACAGCAAGCTGTGACAGAGTCTGAATGAGCCTTTCCAGTAATTTTAGCAATGCAGAAATTATTTAATGCAATTAGACATGCATTTTGTTGTGAAACAAATGTATGGATGAGGAAAGGAACAAGAAAATACACTGGTTTTAGAGCTCCTGATACAGAGGTTGTGCTCGCATACTCCTGAATACCAAATTTCATAATTTCAATGGTGTAGGATGGTTCTATTATGAAATGTCATCTTCCTTAAAGTCAATGTTCCAAAACAATAAAAACATGCCTGCTATCCTAAAGGGCAAGGAACTCCATTTTTTGTTGATCTTTGCACCTCCTGAACTTATATATACCAACTCCATGGTTGCATCAAGTTGAAGAAAGGAGAAATCTCTTTAGAGAAGTGAAGTATGTATGAAAACATATATTTTTATACATAGTGTGTGAATGTAACATGTTTTTAGTGCTACATATATGTTTTTTTAATAATGAGTACAGTTGAATGTTTTATTATTATTATTTTTACTTAACTTACGTAGGTTAGCCAGTTCATTGCGTTCAGTATACTGCTCAATTATTTTATTGTTTTATTGATTAATTGTTGGTTTGTGTTGATTGGCTTATTCAAGTAATGTATATAAGGTACTTAGTGAGTGTTGATATTTGGTTCTGATGAGGTTTCCAGTTTGGAGAGGAAAGCGCTCAGTCTATATGTTACTAAAGATGTATTGTGATACCTTTTTGGAGTTTCTGGACATGGTGTTGGTGAAATGTTTATATTAAGGAAGACAGCCTTTATTGCAACTTGGACTACCATGATTTTTCAAACATCATATACACACACTACAAAAAAAAAAAAAAATATATATATATATATATATATATATATATATATATATATATATATATATATATTACTGCAGATATACACATGTATATACCTAGGTTATGGTACAGCAATTATGGGTAACATATGTTCAGACTGGGCATATGTTAGTAGGAGGTCCAATTAACTAACGTCTACCTCCCACACACCCCCAGCTAGGCTGGTGGGATATACAGACACGCAATAAAGGTAAAAGCACCACTGCTTTACAGACCACTGGCAGGAAACTACCAGTGGGAGAGATCTGAAAGGTCTACACTTTAGACATGGATCACGGGGTCCCTTGCGGGACACCAAAAATTTGACTTGTAGGTGAACCAGTAATGATTGAAGCGACCAGGATGTAGTTGTACACAGAACAGTAGGTTGTACAAGTCTGATAACACATGGGTTGACAAAACGTACAACATGTATCCCGAGACGGGGAGAGTGCGCAGTGTGTAGGGGTGTGTTCATACCCCAGCTGCGCTCACAGTAAGTATAAGTAATGAGTGCTGTAGAGGGGTGTCAGGTAAGGGAATCATGGGTATGCAATAATGGGCCTAAGTGTGCAGGTGCTGGTTGGCAGAGATGTATTAGGCCCGCCCCGTGGAAGTAATTAATATTCCTATGTGGGCACAGCAGATGCCCATGCCTCCCAAACCTGAAGAGCACATCTACTGGATAGTCTGTAAACCACTGGGGGAACACATAGGGACTTTATCAATGCCCTATACCCGATTATCATGGATGTCCATGATTACGAATCAGAATCTAACACAGTCCTAACTAAACCCTTCTAGAACTAGTGATATTAGGTCGACAGGTGGCGGAATACACGTAATGACTAATGACAACATATATATATATATATATATATATATATATATATATACATATATATACACATATATCTGTTACTGTAGATATACACATGTATATACCTAGGTTATGGTACAGCAATTACGGATAACATATGTTCAGACCGGGCATATGTTAGTGGGAGGTCCAATCAACTAATGTCTACCTCCCACCCCCCCCCCCCTGCCAGCTAGGCCGGTGAGACATACAGACACGCAATAAAGGTAAATACACCGCTGCTTTCCAGACCACTGGCAGGAAACTACCAGTGGGAGAGATCTGAAAGGTCTACACTTTAAACATGGATCACAGGGTCCATTGTGGGACACCAAAAATTTCCCTTATAGACAACCCAATAATGATTGATGTGACCAGGATGTAGCCGTACATGGAACAGTAGGTTGCGCAAGTCTGATAACACATGAGTTGACAAAATGTACGACATGTGTCTCGAGATGGGGAGAGTGTGCAGCATGTAGGGGTGTATTCATATCCCAGCTGCGCTCACAGTAAGGATGAGTGCTGTAGAGGGGTGTCAGGTAGGGGAATCATGGGTATGCAATAATGGGCCTAAGTGTGCAGGTGTTGGTTGGCAGAGATGTATTAGGCCTGCCCTGTGGAAGTAATTAATATTCCTGTGTGGGAATAGCAGATGCCCATACCGCCCAAACCTGAAGAGCACATCTACTGGATAGTCCGTAAACCACTGGGGGAACTCATAGGAACTATATCAGTGCCCTGTACCTGATTATCATGGATGTCCGTGATTATAAATCAGAATCTAACACAGTCCTAACTAAACCCTTCCAGAACTAGTGATATTAGGTTGACAGGTGGTGGAATACACATAATGACAAATGACAACATGTATGAGTCATAAACAGCATGTTCCTCGACAAATGTGAATGAATACATATGCCCTGGGACTGTCAATGTGTCAGGTTAATAGAACCAATCATGTAAATATGTCCCTGAGGGTGTTATGCAGTGTCACTGATACAGTGTTCATTTCGCCGACTACCTTAGGTAGATGATAGCATAATAGGTTGGGGTTACCACCTGTTCGCCTTTGCGAGGGACACTCCCCTCTGGGCAGTTGTGTCCTGCAAAATGAATGTTATTATGGCACATGACCTGTGATTTTGGGCAAAGAATCCATATATTGCCTGTAGTGGTTGAATAAAACGATTATGTTGTATCTGAAACACCTAGATGTTATAGGAAACAGTATTAGCAACTATAATGCTACAAGAATAACCTTTACTTATGCAAACCGGTGAAGTAGTCTATTTTCTACTGGCTGTGGGTATGTGTTGCCTTGCCAAATCTGACATCTCTACATATAGGTCCTATAGGGCTGCCACCTTTCCAAATGGCCAAAGTGGGACCTGCTCCGTAGAAATGTCAGACGTACCAGGTCAGAACATACCTACAGCCATGCATAGTACAGAACTATACATATTAGCACAAATCAAAGCTTATTCTAGCAGCAGTCAAGTTGCTTATGCTACTTCACATAACATATAGAAGTGTCATATATACAATAATTGTTACATGCAACTATTAGAGAAACGTAAAATATAATATTGTCCTGTAATCAGGACATTTGCTATGTCTAGATTATTTTTGCATGACACATACGCCTAAGGAGGGACTGTCCCATGCAAAGTGGGACAGGTGTTAATCCTAAAGTCTCACCTCGGCCAATTTAAAAGGTGGAAAACCTACAATAGGCATGCGGTAGCATGACCTGGCAGACGGATGTGGTTCCCAAAACACATTTACTTGTCTGTATTGTAGAGTATTGGTGCACATGTATCAGCCAGATGGGAGCAGATTGTATGAGGAACACACATATAATATGATTAACTCACTGGACAGGCCGCCGATTCCGTACAGTTGAACACCATGCCATCTCCTAATGGTCAGCCATACCCGATACTGTAATCATGTAGTCCGATGTAATAGGCATCGCAAGGGATCGTGCCCACCCAGTGTGAGTGACAAATCAAGCACCAATGTCGGTGCATGTGCAAGTGAGGGAGCGAGCGGGTGTAAGCGTGTTTTGCTATCAGTATGCAAGTATTGCACTGTTAAAGAAATGTGGAGTCTAAACAAGTATAAGAAGCTGTAACCAGAGGTCAGCAGTGCTTAACACCACACAAACCCAAGCACAACCACTCCCAACTGCTGCAATGTGCCTTACTCATGCCGTATCCAATGGCCTTGTTCTGGCCGCAAACAAAGAACCATCCTTTGCAAGTGTTGGTAGCAACACCCTGCGCACACAGCTAATGTGAATTACCAATACACCATGGCAAATATACAGACAATAGACAGTGCCACACACATACCATACAGCACAGTCATCCAACAGTATAGCAATGTACTGGCAGATATGTCCGGACCACTGGTGTTTGCAGACCTGGCCATCTTGTGTTTACATGTGTGAGCATGCCCAGTATGACCATTCTGCATGTTATCGACTGACATTGCTGTCATACCTTCATGTGTTTGAGCATGCCCAGTATGGTCAACTGGATTGTATGTGTTACATGTCCAGGTAGTCAGTACTGTGGTGCCGACATCTGCATTGTACACTGACAGGTGGCATGCTGTGTCTGCAGGGTATCCATTGGTCATGTGGCATTGACTGTTGCTACATTTCTGCACAGTGTGGGGGGAAATCCAACTGTATCCACATTCCTACACAGCACCGGGGGGGGGTGCACCTGACTGTTACATGTGTACGTTGGAAGGGGGGGGCACAGCTGACAGTTGTACACTTTTGCTACTACTGTACTGGTATGTCAGGTACTCCGTTTTAGTGTGTAGACCTACCTAATGTGCTGGCTAGAGGCATACCAGAGTACTCCAGATCTTAGATTTAATTACCAACATATTAGTTTCAGACATCCTAGCCTTCACAACCTACATACAACTGACTGGCCTGCTTAGTCTGTCTGTGTGTATCTGTGGGGGGGGGGGTCATCCATTGGGCATAGTCAGAGGCCATTGTACAGCATTTGTCTGTGTTGGTCTACATCTACACCTGTCCAGCTGGTTGAGACTTGTGTGGGCTGTATGGACACACATGATGTTCAGCCTGTTACCCGCAGTGGGTTAGGACACCCTGTGTACTACTGGCTACTATTGTGACCCCAATATGTGCTACAGATGTCATGGTGCCACTATGGATGTCTACTGTCCGCTGCCTTAACATTCGGCCACCAAATTCCCTTGCATGCTCACATCCATACCATAGCTACAGGTAACAACACATTCTAATACAACTGTCAATTGGTAGGTTGATTGACTTACCTTGAGGGTGTGCCAGACCTGAGGATGGTGCTGGAGGGCTGCCTATGTCAGATGCACACAGTGGACTTCCTATACATGGCTGAGCACAGGTAGTGCCATGTTTGGCATCCCTTTTACTGTCTGTGCGAGTCAGAGAGGGTGACATTCCCTGGGTACCTACTGTGTCAGTGCATATGCTATATGTTGCCTCTTTGCCAAGGCCAGGTCATACTGGTCACGCCTCCTTCCACCTACTGGGTCTGGCTCAGGTAGTTCCTCCTCTGCGTCACTCTATGCCTGTACAGGCCTTGGCATTGGTGGGGGGCTGTGTGGCCCTGCCCCATGCTGTTCCTG
Organism: Protopterus annectens; assembly: GCF_019279795.1. Taxonomy (NCBI): domain Eukaryota; kingdom Metazoa; phylum Chordata; order Ceratodontiformes; family Protopteridae; genus Protopterus; species Protopterus annectens. Next base: position 821,281,427 of record NC_056731.1, on the reverse strand, counting down.
CTGCAGCTGTTTCCGCAGGATCATATTGTGTAGCATAGCACATACCATAATAATTTGGGTGCATGTAGCTGGTGAATACTGCAAGGCTCCACCGGATGTGTCCAGACACTGGAACCGTGACCTGAGCATCCTAAACACATGCTCAATTATATGTCTTGATTATGCGTGTGCCTCATTATGGTGTAGTTGTTCAGGTGTATGTGCATTTCTGATGGGTGTCATCAGCCACGGCTCCAGTGGGTACTCAGCATCCCCAACTAGGTGACCATAGGGGATGTCCATATTGGCAAAGGTGTGGTACAGCTGCATCAGATGCCATATATTGGAATTGTCATAGCTTCCAGGGCAGCCAGCGCATAAATTCAGTATAATGCCCTGGGCATCATCTATGACCTGGCAGTTGATGGAGGGGATGCTCCTGTGGTTAATGTAGGCCCTACCCCGCTCTCCGGGTGGTAATTTGATGCATACGTGCATGCAGGCTATAGCACCCACTACCCCAGGGTAGTCTGCCATTTGGTGGAAGAGACGCAAATTGCTGGTCAACACCTCACGTGAGCTGAGGAAATGTACGTGCTCACTGGCATGTGGTGACATGGCATCCAGGAACTGGTGGAATACTCTGGATGCAGATGCCTGTGAGATCCCCATGATATCCCCAGTTGTGCTTTGGGAGGTACCTGTGGCTAGTATACCTAGGCCTACACATACCTTGGTATCCACTGGGATGGGTTTCCCTCAGCCTGTTCAATGTATCAGGTGTGGCCAGCACAGCTCAACAATCTGCTGTAGGAGGTCTCTGTCCACCCCATAGTGCTCCACTATCTCCAGCTCATGTAGCCCCTGGTAGGTTACCCTGGGTCTGTACAGTCTTCTCTGTCTTCTCACTAAAGGATGTTTGGCAGCATTCACATCCTCACCACCCTCAGCCTCCTGCACATTTGTCTATGTTGCCTGCTGCAGCCCTTCTCATTTTGTTGGATTGTTTCATAAAATGTCCTCGCATGTATACACTGGTGGTGTAGAGTGTGGAAAAAACCCATGGGTATGGTGCTTGCTCACTTTATCATAGTCTTCTGGGCTGGGCTGGGCCTGTAATCTGCTGATTGTGCTAATTATCACCTGTTTGCGCAGCTTGTTCACCTTGACTACTCTCCTACTGCTGTTGTCCCTCCCAATTGCACTAGGCAGGTATAGACACACCCCTAGCTTAGGCGTACTAAGGCAGGAGCAATCCTGAGACAAAGGGCTCCAATGTACGTACAGTATGCCTGACAGCCCCATGCTTTCACCTATATTCGAGTCCTGCACCCGGCTATCTATACACATACACTCTTGGGATCTGCATCACACCCTGGGGATAAACGGGATTCACTATTTTCCACCTCATTTGCATAGTATTGTCATCTAATGCATAGTTACATGACCCATACTGAGCCGCCACAAAAATAACCACTGCTTACTATCGTGCAGATCTGCACACAACTGGTTAAAAGCATCTTACTATCACCGTATTCAATGTCCCTTGTTCTTCCCAGCAACAAAATAACCAGTCTCTACACGCCTCAAACCTGGGACCCTACACACCACAGATGATGTGCTTTACCACCAAGCCATGGCAGATATGCATACATTTGAGGTTATCATGTACAGATCATCCAGCACAGGCAATCAACAGTATCATGTAGATTTATGTGTGCTAATGTCCACACACACACACACACACATATATATATGTATATATATATATATATATATAAATATATATATATATATATATATATATATATATATATATATATATATATATATATACACACACATATACATATACACACACATATGTAGATATAGAATAAATATCACAACCGCGGACCACAAGACACCTAAGCATTAGAGAAGAATGAAAAGGAAACCACATGTGCCTTCTGCATTATGTACTGGTGTTACTATCAAGGCAAGTGTGTTTCTGTGCGTCACACGTGTTCAGACTGTATTAAGGGTAAGATTAGGGATACTGACATTACTTACCAGACCTATTGGCAAATGTATGTGTATGTCTTACCAACCCAGTCTCTTGGGTGATTGTGACATTTATGTACACTATATAGGAAAACAACAAAACATGCTCCTCACCACATCCTGGAGCTAGCCACTCACAGATACCAACATATAGGATATGACTGCCAAACACACACAGCTGTCATGCCTTGGAATAGAACACCTACCTGTCTATTCTATCATACTACAGCATTACGCAGTTACAGAATGCGCTACCGCGATTACTGGGACACAGCACTCCCAGAGGCATACTTCTAGGTGGGTGACATCATCAGCAATGGAAAAGACGGCGATAGGGATTGTATGGAGTGTGAGCAGTCTAAAAGCATATGACTGTGCCCAGGCAGATGGACACACACACACACACACACACACACACACACACACACACACACACACACACACAGTTTGCATGGCTGGGATTAGAACACAGACCTAACTACCTTATCACACTATTGCATTACGCAGTTACAGAACACGCTACTGAGATTACTGGGACACAGCACTCCCAGAGGTGTACTTCTAGGTGGGTGATATCATCAGCAATGGAAAAGACACCAATAGGGATTATATGGAGTGCCAGCAGTCTAAAAGCATATGACTGTCCCCAGGCAGATGGGCACACACACACACAGTTTGCATGGCTGGGATTAGAACACAAACCTAATTACCTTATCACACTACAGCATTACGCAGTTACAGAACGTGCTACCCAGATTACTGGGATACAGCACTCCCACAGGCGTACTTCTAGGTGGGTGACATCATCAGCAATGGAAAAGACGCCGATAGGGATTGTATGGAGTGTGAGCAGTCTAAAAGCATATGACTGTCCCCAGGCAGACAGACACACACACACACAGACACTTGGCATGGCTGGGATTAGAACACAGACCTAACTACCTTATCGCATTACAGCATTACGCAATTACAGAACACGCTACCAAGATTACTGGGACACAGCACTCCCATAGGCATACTTCTAGGTGGGTGACATCATCAGCATTGGAAAAGATGTTGATAGGGATTGTATGGAGTGTGAGCAGTTTAAAAGCATATTACTGTCCCCAGGCAGATAGATGCACACACACACACACACACACACACACACACACACACACACAGTTGGCATGGCTGGGATTAGAACACTGACCAAACTACCTTATCACACTACAGCATTACGCAGTTACAGAACGCGCTACCAAGATTACTGGGACACAGCACTCTCAGAGGCGTACTTCTATGTGGGTGACATCATCAGCAATAGAAAAGATGCTGATAGGGATTGTATGGAGTGTGAGCAGTCTAAAAGCATATTACTGTCCCCAGGCAGACAGAGACAAACACACACCAGTGGTGTGATCAGGACAACTGCCTATCTATGGACCATTATTATAATACTACATAGATACAAGCCACACCACAGACACTACACCTTTCAAGACTGTGAAAATTACCTTCTAGGAATGCGGACATTGACATGGATGCTGGCAGTTATGATGTACATACCTGTGAACCAGCGTGTTCAGTGTAGGAATCCATCCTGAAGTGGGGTATGGCCATCTGTTGCCTGGACGACCACTATCGCTATACAGGGTTACCATGGCCATGCCCATACACATAGAGGCACATAACCGACACAAGGTGTCACAGGGCATACTCACACACTTAGTAGCACACGGCCGTTTGGAATGCACTATGTGTCCATCTATACAACGTCAAACTGGGCATGCTCACACACTTAGTAGCAAAGTGCTGTTTTGTATGCACTCTGATTCTAAACACGGAAAGTCACAGTGGTGTCGATAGTTGTCATTGTTAGCAAGAACGCTGCACTACATATATCTGACATGTCTTCTACACAATGTCTGCTGCCGTCCGTCACCTTAGATGTACCAATCTAAACCTGGCACACTAATACCAACCATGGTGCTGTCCTGCCAGGAATGGCTACTTCGCCCATATAGTGCCATTCATAGATGAATGTCCTGAGACCAGGTTAACACCCTGACACCTAGAGGACAACTGCATTGTATGTGCATGCTAAACAGTGCTAGATGTGTAGCGTTTGTAATCACAGCTGCCCAATGTAGATCCAACAATGGGGAATACTGACATCTGTGCAGTGAGAAACACCTGGCTGAAGGCTCAGTTGTGCACAATAGCACTATTACCGTATACCTCAAATACAGACATGTGGGCCATAACACCGTTACAGACCGCTCCAGGTGGTGGTGTCCCCACGTACATGAAGGCCACTCACATGTACTGACCAGTACACCCTCAAAAGGCATCACAGATGTGTCAGGTGCAGATCACAGTGTCAAAAGCTGCATTCTAGGATGCAGCCCTCAGACATCACCATGTCCTTAGACCAGCAACACACATGCATATATGTGGTAGAACATATATTAGTATAACACCATGTGACCCATGACAAGTGGACTGTACCTAGCTCTATAGCAACTGTGCAGACTACCCATGTACTGACACAATTGCATCATTTGTTATGCAATGCAATGATACCACTGTTCATAACCAGGTCAGCTGTATACATAACAGGAGCTCTGGGTCATATACAGCTGTAACAGATGACTGTTGCTGTACACCAGTAAACACCCTCATGTTTGGATATGACATACATGTACCTGCCGTGGATATGTACATGCCACACACACACACACACACACACACACACACACACACACACACACACAAAACACATATGTACATAGCATAGCTGTTGCTGTCCTTCATGCAGACAGGTGGCTACAGCAATTACACACATGCACATGAAAGGTAGGTCCATGGCTGTTGAATGCTAACAGCACATAAGGTGTTATATCAATGTTGACTGAGTTAACATTCTCTCTGTACTGGTTACCCATGACAACTATAATATCATACAATAGTCCATGGGTCATGTATGTCATCACACATGTCCGCCAATTGCAATGTCTGCAAACATGACTAAATGACAAGAATGTAGGACCTACACACATGTACATGTAGTGGTGTGCATTCAGCTACCATGCATGTGCAGTAGCTGATGTTTGTAGGTGATCTGTGTCTTACTACAACATGCAGTTGCAATGCAGCCCCACCATTGCCAACTCTATATGATGAAATACTGACAGTACGGTAAGATGTACATCAGGTATGGATGGATGTGTGGACATAAAGTGGTGGGCCATATTTGCAGATGGATGTTTGCTGAAGACAGCTCACAGGTGTGTCACAAGCCATCCTACCATAACATGTGCAAACACTAAGCTATGTTTCTGTTAATTGAAGGGGAAGACATACAACCTACACAGCGGTCAGGGAGTCACTGACTGTAAATCACTTGATACCTGTAACACTTAAGACCTCCCATGTGCATATATCAGCACAATTGCCAAAGGTAGCGTCGGTACACATTGTAATACGGGCAATACTGCTGCATGTCTGTCATACGTATCATAAGATAGCAGGTGTTTGATTCACAGTATTGCCATGTGTGTTTGCTTGTGTGTCCATATATGCCATGTATGGTGGGGAATACATCCCAATTGTTACTCACACCCCTGTACACTGTTGTAGAGATCTGTACATACTGCAGTGTAGAAAGCAAGACATAGGCAGGGGTGGGGTGTGTATCACACACGTGTGAGCTATCTGTATGTGCATGACATAGGTGCATTCAATTGTGGACTCCACAGTGTGTGTGTGTGTGTGTGTGTGTGTGTGTGTGTGTGTGTGTGTGTGTGTGTGTGTGTGTGTGTGTGTGTATGGCTATCTGGTCCATGGAGCGAGGATGTATGTTACCATAGTGAACAGATAGGACCCCTAACCCCTCCAGGTGATGCAATCTACTACCCTGTTGATGCCGTCGATCTTAGGCATTACTGACTACATGTACATGTTCATTCTCTGTGTCACGTCATGTGGGTGCACAGTACTGTAATGGTGATTACCACATAGGCAGGGGTCCTCACCTCAACACTATCAAGTGTGTGTGTGTGTGTGTGTGTGTGTGTGTTACAGTGTCATTGACACCGTGAGTGTGGGCATTTTACTGTGTGTCTCAATACATGTGTGCGAATACCTGTGTGTGTGTGTGTGTGTGTGTGTGTGTGTGTGTGTGTGTGTGTGTGTGTGTGTGTGTGTGTGTAGTTCTCATCCTGTAATGTGAATGTGTATTACTGCTACACAGTGAGGCCTCAAGCTATCAACTGGCCTCTACCCTTGTCATCAGCTAGACCACTATGTAAACTCCCCGCCCCATGTAACTGTACCTGTGATGTTACCCGTTATGGATGTCAGGTCTCTAGCCACTGTAGCTTAGTACACAGCTCCTATGCTCCTGGATCAGTAGATGTGTAGACATCTTTGGAATGTCAGCCTTTCTAACAGTGAGGTTGAAGCTACAAATAGCATGCCGGTATTGCCATACATACCTGTGAGTAGTCCACATTTACACATGGGAAACTGCAAACACTGGCACTCAATGGCACATGCAATTAGACCTGAAGGAGGGAAGCAGGACATCATTACCAACATGCTGTTACTGTTGTTACCAAGACACATACTGTGAACAGAAAACAATGCATTCTAAACCTGTACTACATGGTATGTCTGCTGCGTGTCAACTGTGCACAACAATTGTAATCTACACTTATCTCACTATTCTGTTCATCCTGTGCATCAGACCATATGAGCATGTCCCTGCACCAATGGTGTGGATGACAGGGATGCGGCACAGGCATCATCATATGCACAGGGTGATAATGTTTGCCAGGGGCCTAGGCTGCACCAGTGGATGACATCATGTGTGTTGTTTAGGGCCTATGATCTAATTGGCCATGTGTGGTTGTTATGCATGTGAGTGTTGCGGTGCCCTACAGATGTTTCTGGTGTGTGCGTGTATGTGTGCACACAGTTCTGCCATGTGTCTGGCCTACACAGGGGTATTATTGACAGCTCCAGGCTGTACAGACCAGGTTTTACAGCTCACGGTGTCCAGCCACGGCCATGTGACCTGTGCCTACCAGGGGTTGTACGGGCACTACCAGGCAGAGGTGCAGATTGGGTACTGTCCGATGACACATGTCCACTGGAACCGTGTCCCTGTTGGGACCATCCAGGGCCACGTCCACATGGCCTGCTGTGTTCTGGTGTGGACAGTGCAGGACCAGCTGCACTGCTGCTGCTACCGCCACTATGGGAGTGGGCATGTGAGGTAGCTTGTTCACGTAGACCTGCGCCAGGTGACATAGCTGGCCTACGTCCATGTGCCCTATGCCTCACTCCTACCAGATGTTCCAGCACAGACAGCTCACACTCGCAGATTGTCATGCCACAGTCAAGGATTCCAACCATGTCACCCAATCGTCTGTACAAAACCTCAGCAATCTGCTGTTGAGCATTTGCCAATGTCTGGATGTTGTCATTTAAAGAATGGACAACAGCGCTCTGAAGCCTCTGGCCTTCCCTGTTCAGCCATTCAGCACATGCCTGTGCCGCCATTACAGTCTGAAACATGCATCTGGTAACACTAGCTGCTGCGCTTTGTCCTGCAGGGGCATGTCAGCCAGAGGTCCTTCTACGAGCAGCACTGGCCACATGCCTATGTGGCCCATCTCCAGTCATTTGCCTGACACCATGGTGTGAATACACACCTTCTGCAGCCACCACACATTCCTGTTCCAAGCTAACACATACTAACTGTCCTTCCTCTATGGCCACTGGTGATGAGGTATGTGTTGGCATGAGATCTGTGTGCGGGGATGAGGGGGATATAGGTGGAATGGCAACCAATGGCACTGATTCAGCCCCTGACAACCCTGCCTGTGCCTCAAGCATATGTTCATCATCACTGCTAGAGTCTGTGGGGACACTAACATCAGATGGAACACAGGAGGGTAATGCACCTACATCACCTGTGAAGGCAAACAATACAGACACACACACACACACACACACACACCATGCATGTGATTTGACAGAAGGCATGCAACATGCATGTGATACAGCAGATGGCATGCAGCTCAGACAATAATAGTGGTAGTTATCTTACATCCCTGGGTTGCACACAACAGCAAGCATGTGTCATAGCAGAAGCCATGCATTTCACACAATCATGGCAGTAACCATGCATCCCTGTGTTACACCATATGGACCAGCACAGGTTAACAGCACACATGGCTGATGTGTGGCATATGACCTTGACATTAACATGTAGTATGACATGTAATCTGCTGACGTGTACATTGACATGCATACATGTTTGACACAATGGTGTCCTGTCACATATACAGTGGTGTAATGGTGTCACATTGCAGTGTTGTCTGTCCGCCCTACAGATAAAATGCACTTTTAGCAGATGTGCATGACCATTGAAGGGTATTATGAGGTGTCTATATTGCTATACAGTGTGAAGTACATACACAGTGCCGTTGCATGGAATCATGAGGCGTCTCTATTGCTATACAGTGTGGATTACACAAACAGTGCATAGCCATGACTGTGTGCATACACAATACATATATGCTGTGGATTGTGACCCACGTCGCTGAGGTGTATACACAGTAAGCCATGATGTGTAATGTGTGACCTAGCGGTGACAATGCAATATGCAGCTGTCAGATTGTGCACATATGTCACACACCTCACCCACAAAGCCCATTCTCTATGTTGTCCACAACACTGAGTCAGCTATTGCTCCTAGGTCATAGCTATTCACATACTTACATAACCAGATGCTTCCCATTTGTCTGTGTGGTATGGGCTACAATGAGGGGGAGTACAATGAATTAACCCTGTTTTACTGTAGCTGCCACTGGTGTGATATGCACATATTACTCGGACACCTTTTGTAGTGTTGGTTCTGTCAACAGCCCACTGGAGAACACTCCTGTGACATACAAAGGTACATCTAGTATAATGAGAGTAGATGGAACACAGTATGGGTGATGATGTCCCATGACCTGTCACATGTATGATATGCAGTGTGAAATCATCCATACTGTTATCTACATCTGTACTGCTAACAACATATACGTTGATTAAGATTCATGGACTTTCAGACCAGACTCAGCCGGGTAGTAGTACAGTGCCTCCCATTATGTGTGGTGTCTCCACTTTGTGGGTTGTGATAACTATTGGTGTGCACCATTCAGTGTTTTCACAGACTAACATGAAGCTATGTTTTGCATGATGTGTATGTGTAGAACAAACTGTTTTGCCATATGTGTATAATACAACCTGGGATTTGGACAGGTCCCATACAGCCTGAGTGCACCTTTTACCATCATAGTTATGGTTACAGGGGCTCTGTAGTGTTCATGGATATGTGATTGTGTACCTGTTGGGGGAGGAGTGTGTTTATGTTATCCGACACCCTATCTGTATTGCATACGCATGCTCAGAACTTGTTCAGGACATGTAAGCACTTCATGAGCTACTAATTACTATAGCACTCAATCTTCCTCATTACCTATAGGTAAACACTGTTTGTACTTACATTTCCTGCTTGCTTAGAGTAAAACAGCTCTTGTACACACTTTCTTCACATATCTAGTGGGAAATAGTTAAATATTCAGGCATGTCCAAGAGTCAATTCCCAGAGTTATCGCCTGTCTATATGATGAATATGGGCATCATGAGGCAATATAGAAATTGTCTCGTGTACACAGTCAATACTCCCCTCCTAACACACAGCACTACAACTTGTGGGAGATGCACATATCTAGCCATGCTGGAGGTAAAGCTCTCTCCAACCCAGACTGGACCTGACAATCATATGGGGATGTTAAACATTTGCACCACACCACACTCATTACATAGTCTCACTAGATCTCCACCACCACAGTCCAAACATAGTAAGACTACAAAATTTGCGGAGCCTCTCAATAATACTCTGTCTAGGCAACAGAGAACTCCAAAGCAGAAATGCAGGCAGCCCACATCACGCAACACAACACCAATTACTTATAGCCCACATACTCAGTGTGCCCATCAACCACAGCCAATAGGGCGATATAACGTACCCAACACACTAGTCATAGGTGACTCTATAGGCAGTCACACTGATGTCCCACTCAGCAGGCTACACAAGGAAATAGTTACTGTTCAGCTGCCTGTCAGGTAACAGGATCCGCAACATAACCAATGCACTCAGGTCATTCCTCAACAGGTACAATATGACTGTGTCATTCTCCATGTTAGTGTGAATGCCCTGAGATGTACCTTCCTGGACTACATGTAAAGAGACATGGAATAGCTCTCCGATCTTGTAGCCCAGGCAGGTATCGCCCTAGCCCTGAGAAGCATTCAGCCATCATCCAGACTGATAACGCAGTACAAACACTGACTTATTTACTTCAACAATTGGCTATGCTTCTGGTGTCATTCCAAGGGCATCCAGTATCTGTCTGCTTTGAATGACATGGTCAACAAAACATGATGCTTTGGCACAGATGGGATTAGGGATAACAGCTAAGGCTCTTGCTGCTCCTATAGTGCCTGCTTTAGGCACGGTTCAAATAACATATTCACCACCATAGTAGGAACAGGCAAGCAAAACCTGAGGGTAATGCTACTCAATGCTTGACATCTTCATCTCAAATGCACTCACCCAAGCCACTCCTTGTAATGGACCACTTTGATATCTGTGCAGTGACTGGGACCTGTTTCTAGGCTCCTGAGAGCACCCCTGCACTACCAGGCTATTACTCATACCACACCTTTCAGTCATGTAACCAGGACCAGAACACCCACGGCGGAGGTGTGTCCATATTTCCCAAGGATATCCACACCTCCAGGCTGGTTGCTTAGCACAATGTATCAGAGGTAATCCAAGTGCAACTAACTCTGGCCATAACTGCTATACAAATTGTAGCTTGCTACAGATTCCACACCATACCCCACGGTTAACGGTCCTCACTTCTTGGTGTACTGGAAACTAGGTTTCAAACAGACACTATTGATGTGCGACTGACACTACCCCACCATTAACTGGGATACCTACTCATGTACCGACACAATAGGCCAACGCTTTCTGGGATTCATAACCTCCAATCGCCTGGATCAATCTATCCACACCACCACCAGGGCCAACAATATACCAGACCTGGTCATTACCAACATGTGTGACTGGTGTTCCACACCTGGGGTTATCTCCTCATTGGTCAGATCCAAACATACGCTAATCACCCTTGTTGTCCACATCCCAGCACCACACCCTTTATGGAAAACACAGTACAATATTTCTACAAAGCCAACTTCAGGCTTCTTATGACAGCAGTAGTAAACGTCATGACACCCATGCAGATGAACAATACAGTTACAACCGCTGAATCATACACAACTGTACTTAATTAGCACTTACACAACTGCATGGATCATGCTATCCCAAACAGAGCCATGACTGTACCCACCAGAAAATGGAAGCCACTCTGGTGGTCCACTGCCATGGACGTAATGTACAACAGAAGGAGGAGACTGTTGCAAAGTAGAGTACAATCCCATGAGTGGAGGAGCTCCCTGGTCAGCCTCAGTAGGAATCTGAGATCCCTTATCACATCTTCCAAAGCTAGCTACATAAACATTACCACGGCTAATTCCAAGGACTACCACAAAGCATTCTAGAGGTATGTCACTACTCTCGATGTTGATACCACATCTGCTCTGACATACAGCAGTTAGCACAAACATTACAGAACCGACTGATATTGGCAACATCCTGGCAGATAGGTTCAGTGCTAACTTTAAACCCCTCTCACACCCTAAAGGGCCCATATCTATACAGGAATAATGCAGAGTCCTAGTGATCACAACTACACAGTTCAAAGCTGCACTCTCTAAAACCAGGAACACAGCATCCATGTGACCATACAACATCCCAGGCTGCGATTTCCCCGAACTTCAGAATGAAATGGCTCCCCACTTGGGCACCATATTCACTAATAGCCTTGCATCAGGCATTGTGGCCCCTGAATGGCACACAGCAGCAGTTATCACACTCCACAAAGGTGGCACCACAATGGACCAGGGGGAACTATTGCCCTATACACCTGACTAGACTGTTCTGCAAGGCTATGGAGCACATCATCATGGATCTCATTCACAGAGACATTGGTGGCCTCCAAACTTTTGATCCCATCCAGTTTGGATTTGTTAGGGCCAGACCATGCCTCCTAATCCTGGTGGAGTCCTTTGAGACACTTACCAAGGCAGTAGATGAGGGTAAGGAGGTCCACACAGCCTACCCTGACCTCTCAAATGCTTTGAACACCGTTCCCCATTCTGGTATTGTCAACATACACATCCACCTGCACATCAACCCCTACGTCACAAGATGTTATGCAAAGTGGCTCACAGACAGAACCCACACAGTGAGGGTAGCATACCCTAGTTCCTACTGTAAATCAGTTACAATTGGCATCCCCCAGTCCTCGGTCATAGGGCCTCCTCATGTTCGGTATATGCTTCTCTGAGGTACAGGCTAGCACAGGAGGACTTACCCTGAATAGGTTTGCAAATGACGGCAAACTAGGGGCCATGATTGATTCACCAGCTGATACAGACACCCTCCATAAGGGTGTCACTGGGAAGGATACCTGGCATCAATAACATGGCTTCAAGCTGCATGCCACAAGGTGCATAGACATCCCCTTTGGATTACACCAATCACCCGCGGACTATCACATAGGTGGTAGTCCCCTACATACATAAGACATAATAAGGGATCTTAGAACCCAAGTAGATAACATCTACTCCTTTGATAGCCATATTGCCAAGGTGGTGTGGATATCCTTCTATGTGGCCACCCTAATCTCTAATGGGTTTGTAGCTAGAACAAAGACAGCCATTGTGCCTCTCTACTCATGACTTGGGAAACACATTAGAGGGTACAACACCCCATTTGGGATGTACATTACAAGACAACAGCAACGGCTTTAAATACCACAACATTACCACACCATGAGCAATACTGACCTCCGAAGGATGACGTATGCAGCCCAACTACAGAAACCCCAGCTGTACTCATTTGCATACCACGTACTCAGAGGTGATCTCTGCTGAACATACCAGGCCCATGTCCAAAACAATATTGATGGATATGCTCCACATAAGCAAATGTCACTGAGAGCCACACGCTCTGGGATATGTACCTAAATGCAACGATGACTAGGACATGCTGGAGGGATACATTCCTGACCCAGACACTCACCATGCTTTGGAACATAATTCCTATGTACATCAGGCAGGGACCGTCACTAGCACTCTTCAAGAGATACCTCGATGGGTGGATGGGAGACAGACATGTACACCAGGGATCACTGCAGTGTCTCTGCTGTACAGAGGCACAGGAAACAAATGGCTCTGCTGTTCACAGGCACAGGACACTAACCTAGGGAGGTGCCGCAAGTGAAAACACTGTAGTTAGGCTTACGAATGGCCTTGGCCAGACAGCATAGTACCTAACTATGAACCTATGAAGCTATTGCATGTCCTTTGTGCATGGATAATTGACTAGCTCTTCCATTTCAATTAGCTATCATGCTGATACATTGTCTGGTGACTACAAGTCATATGTATCCTGTTATTGTGTATTGTACATGCCAATAGACATACCTGATGTTTGCATAATATAACAGTAATGCTATGTAAAATGTTAGACATATCTACCTACAATATTGTACATTTCACATTTTTGGCACAATATCCCACAATGCAAATCATAATTGCACAGCAGGACCACCTTAGACATGTTATTCTCAGTTATACTCCAATACATATGCCTACTGTTACAGTATATCAACATATACTATCACCTGTTATGGCATGTACTTGTTGGAAAACCCTGCCACTGACAGCGGCTGGAGTGGAATTGTTGTGTTTAAAGTCCTTATGTAGCATCCCTTGTGGTGTATGAGGTGTTTACCTTGTGGCCCACAGCAGTACACACAATTTCTACGAGCATTACTATACTCGACAATACATCACTACATAATACCTTTTCCCACTATATGCATTGCGTACACTTTAATTAATACAGAACAGGTACTACATACATTAACATACTGAGTGTTCTACATGCCTTATTAGTATCCCGAGTTGACGATAATATAAGTCCTATTCATTTTCTGTTTTAACGGTTTTCTCATATGTACATACGGTTTGAATGTATGACAAGCCATCCTTTTATACATAGATACCAGTAACATGTGGTATCCTGCCACCAATTAGTGTTCTAGAGTAGATGATTACATGCACATCAGCTGTGCAGCTACTCCATTAGTCAATTACATGGCAACAGTGGGGTATAATTGAATACTCCACTTGGGCATTGTCCCTTTGCCCTACCTTCGAGGAAGATGGCCTGGATGTGTTGTTTGTGATGAATTGCAACAGCTATATGGAGACACACAGAGATATATTAACTTCATGGCCCCATGGATTGTGTGTAATGGCTAGAGGATGTAGTTCTACATATGAGTGTAGCTGTTATATCAGCCATCTGATACGGGATTATTGCAACCAAACCCTATAACATCAGCGTCTGTTCCATTGTACAACAGCAACGATTTCACATAGGGCCATTATAGTGTGTCTCTCACAATGTATGTTAAGGCTTCTGCAGATGTCATAGAGTGAGTGGATGTTTGTGATGTTATTACAGTCTGTATTGCAATTGTTTCGGGTGTGGGGGAGATGTAGGTGGGTGTACATAGCAGATGAAGGTGTGTAGGAACTGCATTTATACATATTCCATATGTGTGTGACAGCTCCTTCCCTAATTGAAGACCTATCATTTAGTAGACTAATACTATGGTTATTGCAGGCTTATTCATTATTACATGCACATCAGCTGTGCAGCTACTCCATTAGCCAATTACATGGCAACAGTGGGGTATAAATGAATACTCCACTTGGGCATTGTCCCTTTGCCCTACCTTCAAGGAAGATGGCCTGGATGTGTTGTTTGTGATGAATTGCAACAGCTATATGGAGACACACAGAGATATATTAACTTCATGGCCCCATGGATTGTGTGTAACAGCTAGAGGATGTAGTTCTACATGTGAGTGTAGTTGTTATATCAGCTGTCTGATACAGGATTATTGCAATCAAACCCCTGTAACATCGGCGTCTGTTCCATTGTACAACAGCAACGATTTCACATAGAGCCATTATAGTGTGTCTCTCACAAGGTATGTTAAGGCTTCTGCAGATGTCATAGAGTGAGTGGATGTTTGTGATGTTATTACAGTCTGTATTGCAATTGTTTCGGGTGTGGGGGAGATGTAGGTGGGTGTACATAGCAGATGAAGGTGTGTAGGAACTGCATTTATACATATTCCATATGTGTGTGACGGCTCCTTCCCTAATTGAAGACCTATCATTTAGTAGACTAATACTATGGTTATTGCAGGCTTATTCATTAAGCCATTGTTAATTGGTTTCTGTATAGCATGCAGGTGATGTTGGTCCTTCAATCCCTTTGGAAATACATCGGTATGTAATGAAATGTTGCTACATGAAAGCTGTCTCGTGTATTTCTGTCACAGATATTTGCACTCATTGGAGTTGTGTTGGTGACTGAACCTCTTTGGCTTGGGTTGCCACCTTTTCAAATGGCCATAGTTGGACATTTGCAGGACACACATTGGATTTTAGAGGCCGACACATATCCACGGTCAGTACAAAGTATAAAACTTTACATATATGCCTATATAAAAGCTTATACTCTTGTAGCGGTTTACTTGCTTATCCTGTTTCTTGTTACATGTAGGTATTTTAGATAGAGATGACTATTTTATGCAACAATTACATAAAATATGGAACATGCCAAACGTCTCGAGATTGTAGGACATTAGTATTTGTACTCATTTTGGTCAGGGCACTATCGCACATAGAGGGACTGCCCCTCGCAAGGTGGGATAAGTGATAACCCTATCTTTGGCTCATGTCCATAGCACATATTTGTAATAGTGTATAGACATATATGCTGTTCATATCCTTTGTTCATAACGTTCATTCGTGGTGGAATGTGTGATTGCTATGGTCCATGTTATGTACATATTTGAAGACTTCATCCGCTGTATACGGCATACCCACGGATTCAGGAACGCACACACTTCCAACAACCACATTACCATTCCCAGACTCCCAAACTCCACAATACCAAACACTCAAACTCGCAACAGTCATACTCCTGGAACTAACACAAACACAGAACACACACATGCACATACAGACACACTGCTACCCATCACATCCAAACAAACCATCCTACACTATGTATGGCCAGGTGGCCATGCCCCCATACACACACCCCATGTAGGTGGCTGCACCCCTCACACCACACCTACTGTAATAATCAACATCTGAGATAGCACAAACAGACACATGAAGCAAACCCATACACACACATTACAGTCCCCCAGAAACACACACCACACTCAGAACACACACTTACACACACTACAGAAATCAGAAACACACAAACACAGTACCTACCTGGACCACAGCACCAGAAGCACTAACTAAATGTCCCTTAACATCGTGATAATAGTACTCACGGTTCTAGTGTTCCAGTACTGTGGTCTTTCGGTCTTTAAGCCTTGTGATTACACGTGTCAGTATGTAAGGCATTCGGTATTTGGTAGTATCCTATTTATATGTACCTCCATGGTTCTGTAGATGTTGTTAACCTATCTATATATTTGCATATATATGTATATCCGTATATATCTACATATATCTCTCTATCACCCTTTCTTTCTCTATATTATATATATATATATATATATATATATATATATATATATATATATATATATATATATATATATAGAGAGAGAGAGAGAGAGAAAACACACCTTTCATTGGGTACATGGCAGTGTATACTATTTCCCAAACTCTGCCCTTTTGTGTTTTAACCTGTCACAATACACACCTGCCATTGGTACATCTCAGGTAGCTTAGTGGTAGGTGATTGTGTACATGGTTGCGTGTTCTACTCCTGGCAGTGGTCGTTTTACCTCTCAGAGCAGGCACTATTAGTACAAGAGTAAATAATGCACATTTCAGTGGTTCTGGGCAGCTTTGTCCATGATCAGCGCAATATTCAGCAAAGGTTAGACCTGTGTTGCGCATATCCGTGTAGTCATGTTTAAATGACGCTTACCGGCAATTACCGGCGCAAAAACCCGCTAACATGTGCTTAAACATGCTCTAATGACCTGCATCCAACATCCATTATTCGGGACATCGGAATTACGTAACAGCCCTTGCAGGTCGTGGAACCGGGAACATGCACGAGACAGTCAGTGGCTTTACCACTGGGGCATCTGGGATATGTACAAGTGTTATGGTGTTTCGTATATGGACTGTACTATGGCTGTTCCTCCATACTGCAAACAAATGTGTAACTCAGTTAGTTTACATATGGATGATAACTGTTAATGGTATGTCCGAGTGATGCTTAATGGATGTGCTCCAGCTATGGGAATCCATGTCACAGTGAGCCACACACTGTAATGTGCTACACCTTGCCACAACCATAACTGGAGAATGCTGGGGTGACAGATACCTGTCATGGGTACTCCCCATGCTTTGGAACTACATCCCTGATTACATTATATGGAGCCCCTCATTAACACTCCAGGGGATCCTTGCAGAGTGGGTGGGGAACAGTGGTTACACCCCAGGGATCCTGCAATTGGCTCTGCTCCACAAAGGGACAGTTAGTTAATCAATGGGGTGGTGACAGCAGACACATTTTGACTTGGCTTATGAATGGCCTCTGACAATTAGGCATGTACCTACCGATGTACCTAGGAACCTATACATACACTATCAACACATGCTGTTAGCTTAATTTACTGTCCAGGTGTTGCCTTACCTTGTACCAATAGCTGTTGTGTGTGCAATAGTTGAGGGCTGCCTATGCAGGATGCACACAGTAGACCACCTATACATGACAATTTACAGGTGGTCGTGTGTGTGTGTGCCATCCATTTTACTGTGTGTGCAGGTGGAGAAGTGTGTCAGTTTGTAGGGGCCTGCACTGTCAGTGTATGTGCTATACGTTCCCTCTTTGCCAAGGCATGGGCATATTGGGCATGCCTCTGTCTGCCTACTGGGGCTAGCACAGGATGTTCATGGTCTGAATCCCTCTGTGCCTGTGGTGCCCTTGGCAATTGTGGTGGGCTGTGAGGGCCTTCACCATTATGTGCCTGCTGCAGCTGTTTCCGCAGGATCATATTATGTAGCATGGCACATACTATGAAGATGTGGGCACACGTGCCTGGAGAGTACTACTAGGCTCCACCAGATATGTCCAAGCAATGGAACCATGATTTCAGCATCCCAAACACACGCTCTATGATGATTCTGGTTTGTGCGTGTACCTCATTATGGCATTCTTGCATGGGTGTGTGTGCATTTCTGATGGGAGTAGTCATCCACAGCTCCAGTGCATAGCCAGCATCCCCCACAAGGTGGCCATATGGGATGTCCCCCCTGACAAATACCTGGTAGGGCTGTGATGTATGCCAGATGTGGGAGTCGTGGTAGCTTTCAGGGCTGCCAGCACACACATCCGTGATAATGCCCTGGGCATTGCACACGACCTGGCAGTTGATGGAGTGGTATCCCTTGAAGTTTATGTAGTGCCTACCATGCTCACTGGGTGGTGACTTGATATGTATGTGCGTGCAGTCTATTGCACCCAGTACCTCCGGGTAGTCTGCCACATGGTGGAAGAGGCACATATTGCTGGCCAACTCCTCCTGAATTCAGGGGAAGTATATATGCTCATTGGTATGTGGTAACATGGCATCCAGGAACTGGTGGAGTACCCTGGATGCTGATGTCTGTGAGATCCCCATGATATCTCCAGTTGGCCTTTGAAAGGTACCTGTGGCTAGTATTCTCAAGCTTACACATACCTTTGTGTCCACTGGGATGGGTTCCCCTCTGTTGTTTCTGGCTCTGAGGTGTGGCCGGCACAGCTCAATGATTTGCTGTATGATGTCCCTGTCCACCATGTAATGCTCTACTATCTTCAGATCATCTAGCCCCTGATAGGTTACCCTAGATCTGAACACTCTTCTCCTCCTCCAGTGCCTGAGGTGGCTGTCAGCATCATCCTCCACATCACCTTCAGTCTCCAACACATGCTGATGAATCACAGCTATGGCAGCTCCCAACATGTACATTGTAAAAGTTCCCCATCTGTTTACACCGATGGTGCAGTGTTTGGGAATACACGAGTGTGTGTGAGGTGCCTTCATACTTTATACTATTGTGCTTTGGAAGCTGATGATGTCATATGTATATGTACAATCTGAGCAGCAGGCTATCTTACTTATGTGTTTTACTGCAGGTACTGCAGGTACTGCTATTGTGGTGCCTTTGGTGTTGAATTACATTTAGCTGCCGTGGGTCACCTCTTGCCCTTGCCTTCACTTTTCAAAATGATTCCCCTCCCATTGTCAGACATGCATCCAGCAGCCTGCTTTCTTGTTTTGTACTTTCCCAACACAGGACTATGTTGCGAAATGTGTTCTATAGCCGATCTACTGCAGGTTTGCTTTGCTCTGCTGTGACAGTTCTCTTTTCTTTGCAATCCGGTACCTCCCCTCTACTGTTCTGCAGGTTGCTACTAGGAGCCTTGTTAGCTACCATCAATGGCCCACTGTGAGTTAATAAGTGATAATTACTCAGTTGTACTCCAATTACCCTACTGTGGCATTTCCTTATTGTCTTCCCGTAACCTTCCTGTTTCAGCTGCAGTGCTCGCCGCACGCAGCCGTTTGCCGGGTTTCAACCATGTTGTCATCCGTGTACACATGCGCTTTCAGTCACCTTGTGTGCTCTCAGCTAAGCAAAGCTATGGCTACAGCCACACCCCTATCCTGCGGCTTTGCTTAGCAATGGGCAACCTGGATTAGCAATGCTCCAATGTGCTTACAACTATGGTGGCACACCCCTCTGCTGATGTCATGTATACCTCCAGGCCACTCCTCAGTGTTGTACAGCTGCACCACGTGGTACATCCTTACGCTGGCGGGACGTTTGCAATTCAGTATTACTTTCCTCATTTGCATGGCATTGACTACTAATTCATAGTTACCTCGCCAAACACTGTCACAGACCCTTAGCAACCCTTGCACCTTGGTTGTGGTGTAGCATGTATACCACTGACTATTATGGTGAAATCATGATTTGTGTTACATTGCAATTTTATGACATCTATATATATTTTCCTTGTGTACCCGTTTGCGCACACATGCCCTGCAGCTGTACTTAGTTAGTGTGGCCATGATATTAAATGTTATTTTTTATGTGTTGTGCATGTTTTTTTTTATGTCATTGACTGTATATTTAGCCATTGGCATATGTTAACTTTGTAATACGTAAGTTTGGTCTGCTTTCATGGCTTCGATGTTCTGTTTGGAAAAATGTAAACCATTTTTTTTGGTTTATATTTCTGTATGCTTATGCTACGCCTGCACCACTTCATGAATTGTTATGTACCTTCATTTGCATGCTGCACTACTGTGCATGGGGTGATTAGCATACATGAGCCGAGAGCTGTGCAGATCTGGCATACGCTGATAGTGCATGTGGAATTGGATTGTACCTGAATCGCTCGACGGCCATATTTGGCATTAGACCACCTATGCTACGCCTGTGCCTGGAGCAAGCTTCATGAATCCTGGGGTCTGCCTTCCCAATATTAAACAAACTGGACTTATCATACCAAACCTGTTTTTGTTTCTCCAATACAGAACTTAATGAGATTTAGACTACTACATTTTTGTTATTGTAAGGGTTAGATTTTTACCTTTTTTTGATATTCCAAAACATTTAGGAAATCTAGCAATGTGATGCCATCTCACATGTTCTCATTTGTTATTTGGTTTCTCAACTGATCCAAGGAAGACAGCTGAACAATGCCTGTTTATGTGTGAAAGGTCAATGCCTGTTTATGTGTGACCAGACAATGTCTGTTTATGTGTGACCGAACAATGCCTGTTTATATGTAACCGGTCAATTCCTGTTTATGTGTGACCGGGGTTCTCCTTCACAAGATCGAATTACTGGAAGCTCAAAACTCATAAGATCGAGTTCAAAATCTCGAGTTTCAGTAACTCAAAATTGTGACTGGGAAGTGTAAAAAATTAGATTAAGGGTTTTACTTACCTTTTTGTAGGGGGCTGGATCCCCGTGTACTGTTCCTTCCTTAATGTGCAAGTTTCATGACCGCACTTCAGCGGAGGAACGGAAAGTGTCCCATTGTTCGCTTATGCATATAGCGCATAATGGTACATTTCCATCTCCTTTGCTGTAGTGCGATCTTGGAGTTGGTATATTTAAGAAGGGGGGTGTGGGGGTGCAGGGGGGCACAGCCCCCCCCTGCAAAAACATTAGAAAAAGTGTTTTTTTTTTTACTTTCCTTTTGTGCCGCCTCACAATTTCGAGTATATGAATACTCGAGATTTTGGGCTCGGGCTTATGAGTTTTGAGTATTCATATATTCGATCTTATGAAGGGGAACCATGACCAGACAATGCCTGTTTATGTGTAACCAGTCAATGCCTGTTTATGTGTGACCGGTCAATATCTGTTTATGTGTGACTGGACAATGCATGTTTATGTTTGACCGGTCAATGCTGTTTATGTGTGACAAGTCAATGCCTATTTATGTGTGACCGGTCAATGCCTATTTATTTGTGATCAGTCAATGCCTGTTTATGTGTGACCAGACAATGCCTGTTTATGTGTGACCGATCAATGCCTATTTATGTGTGACTGGTGCCACAGAGTTCTGGATAGAGAGAAGTGTTGTTAATGTATTCCCCTGCAACACTTTAATGTCCAGTCAGCAGAGTTCCCCCTGCTTAGGTTCATAGGTGTGTACTAGGCTAATGGCCTTAGAGCCTTTACAAGCCTAGCCCATAGGATTACCCTGGCATCGTGCCACCCGACTTTAGTTCCCAGTGCCTCTGTTGAGTAGAGCCACTGGAGTGATCCCCAGGGCGAATTTTCTATTTCCCATCCACTCATCATGATTTCTCTTGAAGAGGGCCAGTGAGGTGCTCTGCTTGACATGTATGGGAAGTCTATTCCATAGCATGGGCAGTCTCTGGGTTATAAACCTGTCCCTCCAGCACATTCTGTTGATTGTGCTAATGAGATTGAGGTCTCTGAAGTGTGTGGTGTGGAGTGATTGGGATTTCTTTAGATGTAGCATTTCTAACAGAGCTGGGTCAGACATGGCTTTGTAAGTCAAGCAGAGATCACCTCTATGTAGGCGATATGAGACATAACATAGTTGGAGTTTTTTGAGTCTGTCCATATAGGACAAGTGTTTAAGGCCTAGGATCCTCTTTGTGAAGTACTTTTTTGGCCTCTCCAGTTGTTGCATGTGTCTAGTGAGGTACATGCCAAATGGGGCATTGTACTTGATCATTGGCCTAATGAGGGAAGAGCAGAGGGAGACAAAGACCTCTTTTTTCCTGGATGAAAACCCTTAGTAATAAGATGTGCCACATTGAAGGACTTTCTGACCATGGTGACAATATGGTGGTCAAAAGAGAGGTTGCTGTCATCCTGTGTTCCCAGGTCTCTTATAACGCTTTCTGTGTTCAGTGGACTACCATCAATGTGGTAATTCATGGGAACTGGGTTTTTCCCAAAGGGGATGATGACACATTTTTTAGCATTGAGCTTAAGGCCATGGCTCTGACACCAGTCATTGGTCTCAGTGAGGCCTTTCTGTAGGATGTCAACATCACTTGGGGAGTTAATAATGGCTCCTAACTTGCAATTGTCTGCAAAAGTTGTCAGCCAGAGTTGCTTCATGTTGGCCTGGACTTCTAAGAAGTAGACACCAAACAGGAGAGGACCCAGGACTGATTCCTGTGGGACTCCACTCATGACTGGTTGGCAGTCTGACTTGGAGTCAGCTACTTTCATACTGTGGGTTCTATCTGTGAGCCAGTTTGCAACCCACCTAGTGATATAGGGGTTGATGCCTAGCTTAGTGAGTTTTTCTATGATTCTTGAGTGGGGAATGGTATCAAAGGCCTTGGCCAGATCAAAGTGAGACACAGGTGGGGGGGGGTTTCAGGGGCTGAATCTGTCCTAGAGGCTTACATACCTCTTCTGCCCTCATTATCACTGCACACAGTCAGTATGTCTACACATACCCATTCGTCAGAGACCACATATATTGGACAGTCAGAAGGTGGGGACATTGAACAGGAAAGTGTGGCAACCATGGTTCCAGTGAATGTAGACACTGGCCATAGCCAGAGAGCTGGTGAGCTTCCACATAGGCAGATTTATAGGAGTGCTCTTAGGAGGCCTGCTGTCCTTCCACCATCTGTTGTAAGGTGTCTCATCACGGGTCACTAGTTGTATGTTTTGGGCCATCATGGAGGCACAGGCACATTCCAAAAGGAACTCCAGATGAATGCTCAGGGTTATGGATGCAGCACAGTCTGACATCCATGACTGTCTCCATTGCATTGGTGATACCCTGGACTGGTTCACTGATGCAGTGGAAAGAAGGTGGTATCAGACAAATCCGCAGAATATTTGTTTTGGAACACACATTGTCTGTGATTGAATGTCTGGTTGGAGTTGAGCATTGGACTCTTGGACATAGGTCAGCAACTATATCTGCTGAGAGTCCACATGGCAGTGCTCAGTCACAGTTCCATAGTGGCTGTACATCCAGCACTCCAGATGGGTGTGTGCTGTCCACACCAATATATGGCAGGCCATGGGCTCATGGTCCTGGGCATTCTCATGGAGGAGATGGTCCCAGCAGACACCAGTCACCGTTAGGTACTAGCACCGCTTCAGACCTTAGCCATGGAGGTACCGGTGCAACTCCTGGCAGAGCCATTTCTGGTGTTTGGGGCCAGAGATGGAGAACTGTCAGCTCTACCATGCATGGCTCACAGCTGTCCAACATACACCATGTAGGGCTAGCACTGAGCTTGATGGTGTTCATGCACACACACAAACACCACTGTCAAAATAAGGTCACCTACAGACACACATGGCACATTTCCATAGTCCATCTTGCCTGCTTCCCTTCCAGACTCACACACATACTTTCAACCTATTGGGTCAGCCTAGGCCTCCTGCATCTCCACACAACATCCTGTGCAAGTGATAATACCTGTGCCACATCCCTGTCATCCTTGTCATTGATGCACGGAAATGAAGCTATGTGTCTGATACACAGGGTGACTATATAAATTAATATGTAATTATGTAATGCAGTGTTGTTTTGCCATGCCACTTGTACTGGTCACTGACAAATACTGTATGCTGATATTTGTAATGAGTAAGCCATGTATACCTTATGTTGTATGATGTTGTAATGGCTGTATACTTAACACAAATAAATGTGTGTCATGGACCTGTTTATGCTTCATTTTCAGGAGTCTGTAGGGGACATCAATGGATACACAGCAGCAATAAACTCATAGACATCACAGCACAGGATGGCATGTCAGCACAAGAGACATATGTCTCCAGCAAGGTGCAACAGTATAGGTTCATGGCTCCATAGGTTCATATGTGTATAGAGGCTAATAAGGACAATGGTATCATGCAGCTTACTCATGCATCCCTCATCTATGACATGGTCTGATATCCTTGATAAGTGTCACCAGGGTTTTTGGAGCTAACACATCTACAAGCTTTGGTGATGGAGATGACCCATTTACAAATTTCCTGTGTCCATTACAGACATTTGTCCTACACCAGTTATAATTGCCTTGTTCTGCATCCCATTGTGTAACTTGCAAATGATGTGTGTTACAGCAGACGTGTGCTTCACATGCATGGGGGGGCCTGTTACATATAGGGTGTAGTGTCTGTGTTACATACCTGTCTCTCCAGAATGTACTATTTATATCACAGTGATGGTGTAGGTATGTAGAACAGGTAATACATGTGTTAGTTCTGTCTTGGTTAAGGAGGAGGTAAACAGTGGGGTCTGACACATCACTGTATGGCAGCCATACATATCCCCTCCAAAACATGTAGGAGACAGACTACACATGTATGGTCTTGACACGGACTGCATCGGACATGTTATTTGCAATGTGTATTGGTTTACCATGGAACCTGTGTGGCTGTTACAGTTGCCACAACTTACCCACCAGTGAAAGTCAAAGGCTACATTACTCTCTGTGTCCATAAGTCGATGAGAAATGACTCAACTGTGTGCAGCGTGTGGGCACTACTATATTTTCCAGGGGTGGATGACTTCCAAAAGGATGGTATTGTATAGTCCTTGGCATTTACTATTTGTCAGTGGCTCTGACGACAAACGAATGTGTGTCTCAGGCCATCCTGGATAACTGTTGGTTCTGTGTGGGATTCAGTGACAGCTACTAATATGCAATCACCTGCTAATGTAGTCAGTCAGTCAGAGGTCACTGACAGTGGCCGTGACAGCAGAGAAGCAAATGGCTACAAGGAGTACTCCATTAATGATGTCTGAGGGAAGTCCACTGGTGACTGGCATCATTGTAGTTTTGGTTTACCCAATGCTATTGTCCCAGATTATGACTATCAGACTATCTACCAGCTGAAGTACCACTCTCTGAATAACCTACACAATTTTCAGCAAGGCCTGCTGGCCTAATATTGTGAAACATCTTGTTGGGCCATGGTAGGTGGAGTGAGTCACATCCCCATCATCCATTGCATAGTATAACACTCAATGAAGTCCACAGGTTAGGTAGGTAGGCATAATCTGCTTTTGAGCAAAACAAACTGTGTTTGGTCCAATGTCAGTAGGTGTATGAAATTGTTACCGATCATATCCATGCTAACTGCTATCATGGCTTTACATATCAGACAGCTGAGAGATCTGGGGACTCTGCTTGGCACTGCATGCTAGTTGTCCTCTGTGCAACTAAGTATTGCAGTTACTTCCATCATGTTCTAAGAAAAGAGTCATCCAAAGTGTCCATACAGAGCACAGACAAACAATGGAGGGAAGGTGGGAAGTTTTACAAAGGTATTCTGCAGTTGGGCACTACTCAAGTGGCGTGTACTGAAAGGACACAATTATCTTGTGAAGAATGTGGAGAGCAGAGGAGGCCCCTGAATTGCTGGTGCCTAGCTACTACTACTGCTGGTCTCACCACAACCACTCTGTCATGGGACATCATGCTCCAATACTTTTCTGTCATCATATGCAAAATGTTACTACAAAGCTCATGATGAGTAGCAGGACACAGCCTGTTGGTTCATCCATATGGTTGTCCCACATCATGAAAGGGTCTGTAGGCTTCACATACCCTCTTCCAGGTAGATGCCTTGATTAGCGACCTCAGCAATCAGTTGCCTTTTGCATGTATTATGCCTTCTGTTCCAGGGATGGTGGTATGTCATTAGAGAACTAACCAGATGGTGATTAGGAGCAAATCTGCAGCTTCACAATATAATGTGCAATGTCCAATGACATAGATGTCCAGGTTTGCAGAAACAAGCAGCACAGTGGTGGTGATCCATCTTAAGTGACAATTTCATAACAATTCATGCATCCTGACCTTCAACAGATTAATGGTGGATATCTGCATGACATGACTGTGAGATCTACTGCAGAGGACTGTCCACTTTGGCAAAAGTGTGTCCACCTGCCACATGTCCTATGTATGTCATATTGTACAGTTATGTACCTGGAACACATGTCTGTGTTCCCACATCATGTCACACAACAACCAATTTTCTGAGTGGTTGCTTGACAGGCAATGTATGCTTGCAAGCCAATGTAATATCAGCAGTGTTGAACAGGTCCTATGTGCATGCACATCTTCACTGCAGTGTGTGCCTACAAGCACTGTGTTTCAGGCTGTCAACCCCAAGGGTGTAGCAGTTTGACCCCAACTTTGCAGGACTTGCACAGTGTCACATTTGTAGGTATGGTATTGGGACCATACCTAATGACAGGATTATGGTTAATCCAAGGTCTGCATGGACTGGCAAAGCATTGTATGGCACACTGTCAGGTGCTGTGTTCCCTTAAGGGACCTACATAAAGGTGACATGTACATTTCATTATCTGTCATGACACTGCCTAACAATGGTATGCTGTGATGTACACAGAAGCACTATCAATGACTGCTGATGACATGTGGAAAGTGTACCCAGCCCTTTACTGCTATGCCACACAAACACAATGTGTGACAGGCATGACTGTACTTCAAACCTTGATTCCATGGTGTCTCACACAGCAGTCAGTACATATGGCAATGAGCATTTTGCAACATGCACAGCTCACCTCCTGCACCACCCACATCACACATACCTGCATATGTGCAGCTCCTTACCAGACACATTCCCAAACAACAGACACCTCAGAAAATCCTACCTCTGGAGAGCACAGTGCACATAATAGTGCATGCACCACTGTCTCACCAGTCGTACACCTGAGGCAAATCACAAAAGCAAACCTATTATTCATAGGTGAATACATCTTGAGACACATTGATGTTTATGTCACCAGGCTACATATGGAAAATGTCACAGGTAGCTGTCTTTGGGTTGACACAATACACCATACCAGACATTGACGCAGCTTAAGGAATATCAGGTTTGGGGTGGTATAAGTTAACCATCAACTGTGTTGCTTAGTCATGCTGAAGCTCACTTTCCCAAAGGTAAGTTCTTAACTACAATGCTCTGGGCCAGTGGCAACACATCCCCACAAGGGGATGCAATGTAGTGCTTTATGTATCTCCCAACTTGGGCGACCACTGTTGCCCACCACTGTAAGGTCCTCCCTGATGAGATATGACCATCAGTCTCATTAAAACTATCAGACCTATCACCCGCTTGGCAGAAAATACAGAGATATATTTCAACAAAGCAATGTGTTACATCCTATGGGATGGTTTACGTAGTGTGAATGCACCTCCCCCCTCAGATGAGACAGGCAAGTATGCAGAGCTCTACACCTATGCATTATGTAAGCCGCAGTACAACTGCATAGACTAAGCTGCACCTGACAGAAGGAACATGAGCTCCTCATGGCACAGCAAACCTGTGTGATGGACAACTGCCATTAGCAGGCTGTACAATAATAGGTGGACATTGCTGTGTGACAGCTGGGGTGAGGGTTTTCCCTAGAATGGAGGCACAACTTCTTCAGCAAAAACAAGCACATAGTGTTGTTGTGATGTTGTGTAGAAACAATAAGTGACACAATTAGCCTCCCCCACAAAGGAGAACCACAATGCTCAGTGCAGTTACATATGTAACCTCAGAGGACAAACCCAGATTGTCAGTGAACTTGTACTTAATGATACCACATGTGATGGGTCTGTACTCATAACTAACCTGTTGTTCCACAGGTTATGTGTAAACTTCACTCCCCTGTCCCCACCACTTGTGGCACATGATATTCCTACAACCTGTCCCATACCTTCCATATCTACAGAGCAGGTCATAACTGTCCCCTCTATGGGGGATACACAAAAGCTATTGGACATGCTAACATCCCAGGCTGTGTCCTACATGGGATCCACAAAGGATTACTAACACCACTGGAAACTTTGCAGTCATACTGCAACCACTAGCTGCATGCCAGCTGACTGGACAACAGTAACTGTATCCCCTTGCACAGAGGTGGTGCATCCACTGACCACTGGAACTATAGACCTATTTGCCTGAGTAGCTATATCTGTACGCATGTGAGGCAAATCATCATGGAGGTGATCAGCAAACATATATATGATCTACAAACAGTTGACTGTACAGTTTGGATATCTGACAGGGAGATCATGACTATTGAACATGGTGGACATG
Organism: Protopterus annectens; assembly: GCF_019279795.1. Lineage (NCBI taxonomy): Eukaryota > Metazoa > Chordata > Ceratodontiformes > Protopteridae > Protopterus > Protopterus annectens. The sequence continues at coordinate 821,252,522 of NC_056731.1, read as the reverse complement.
TCCGAGGCAGTCACCAAGGACCTGTGTGAGGGTACATCATGGCATACAACCCCCTGGATGTAGCCAAGCCATGTAACCATATCTCCCACTCAGACATCACTGACAAAAGCACCCACTTAGGTATCCATGGTAATATCATTATAGGGATCACTAAGTGGCTCATTGATGGCACACATGCTCAAACCAGGGAAATATGTCTTCAATAGCTGATCTGTAAGCAGCAGTGTTCAACAGAGCTCAGTTCTGGGTCCTGTAGTGCTTGGAATCCATTTAACCTTGATACAAGCGAATACTGACTGTCTGAGGCTGACAATGTTGGCTGATGCCTGCAAACTGTGAGCGGTCATTGACTCTGTGAGTTATGTTAATATCCTACAAGAGGGTATCGATGAACAAATGTCTGTTGACATACTAATGGCCATAAACTCCATGCAAATATATATGTAATCATTTCCATCGGTAACACATATGTTCCTGGTAAGTAACACATCAGTTGCAACATGTGATGTACATACTTAGGGGTGACAGACCTGGGCACACAGGCCTGGCCACACAGGTTTACACCTAATGTACCTGATATCATCATGTCTCCCCAGTGGTAAGACAGACATCATATGTCATAACTAAGGGCACAGTCACTCAAAACTGACATACTCATAACCTCCATGTACTCTTCTCTCAGGATGCCAATATTTGAGTACAATGGCCATTTGGTATTGTACTTTTCCAAGCACTACTGGCAACTGCACACAACACAATGGTCCCTCAATAGGGAACTTCACATCTTCAGTACCTGTTCAATGGGCTTCATCTGAAATCAGTGGTCATTGTAGCCTGTGGCATATAGACTACTCAAAGGGGATCTCTGGCTTGCATACAGGGCAATGTGTGACCCTGCTTGACTGGAAATGCTGCATATCTGTAGGTGGCATGGTACATGGATTACTCATTCTAAGGACATTAACCTGGTATGGGACATTAGTAATACATGCTGGTGGGACAGATCTGTCTAGCAAACTTTAGCACACCTTTGAAACTCATTGCAAGCATTCTTAACCCTGGAAGATGCTGACATTTGTGCAGTCACAAAAACCTGGTTCAAAGCTGTGGAGAGCACTCCAGTCTTATCTGGTTACTCATCCTATCATACATTCAAACCCCAAAATGTGGGCAGCAAAGCCAAAGGAGGTGGAGTTTCAATATATATTAAAGACACACACCTCCAAGCTGGTCTAACAGTAAGACACACAGGAGACACTCCAGGTGCAGTTAACCATTTACTAGACCACTATTCAAATTATAGCCAGCTAGGCCCCCAAATTTGACTCAAGATGCCCACTTCACCTATCTGGACCTCTTCAAATCTATCAAGATTCAACCCTTTACCCTGATCCTGGGTCACTTTAATTACCCAACCACAGATTGGAAAACTACTCATCCCAGAACACAAATGACCAGAGATTCCTCAATTTTATCAGTGCAAATGCATTGGAACAGCTAGCAAATGCCCCCACAAGAGATGATACTATCTTGGACTTAGTATTAACTGACATAAGTAACCACTGCAGCACCCCTATGGTATCATCTTCCCTGGCAAGATCCGACCATAAAGCGGTCACTTTTGAAGTTACCATCTCCACTGACCCTTCTCTAGCTAGGGTCAAACAAAAAAACTTCTCCAAAGCTGATTATAACCTCCTGAAAGATGATATAAACAGCTTCACAACCCCCTCCCCCACTGTAGGAACTGGAACCAATGTCCAAATCTACACCAAAGTACTATACGAGCATTTATATAGATGCAAGTAATCAGGAATACCTGACAGGACAAAATCATCTTCTGCAAGGAAGAGTAAACCTATCTGATGGACAGCTGCAATAAATAAACTATATAATAAAAGGAAAAAATGCCATCCAGGACCAAGAAGGAGCAGGTGCCCAATTGGAAGCAATCTCTCCTTAGCCTGAACAAGCAAAAAAGGCACTAGTGAAATCCTCTAAAGCCAACTTCTAGTCCAAATTAGCCACATCTACTAGAGGCAATCATAAGGCCTTCTTCTTCACATACATCCGCAATCTCAAAGGAAGCACCCAGATCTCTTCAGAACTGGTAGTCGAGGACACCACATACACAAATGCTGTAGACATAGCCAATCTACTGGTTGACAGATTCAGCAAAAACTTCTCCCCACTGTCCCCCCCCATCAGTAAATCAGGGCATCCCCAGTACCTGCCCACCCACCCTTTATCTCTAGGGAACAGGTCATCACTGCCCTCTCAAAGGCAAAAAATACAGACTCCATGAGACCCGATAACATTCCATGCTGCATTCTACATGAACTCAGGCATGAACTTGCAGCACCATTAACCACCCTATTCAACCAAAGCCTGAATACGGGCTTTGTCCCAGCTGAATGGAGGACAGTCACTGTTATCCCTTTACACAAAAGTGGAGGATCCACCAATCCAGGAAACTATTGACCCATCAGCCTAACTAGCCTGATTTGCAAGGCCATGGAATGGATTATTATGAACCTTATTAACAGGGACATTGGCAACCTTCAAGCACTCGACCCCACACAGCTTGGCTTTGTCAAGGGGATGTCATGTCTGTTAGATCTGATTGACATATTTGAGACTGTCACCAAAGCTATGGATGAGGGGAATATGGTACACACCACTTACCTTACCCTGGTCAAAGCCTTCAACAATATTCCCCACTCTGGCATAGTAGATAAACTCTCTCAACTAGGCATCAATCCATATGTTACCAGATGGGTAGGAAACTGGCTCACTGATAGAACCTACCTAGTCAAAATAGAGGAAGTCACCTCCAGCAGTAGACCTGTAACAAGCGGTGTACCCCAGGGATAGGTCTTGGAGCCTCTGTTATTCAGGATATACTTCTCTGAGGTGCAGGCCAAAACCAGTGGGCTATGTCTGACCAAGTTTACAAATGACTGTAAGCTGGGAACAGCCATCAATTCCCCAAGTGATGTAGACGTACTCCAAGAGGGTCTCACCCAAACAATTGACTGGTGCCAGAAATATGGCCTCAAACTGAATGCCAAAACATGCATCATCTCCTTTTGTTCAGAGTGACGTCCCTACATATTATTACATTAATAACAATGACCTAAGTACACAATCAGTAGTGAGGGATTTAGGCAACCAGGTTGATAGCAACCTGACTTTTGACCACCATGTTTCTTCTGTTGTATGGAAAGCTTTCGACATGGCCCACCTCATAAGTAAGGATATCTCATCCAGGGACAAAGAGGTCATAACATCCCTGTATTCTTCCCTTATAAGGCCAATTATTGAGTACAACGCCCCCTTCGGCATGTACCTTGCAAAGCACATGCAGCAGCTGGTGACACCACTGAGGTTCCTCACCAGGAGAATCCAGGGCCTCAAACAGCTATCCTACACAGATAGGCTAAAAGCCCGGTCCCTCTACTCAGTTTCATACAGACTTCTCAGAGGTGACCTCTGTCTGGCATACAAAACAATCTCAGACCCCGCCTTGATGGAACTGCTGCATATCTGCAAGTCAAGCTCCACTTGAGCAACCCATACGTGTGACCTCAAACTGGTCTGTGATATCAATAGGACTTAGTGTCAGGACAGTTTGTGTCCCAGAGACTCCCCCATCTGTGGAATAGACCCCCTCTCCACGTCAAGCAGAGTACCTCATTATCCTTTTTTTAAGCGTAACCTGGATTACTGGATGGGAAACAGAAAATACACCTCTGGGATTCCACCTGTGCCCCTGCTAGACAGGGGCTTTGGGTGCTGACTTGTCTAGACATGGGCTAAACTCTTGGCTAGGCTGATAAGGGCCTCAGGGCCAATAGCCTAGTAACTTCCTATGATCCTATGATCCTGTCTAATGGCAAACAGAGCACCTCAGCGGACCTTATCAGATGCCATCTGCATGATTGGCTGGGTGACCGTTATTTCACCACAGGGCTTTTGCCTGTGTCATTTGTGAACAGGGACAATATGTGCTGATCATGTAAATAAGGGTAGAAACTTGGCTGGGATTGTGAGGGCTGTAGGGCCATTATGCTACTAAAGTTCAAAGATCCTATGATTCCATAAGCTAATGTAAAATGCTGTAACAGCCACACACACAAACATGGCTACATTGATGATAGCACCACTTCCCCTTACTGTTTACAGGATACAGCACATATACACATACTGCAAGTTGGCTGTATGTAGATTAGAACACTTACCTATCTAATGGTACACACTACAAATCACAGTATGCTATGCACGCTGTACAATTTAAGTCTGCTATTACTATCTCTTTAGGACATCTAATGCTTGATGACATCAGCAGGCCTAGTTGTGATCAGGCATTTGGAGGCCCACATCATCTGCTACAACCAAAATACTACAAAACCCTACTTCTTTCTAAGTCACTGAGGTGATCATATTTGTGTCATATGGAGATATACACACAGACTGAGTGGCCTGGGGTGAGATTAAAATCCCAACCTACCTAGTCTTACATGCTATAGATCACAGCACTTATTGCATGTGTTATGGCTTAAGTGTAACATTACAATGGCAGCTGGTAGTCTTAAGATCAATGACATCAGCAGGCCTTGTAGAAGAAAGCAGTTTGGAAACTGGCAGCAACTTACAGGACCAAAATGTGCAGAACTATTGCAGTTTCACAGTCAATGAGTGACACACACACACACACACACACACACACACACACACACACACACACACACACACACACACACACACACACACACACACACACACACACACACAAGAGGCATGCAGTGAGATTAGAACCGCTACCTAACTACTCTTACACACTATAGACGATAATATTTATCATACATGCCACAGCTGATGTTGGTTGTAGACATGACTGAAGGCAAACTACTTGTGGATTACCAAACTAGGCCTGTTTTGAACAGCATCTGTGGCATGCAGAGGGAAATTGCTTCATACTGTTATCTGCATCTAGTAGCCTAGCAGTCAGATAACTATTTATCCTAGCTATGTGGCTACAATTCTAGTTTGGCTAAAAGTGGGTGTTTGCATTTGGATGGGCAAAAACAGTGTGCCCTGCCCATGCGTGCGTAAATAACATTATACATTACACCACCTGCTCACCTGTTGCTGTATGTATGGTGACATCTAGCAGGCACAGGGATCTGCAGGTAAGTGCATTATGTACTGGACTTTGGATCCTTTGAGCAACATTAAAGATGTGTGATAGTGCAGCTTTACTCACCATTATCAAGGCATGTATGACAATACAGACATCCACACACATATTTATGTATATAACAAGGATGTATATAGAAATGTGGCTGTGTGTGTGTACAATATATATGTGTTGCTTAGATATATGGGGAGAAGCCTGAGATGTATGTTTATATATATATATATATATATATATATGCATATCTCTATTTGTATATATATAGATATAGATATGCTATCTATGGGAGAGAAAGAGAGATAATGACAGGCAGATATGTATATGTGTGTGTATATATATATATATATATATATATATATATATGTATAGACATATCTATACATAACAGGTCATTCTGGGCAAGGGGCAACAGAGTTGCACTCTGTTTAAGTGTATGAGCATGCCCAGTGGGATTGTCAGTACTTATATACTGACTCCAGGCCACACCTACCTGTACTCTAGTCTGGGATTTTGTGTGTTACAGACAATAACATCTGTCTCTGTGTCTGCAGTACTGCACTTCACTCAAATTGTCCACGGCATTCTTCTGATGTAATTAATATGTGATAGAGATTAACAATGTTATACCACACACAATTTGATAGTCTGTAAAAACACCAACATAATAATACCTCACATCCAAAATATGTGATTACTTCCAGATTAGAACCATCAAGACCATCACACATGCTAACTTCCCTAGTCCAGTGAGCCACACAAGCTGCCAGACAGAGAGTTGTCATTCATCACACAATCATCAGCATAAATATGTACCTTGTTATTCCTGTGTTATGTGAAACATACAATGTATGATCAATTTCTATGTTACTGCCCTGAGATTGCCTGGACTGCTAATATACCACTGATGAGTTATTGTTAAAGCACTTATATGGGAACATTGCAGTGTTGGGGTGGGGAAACAACACTGCATGTTCTGTTGGGATACACAGTAGTCCAAATATCATGTAACCCCTCTGTTTAACATCTCCCTTGACTGATATAGTGAATATTCCATGCATGAGGCCTAGTAACTATTAAAGGACACATGATACTGGACTGGGTATCTGTAGTCCCTTGTGGATGTTACTTCTGTCCAAATAGCCCACTATATTTACTTGCAAAAATGTAGAAGATCCATCCATACTTTAACATATCATACTAATACTTACAAGTACTGTGTAGGTTAAAGACTAACCTTGTGAATGCAGCAGTTGACCGAACTGTAGTTCAAGGCTGACTCTGTCTGATGCAAGCAGTATACAGCCAATGCATGGATAGGTACAGGTTGTGTGGGTTGTCCGGCATCATGTTTAATATATGTATGTGAGTAGGAGTAAGGTGTCAGTCCCTAGGTTGTCAGTGAATGTGCTATGTGTTGTCTTTTAGCCAAAGCCAGGGTGTACTGAGCATGCCTATGTCTGCCTACAGGGATATCAGCAGGGGTTTCTCCTCCGAGTCATCTTGTGACTGTGGTGACCTAGGCACTGGTGGGGTTCTGTGTATCCTATCCTGCTGCAGCTGTTTCTGCAGGATCAGACTATGTAGCATAGCACATACTGTGAACATATATGCACATGTGGCAGGATAGTATTCCAGGGCTGCACCAGATATATCTAGGCACCAGAATCATGACTTCAAAAACCCAAACACATGCTCTATGATGTTCCTAGTTTGTGAGTGTGCCTCATTATGGTACTCTTCCATGGGTGTGTGTGTATTTCTGATGGGTGTCATCATCCAGGGTTCCAGAGCATAGCCAGCATCCCCCAATAAATGGTCATGTGGGATGTCCCCCTAGCAAACATCCAGTACAGCTGTGATGCCTACCAGATATGGGAATCATGATAACTGCCATCTATGGCACCCAGTACTTCAAGGTAGTGTGCTACATGGTAGAAGTGTTGTATATTGCTGGCCCTCACCTCAGCGGTGAAGGGAAAAGATATGTGCTCACTGGCATGTGGTAGCATGGCATCCAGGAAGTGGTGGAGTATCCTGGATGCAGACGTCTGTGAGACCCCCATCATGTCACCAGTTGGTCTTTGGAAAGCACCTGTAGCGTATGGGCTACACATAGCTTTGTTTCCACTGGGATGGGTTCCCCTCTGTTGGTTGTGGGTCTGAGTTGAGGGTTGCAGAGCTCAGTGAGTTCCTGTAGTATGTCCTTGCCACCCTATAGTACTCTACAGTCTCCAGCTCCTGTAGCTCCTGGAAGGTTACCCTGGGCCTGAACACTCTTCTCCTTCTTAGCCTAGGCCTATTGTCAGCAGCAGCATTGACTTCAGCATCCAGCACATACAGATGTAGCAGACCTGCAGCAGCCCCTAGCATTATCTCAGTTAAAATGACCAAGTCTGTACTCCAATGGTCCATAGTATTGGGGGAAATCAGAATGTAGGGTGTATGGATACTTTATACAGCTCTGCTGTAGGTGCAGAATGTGTAATTGGCTAACTATGATACATTCTACCTGCCTACAATATAATTAACATCATTTAATGGCCCTATTTCAGTGCACAACACCACACACAGTGCCATGCCAAGCAACATAACTTATACAAAGGTCAAACATTCTAATTGAATAAATCCAGTTTTAAGAACACGTTCAGCCAGGAGGCGCAGCGTGCAAATGTGCACTGAAGCTTAAAAGAGCTTAGAAGTGAGAGGACACATCCCCCTGGTGTCAGCCACATCCTGTGTAAACATCAACATGGTGTAAGACCCTACACGAAGGGGATATGCGACATGATTACTCCTTTCTGCTATTCAATGACCCCACCTTATTTGCATACTTACCCACGCTGACAGCCTAGAAACTACACACTTCATAGCCATATCACCTTAGCAACAGCAGTAATGCACCATTGTAGGGACTCCATGGAAGGTCCTATAATACATTTTTGTCACATACTATAAAATTATTTTTTATTTTTCTATTAAGCATGTTTGTGCACTGAGGAGCATAGCACAAACATGCCAAGATTATTAAAAAATATATATTAATTTAACTTATTCTCTTTAATCTTTCTGACATACAGACTAATAGTTTTGCTCATATGAGTATGTGGTCTTACATTTTCAGGGGATTTATGTCCACATTTCTACAGTTTTACACCCCTTTTGTGTGTCTAGACCCCTGTATGTGGAATTTTTCTACATACACTGACACTGGGTCTGAACTGATGCCTTTCTGCATGTTGGATCACTCTACCTGCCTCATTTGCATGAGATTCACCTGCTTATGAGGCGATTCGCATGCCACAGAATTTTCCATGTTTGCACATGTGTGCGCGTTGCTCAGCACACTGAATCTTAATATATTCACATCTCTGTAAGCATCACAGCATGATGCCTACATGAAAAAAATGTGTAGGCTTTATTAAATTCCCCCCACAGTAGTAGTACAACTTGGATTGAACAACTTATAGGTTCATAGGTGTTCACTAAGATAATGACCACAAGGGCTTCTTTAAGCCTAGCCATGCACCCCAAATCTCTGACAAGTTCTGAGTCATAAAAGCCTGATGGGTATGCAGAGAGGCATGTTAGAACTCTCCTTGCTTGTTACAAATGCAGGCAAGACACTAGTCCTGAGTGGAATCCTTCATTTGCCTCAAATGATGCCAAGACTCAAAGAAAAGATAATTGGCTTCAATAACTGGTTAAAGAGCCATTGTCATTCCAGGGGAATTTAGTATATGTTAGCATGGGGCAAGATGCTTGATAGTCCAGCTTCCTTCACAAAGGATGGCCTACTCTTCTCATTTCACTTTCTAGCCAAAGCTGTTGCTGCCTCTTATTGCCTTTTGTAGGCAGAGTCCAGTTGATTGGCATTTCAATGTAACTAACATATCAGGGTTGAAATCCAACTAATAGCTTGCTACAGAACACCTTTTTGTTCCTTGATGAACATGTAAGATTACTTAGTGCACTAAATCACCCTATGTTCAAAAAACATCCCTATTTTGGATGACTTTAACTAACTTTCAATATGCTGAGACACCTATACCTCAATGTAGGATATATCCTAGATATCCTAGACTAAAGAAAAATTCCCTGGAGCAGTTCTTAAATAAACAAACTAGAGGACACAGCATTCTTGATCCATTTCTTACAAATGTGGCTACTACCTATCCGGAATCTCCTTCCCCAGTGAAGATTGACCATAAACTTGTGACCCTCTCATTTAAATTCCCAAAAGCGCCTACAGCAAACCTCACTGAATTTAAAGACTATAAACATACCAGGCTCAAATTATGCTGATGGAATATCAAAATTCACCTATGAATGCACCTACCTTGACCTTAATACAGCAAAGAACTCACCAAGAAATTCTACATACATTTAGAGAAAAAAGCATGAAGTTAGCAGTCCCTACCTGAACCAAGTATCACAAAGAATTCAAAAACAAACCATCCAGGCAGTCCACAGCCATAAATAAACTGTAGAACAAATGAAAGAAACTCTTAAAATTATTTAGTAGATCCAAAATCACCTCTTCTTGAGGATAATATCAAAAGCATTACAAAAAAGACCATGGTATATGAAGCCAACGATAATTATAAATCTTTCCTTAGCTGTATTAAAAAACAATACCCTACATTACTCGGAACTAATGCATCATGACAGCTGGTACAGCACACAGACATTGCCAATATCTTTGCAGCATTAGTGCCGACTTCACCACCAAGACTTATATTCAAAACTCCTATCTGAATTGCTTACTCCTCCATTATCTCTAAAGATTATTTATTGAAAGTGTTTGCCAAGACCAAAAATACTTCCTCCATGGGACCTGACAATATACCTGGTTACATAATTAATGGTGTTAAACATGCCCTTGAAAACTCTCTCCTCAAACTGTTTAACCTAAGTTTAACTAGAGGTTTTTTTTATCCCTGATGAGTGGTGGACTGCAGTGGTGATGCACCTCCGTAAGATTGGCCTTACAAGCCATGTTAATTACAAAGCTATTAGCCTTACAAACCTCATCTGCTAAGCTATGGAATGTATAGCAAACTTGATTTTCTTTCGACTTTTCCCAGTTAGGGGTCGCCACAGTGGAACTCCGGTCCGCTAATGATTGGCAGTAGATTTTTTACGGTGTCGAGGTGCCAGCTCAACGCCCAACCTTCAACAAAGGCACGTCCATTCATGCATGTCTTTTGAAGGTTACTTGACCTCGGGGAGGGCATGCAGACTCCACAAAGAAGGTGCTCCAGCCGAGAATCGAATGGGAGGACCTCTTGATGTGAGGCGAAAATGCTACCGCTGCACCACCGTGGCTTGGAATGTATAGCAAACTAACTGCATAAATTATGAAAACAAGTCCCTTGACAGATTTAGTCCGACAGTTTGGCTTTCTGAAGTGTATATCCTTTCAATCAAATTTGGTAAACTTTTTGAAAGGGTTAAAGAGGCTGTAGATGGTAGCCATCTGATGTGCACAGCATGTCTTGACCTGGCCAAAGCCTTCAGCACCATTCCCCATGCTGGCATAATGCAAAAGCTAAATTCTTTAAAAAGTGACACATACATGGTAAGATGGTTAACAAACTGGAGAAAAACTGAACACACACCGTGTGGGTTGGAAGTAAGACTGAACACACACTGTGTGAGATGGAGATAAGACTGAAACCGCACTGTGTGAGTTGGAGGTAAGACTGAAATCGCACTGTGTGAGTTGGAGGTAAGACTGAAATCGCACTGTGTGAGTTGGAGGTAAGACTGAACCCACAGGGTGAGTTGGAGGTAAGACTGTAAGACTGAACCCGCACTGTTTGAGTTGGAGGTAAGACTGAGCCCACACTGTGTGAGTTGGAGGTAAGACTGAACCCACACTGTGTTTGTTGGAGGTAAGACTGTAAGACTGAACCCACACTGTGTGAGTTGGAGGTAAGACTGAACCCACACTGTGTGAGTTGGAGGCAAGACTGTAATACTGAACCCGCACTGTGTGAGTTGGAGGTGGCTCATCAGGAAGTATGAAGGTGACCAGTAGTGTTCCTCAGGGCTTAGAACTTTTGATATTGACATATTAGGTCTCCAAAGAGGAAGCCATGACATCTAACACAGTTTTCCAATGACTACAAACTGGGGGTTGTTATTAAGCCCACTGTGTGACACCTAAACCCTCCAAAATAAAATTTCCCAAAATAAACCCTTGGTATGTTAAAAATGGGGGCAAACTAAATGGTAAATAGTATAGTATATCACCGTTTTTGGTAGACAATCCTTCCTCTCATTATACTGTATAGATAACAGGCCAAACAAAAATTAAGTCAGGGACCTAAGTACTTGGGGTGATAGCATCCCCTCTTTTGACTCTTGTGTGACAACAGATGTCAGAGGATCTTTTTATTTGGCCTAGCAAATTGCCAAGGGAATATTACCCTGGTCTAAAGAAGTGATCACTCCCTTATACTCCGCATTGATTAGGCTAGTTATCGAGTACAATCCCCACTTTGAGATGCATCTCACTAAACATATCAAACAATTAGAAAGACCCCAAATGTTCCTAACCAAAAAAAATCATGGGCCTAAAGTCCCTGAGTTACTAAAAAGGTTGGAAGCTCTACACTTTTATTCAGTGTCTTAGAGACTTTTGAGTGGAGATCTCGCTTACCATGTCATTACAGACTCAGTTGTGCTGAACTTCCTGTTTCTCTGCAAATTCAGTATCTCCTCCAATACCAGGAACAAGAACCTACATATTTACTAGCAGATACATAAAACATGGCAGAGAGACAAAGTTGGAACCCAGCATCTCATAAACCTCTGAAATAAAGTTCCACTGCATGTTAACAGTGTGAGTCATTATCTTCCTTTAAACATAAACTGGATGGATATTCACAAATTTAATCTGGTATTGAATGGTATGACCCTCCTGGCGATAGACGGTGTTGCATGAGGCCGCGTACTGACAAGGCATGAATGGTTATTGGATACGGTGGTCTTGGAATGTCTATGAATATATGAATCTATTTCATGATTATATGAATGAGACACTTATCAAAAGCTGTACTATACAACCAGAGAAGATACAAGGTGTATTAAAGATTGACTATTTAAAGGAGAACACAATATTTCTGATAACCCATTAGTCTTATTTGTGAATATCTAAGTGCAAAGAAAGAACTAGAGATACCATGTGCTGACCTAACATGACAGCCCAGATAGTGCAGAGAAATCAAGATCAAGGAACTTGTAACTCATAACATTTTGATACCATTCTGACACTACTTTGGCTAAAGGTAGGGACTAAATTATTTCAGATTAATTTCCTGCAATGTGCTATTAGTTGATGTATCCACAAGTTTTTCAGTCATAAGACATCATGGCGTCTGCTGTAATAAAAAACTTTGTATTTGAACGACATGGAATACCTAATGATGTCAGATTATGGTCCACAATTTATGTCAAGTACTTTCTAAGAGCCCAAGAGTTTTGGCATATCACTCCAAGTCCTAGATAGCTTCATTAAAATGGGCAAAATAAAGACAGAATGCAGACAATAAAATATAATGAAGAATGTGGTACATTAGATCAAATGGACATTCATTTTTGTACTGTTAGACCACACGAAGAGACGCTGCCATTCACAGACTTTACTAGACAAGCACGGAATGGAAATAGATTACCAGGCCTTTTTTCTATATCATATACATCTACCTGGGAATAAAGTCAACAAATTGCCTACTGTATGCCTTTAGGAGGTGAAAGAAACTTGAAAACCCAAGCAAACTACATACAGAAGGCACCCTAGTAGAGAATCAAATGGGAGAACCTCTTGCTGTGGGGTAACAACACTACAGCACCCTAGGCTGTCCCAAAAGGACATATTGCCTTTTTTATATAAAGGGGGTGTAGCACTCCTTTAAGAAGTAGAAAGTGGAGTTTGATATTATCCATAGAAAAAATGTCAGGGTGATCTGCATGCTTTATATGTTTCTACTTTGTTTTTTCTGATTCTCTGGGCACCTTCTGCTCCTCTAGCCTTCCAAAAGCATTCTACTTGGCCAGACTGAGTTCTTATAAAGAAAGAAATTATCCATGGTTATATTCTGAGCTCTTGTCCTTACAGCAGGTATGTAAAGAAACCTTCAGCTCAAGTGGGTTACAACATTAATAATAATAAAATAAATAAGGTAGGTCAAAGGTCATCTATTGTCAACATCTATATACATAACATTATATTATCATATCAGTTAACATCTATATACATAACATTATATTATCATATCAGTTTGACCATTGCAATTAAAAACAAAAGAAGTTTGGTTATATAGCATTAAATTAACCATGATGATTATTATCTAAATTACAAGTATAAGAAAACTGTGTTGTGCTGAATCAGTGCAATGAAAAAAATTCACATTTCATTGCTTTCTTTTACTGGATCTCAAGCACTCCACATTTTCAGAAGTTGATGCATTTTCTAATAAAGTAACTTTGTTCATAAAAGAAACAAAATGTCTTTAAGTCCATTTATCTTTCCAGTCCTTGTGTTATATGCCAACTTTCCAGAAGCAAAGTTTTGTAACTTAACCCCCCCCAAATGGAATGGTTCAGATGAGTATTAATGTAAATGCAGTGATCAGTTAAAGGTCAGGGTACTCAATGGTAGCTACAGACAATTCATGACAAAGGAAACATCTGACCGTTTTAATGAGGGTAAACTGGACCACCAGAAACAGACCAAAAGCACTGCTTGATTTTTCAGAACACATACTGCAAATAACAACAACTATGTGGCATATAAACAAAGTTCTTAAAGATATTGCTTTGAATGTTTTAAACAGCTGAAATAAGATAACTTACATCAGCTTCACAGTAAGAACTTCCATATTCCTGAAAAATAAGATCAAATGACACTGCTTATCTTTATGTCCAAAAAGCAAACTGTACTTTGCAACAACTAAAAGATCTATACTGAAGAACCATTCAGATGCAGGGCACACCAACTTACTTGAGTAAACGTGTATTTTGAGGCAAAATGTAGGTACTAAAGGCATACCTGCAGCACATCATTGCACACCAGTACTTTTAGACTATAAGTGACTGGTTCATATGCTTATTGGATTATTATTGTGTCTTAAGAAAAGGCATCATTTTATCTCTAGCTGAAGCTTCAGCGTCACCAATGTTTCACAAGCTCTTTTGAAAAGCATTCTTTGAGTATGATTAAAGTGTTTAAACAGTACCTGCAGAGTAGTAAACAATTGTTCTCTACACACTTAAGTAAGCAAATTAAGAAAATAAATAGCCCTGACCTCTACTTGTATCACTAGCAGCTTGTAGGCTTACTTTTGTTCAAAAACTATGGCATTCCTCTTCATCCAATATCTTTTGTTCTGTTCTACTGTCAAAAGAGCAGCTGACGTCAACAGGCTACCATGGTATTGGTTGCATGCTGTTCACCTATAAGCATTCCATGGCAACAAGTAATAATGTTTATTACTTTTAATCACATATTTGGCATTCCTTATTTGATACCCTTCTTTCTAAATGAAGATATAGTGTGTTGGGGGGAAGAAACATCTAAAGTGATAACATTTTTGTAAAGGAGTAAAACTGATAAGAGTCAAGGACCAGCTTGAAGAAATGATTTGTCATATAAAATCTCAGTGGTATTAGACAGCTGAATGATTTACAAGCAAATGGAATCAGCATCAACCTGGAGGCTCAGAATAACAAAATTTCAATCAAGGAGAAGACAAATGATGTGAACACACACACACATGCAAAGATCCCAATAAATAAAAAAAAAAACTCTTAGATATATGAAAATGTCCTAAGTGTAAGATGTATTGGTCTATTTTTTCAGGTTTATATTAGTACATCGAAGTATTACTACTTTGAATGTACTAATATCGCACCCCTTGCATTGAACGCCGAATATAGCGAAGCTACAGAATATTGAATACTTTCCTAGGCAAAGTATTCGATGGGCCATTTCTGCAGCTTCGCTATTTCCTCGACTATGGAGCGAAGGTTACAGACCGGGTTAAGGTAAGTGTGCAAATGAAGATGTGTGCAATAGGGACCTTAAGGAGCAGGTAAGGTGAGTGTGTGATAGGGACTTTAGGGTTAGGGAGCGGGTAATGTGAGTGTGCGGTAGTTACAGACCTTAGGGTTAGGTTTGGGTTAAGGTAAGTGGATAGCCAGTAGTGTGTGCATGGTTTTGTGAAGTATATGTGTGTGGATTATGTATGTTGATGTGCTTGTGTTGCGTGTAGGTTTGTTGGAACAGCAAATTTTTTCCCTGGGAAAACATTCGCTGTTCTGAGTGTTCGATGTTGTGGTGTTTCGAGTGAAATGGTTCGATATTAGAACATTCAATGTAGCAATACTTAATACTTTGATGTTCTAATATAAACCCTATTTTTTTCACATGGAGCATGACGTTTTCAGGGGAGATTGAAGCTGGTAGACTTAACGAATAGGGATAAATGGGCCAGGACATAGGGGAAATTCCCTTACGCTAGCTGCCAACAGGCAACTCATGGGAAAGGAGCAGGAAAGAGAAGGCAATGAATGAGAGGCAAAGTATTGACCCTGTTAGTCTACAGAAAATGTAGAATTCATGCAAGGGCTATGGCCCTCCCAAATGTCAACTCACAAGATACATGGTCAGATAGTATCAGGTCTGAAGTGAAGAATAGTCCTGAAGAGGAAACAAAAATACAAAATAATGATGTTGTGGGATGGAGGCCCACTGAAGATGAAAAATACCACATAGGGACATCAAAAGTGAGGGGAGTAAACAAGGAGGGGAGACCTTTGTCAATATAGTGCACATAAGGTACCAAAAAGGCTTATAAATCAAATGAATACATTTAGCAGACTGGTGACTTTAGACATTTCATTTGACTGGAATCACTGAAATTGCTGAGGATACAGGTGCCTGATATGAGAGCTAATATACAGATGAGCAAAGAACTGTTGTGGACGTTTTTGATTTCTTTTGCTGATTAAAGACTCAACTCATGTAGGCACACCTCAAGTACTAGAGTCCAAAATTTGTCAGAGAATCACTGCAATGCATTTGTTTTTGATGCTGGAAAATTAGAAGCTTGAAGTTCTATTACAAGTCCAGGTGCTTTGATTCATTGTTTGCTGAACCTGAGTGTACTGTCTTTTGAATGAGAGATTAAACAAATCTCCCCAAGCTGGTGGTAGCAGAGGTAGGATGCAAAAGATCACACAGCACTTATGGAAACACCCACGGGCATGCAATAATATCTGTATCATGCACACAAGGTCATGCCTTCAACACACGTGTATGTGTATATATATATATATATATATATATATATATATACACATATATATTACACACATACATATGGCTGCAGTTGATTTGGCCACACTATGCATTTATCATGTGCTGCCATTTGTGGCAAATTTTTATTGGTAGTTACAGTGGTTATGTTACAAACTGCATTACTTCCACTGAAATACAATTTCTGGAGTTATCCTCTTTCTCTGATTGTACAACCACAGAGCTAGTATATTTAATTTATGGGTGTGTGGGGGCAGAGCCCCCCCTCCCAACATAAAAGCAAAATTTCTGGCTCTTTTAGGTGATTTGCTATCACTTTGGAGATTGCTAATGAAGTATTTTGTGCTGATGAAAGTTCATGGACGATGTAAAAGAATAACACCATATGGCGGAGCTCCCCTGTTTTTCATTTGCGCTAAATATCACTTTTATAGTGAGTGGAAAAGAAACCTTTAGGATAGTAACAAAACTACTTACTCTGTAAAGTGAAACTGCACCACACACGGTTAAATCTGAGCTAACCCTGCTAGTGACTAACTCTCTCAGGAAGAGCAAGCCTTCACTGATGTACCTTTGAAAGATGGTGTCAATACCCTAACTCAAGTCTCCTATGAAAACCATTAAATGAGCTAAGGTAAAACCAAAAACTTTATAAAACTGGTTATATAATCTGTACCAGCAACCCATATACTTAAAGATGGGCACCTAGCCCTAGAATAAAAAGGAAAGGTAATCAGAACAAATCATTGCAGTAGGAGAAAAACAAGCTGCTACAAGTTATAATACTTCAAGATGGCAGTTTGTTCATGGTTGTGCTCACTGCACTGACTATCTTCTATCCCATTCCCCAACTCTAGCAGCCCACGACTATTCCAGAAATAAATTTCTCCTGAGGGAACCTCCAGCATGCAAAACATCCTCTGCAGTCTCAGACAGTGCTTGGAATCTATTATGATGTGCAACCTGGCTGTTTGAACCTTTGTAGTTAGTACCTTCTTCGATCGTGGGCCCCACAGATCTCATCTCCGCTCTTTGTGTTGGGGGAAACTGAGGGGTTTCTGCCCCCCCAAAGTTTGATTGTCCATCAATGGTGATGAGGACAAGTGTGCTCCTCCTTCCCAGCAAGAAATTGTTGAATATCCTGTGGAGAAATAAACATAATTAACCACCACCCACCTCCCCCCATCCAGCAGATAGTGGCCGGGAACATTTAAGTCAACTCTCAGCATCAACTTAAGTAGTTAGCCAAAACCTTATGATGATTGAAAGAGTGCACTGATATAGTCAGAGGTAATTCTTACAGCATGCCCCACCATAGTTTGCTTTTGGTTCATGTCCGGAGCTCTCCTCAGTAGGACTTCCTGGGCATTGTAATATAGGTACATAACAATGAAATGGCTTGAGAAATTGTATGTTGTGTAATAGGAGTCCATTCAATATCAGAGTCCTCCAAAGTTGTTTTTTTTTTTTATTTAATTTCTTATAAAACTAATCACAAATATCCTTTTTTGTGATGAGCCTATAGTCTTACGTTAGTTTTTGAAAGATAAATTACTAGGATGTGCTTAAAACCTTCCGGGAAAGTGCTAATTGTGAGTGATGCAATTTTTTTTTTTTTTGTTTGTTTTTTTAGGGGGCATTACATCCTCCATTTAGGACTTGTGAATGTGATTTGAATAATGTTCCGATTAACCATTAGATGTTATCTTACCCCTGCACAACTATATAGAACAAGAATGCCATCCTATTTGCTAGCCAGTCTATAACTGATGGCTATCCTGTCATTCATACATTTGATAGGGAGCTTTGCTCCCATCCTGTTCTAATTATAGCCACAATGATGGCTTTCTTCCCACTCTGCTTTACTGGACATGTGTTCTCTGCTTGGTCCTTCTATGTGAATGTGACCAGCAACTAACCAGTCTCCTTGCAGATGGCATAGAGGATCAAGCACTCTGAATGAGATATTTCCTGTTGTACATGGTTTGATCCTCTCAGCCTTCATTTGCCTACTATGTGACCATGACCAAGGCACTTAACCAGTGCATTGGATCAATTGGGATTCTGAGCTAGTCTCCTATATGCCTACTAATTAACTATGAACCTTGTTATATTAATAGGAAAGCCTGCTGAACCAAATAAACATGGTTTTTCAAACCAGTCAAGTACAAATAATGAAATGCAGAAAAACAAATCAGTCAAGATGCCCCTTTCACCAAGGTCAAGCTGGCTTAAGACAAAATTCTTTCCCAATCTGTACACAATTTATTGATTTGCTGAAAAGATAAAAGCACTACTTAAAAGTCCAGATTAAAACGTTTTCAGAAAGTAGTTACATCACAACAGAAAAAGGACCCATGTTGACATTTTTCTTCTGACATTGCATTATACAGAAAGTGTGTTAGCTGCTGGTCCAGGATTAATGCTAAATTGAGCAATACTCAAATAACACAGTGTGGATTAACTAGAGTATTCTGAATGAATAATTTAGGGAGATCCATTGAGCTACTGTAACCCACTGAAGTCTAACATTTCTTTTCAAACAGGCCAAACAGTACAGATTTGAAAAAATTTCAAAGCAGTCATGGCCACAGACCAAACTCACACTGCAAATACCCACCCTTAAGTGCATATCAAAATTTGGCTCCCTCACTCGAGCCATTAGAAGAACTCCCCTTCTACCCAGTCTTATACACCTCTCCCATTTTTACCAATCCAAAAATGCAACTTAGCTAAACTAGAATCCCCCAGGTTTGCTACCAACCCACTAGGACCCATCACTGCATTATACTTCTCATCTCAACTGGTTAAAACGCCAACCGATTAACCTACAACCAACTGACACCAACACTCCACCTTGTTACACCCCGATAACTGTCCATCCATTAGCAAACTCGTTCAAGCCTACTCAAACAGCAGAATTTTAAGGTACTCAAATTAGAAGGGTCAGTAGGTCAAACCACATATGGGGACTCAATACCAACACATAAAAATTCAAACTGCTGCTAAGGGAACACCTCAGACACATGACTCTGCTCCCCCTAACTATTGAGCTTACTCCCACAAGCTCTACACTACCACCCATGGTTACTTTTGCTACTTACTATTTTCTTCCCCCACTTTTGTCCTACTAATTGCCAGTAGGAAGATTTGTTGGCCCGTCTACTCCACTTCTTACTCTGCTCTTTATTTGCATCTCATTTACTATGCATCACTACACCAAGCTAAACTCATGCTTGTTGATGGTCATAAATTGCTCCAAGTGCAATTCAAGATACCTATAAATGTAAATTCTAAGTTGTTACAAGTGTCTCTCTAATGTACTGTATCCAAATCCAGTATTGATTGTAGCTGCATTTTTGATAAATTTCTGTAACTATCATTTTGTCCTGTGAGCATTTATAGGTGGAACATTTCTCCCTGGGTGTCCCCTGAAAACGGGACAGCAATGGTCCAGTCGGACTATATATACACACATACATATACATATATATACACACACACATGTGAACAGTCTCCAGTTTAATTAGGAAGACCATGGCACTTCCAAGGAAAGGATAGCCCATAAAGGCATATCCATAGTGCTGCAAGGGGATACATTTACACAGCTGGCAGATTAGAATGCCTACTGCTAGGTGCCAGTTCACAATACTTCTCATTTGCTAGAATTAGTGATACAGAATGTCACATCTACCAGACTACACACAGATTTGTACTACTGTCCTTTTGGGTTGTTTTAAGCCTAGACAGTTACTCCCTTGTGAGAATCAAACACTGCACCTTAGGTCTGTAAGGTAAACACCTTTACTTACCACCCAAAATTGAGCATGCAATCCCATAGTGGAAAGAGGTCTGTTGAGCTACAGAAATGTAACCCACTGAAGTTAAGACTAACCTCTCTTTTCAGACAGGTTAAACAGCACTGAGATTCATAGAATTTGCAAGGCATTCATGCCCACAGACCATACTCACATTGCCAATACCCACCCCCTTATAAAGCACATCCTGCATGCAAGAGGGCAAAACAATTCCTGCTCAAGATGAATGTATAGGTGTCCATCCAATTGCCAAGGTTTGGCTAAAGAAGTGGGAGATGACCTACCCTTCCAGCATGTGTTAGTTGGGAGGATCAAGTCTTTAGCTTATGAAACTAATTTGCTTTCTGGGGGTATTGGAGATCAGTATGGGTCAGTCCTTAGGAATGCTAATCATAAGACACTGTGCAGAGTCAAGTACAGGGAAAGAATGTAAAGCTCGTCTTGGTAACTGAACTAATCCAGTGAACTTAGTGGGTAGATGACACATTTGGTTAGATGCATACTGAAATTGGCTTGATTAGTGCAGAGTTTACAACTTAACTAAAGTGACATTTTTGTACAGGGTTGACTTCCTGTCAGCTGTCGTGACATGGCGGTTAAAGGCTAGGAGGTTCTATATGAAGGTACCATGATCACAGACAACTGGCATAGGAGTAGAGTGCAGTTTGCAAGCTGCTGTTGAGATTTTTACCAGATGCAACAAATGTCATTGATTACCGTTTAGCCCTTGATGTGTAGTGACAGTATCAAACACTTAACAAAAATCACAGCACCCAACTTGCAGACAATGGCAAATTTAGAACATAAGGGGTCCCAGCACCAAGCCCTAGGAAGTCATTTCTTATCTTTCAGCACCTGTTAACTTTAACCACATGGCTTTTCTCGGCCAATTTACTATAACTGTTTACATCCAAGAAATTAAGCTGGATTAGAATTGGAGCAGTATCAAGCCATGGCCATATTGAGGCATTCTGTAGGACTTTCCTATAGCTTGTGACTTAACTCTCTCAAAGTTTGAGAAATTAAGTAAACATCTCCCCGTGACAGATTCATACTGTTACTGGACTCAGTAAGATTCTACTGCTCTGCAAATTAGGCTTGTTAGATTGATGGGGCCATACTTTCTAGGATAAAAAGGTAGCACCCAGGGCATGTAGCCATTTCTCAGGGGTTTCATAGGGGCAAATCTTATGGATATGCTCAAATCAAAACAGGTTCAAGAGAGAAGACATGTTCAGTGTTGTATTAAGCAACCTGGTATATTGCTCATATAGTTGGTAGCTTTAGCTAGCCCAGTTGGGGCATGTCCTGTAATTAGTGGACAGTGTGAAAATAGAACTGACTCCAGATTTACCTACAACTATGTTGCCATGTGGAAATGACAGAATGAAAGGTGCAGGCACCAGCCAGTTGAATAAATTTAGCTGTATCAAACCGTTAACTATGAAGCTGGACATCATTCTGCCCAAGAACCTTCTTGGTTGAGTACCCACCACCAGATCAGTCATATTTGTCCTGTTTCAGAGAGACTGCAGATTCATGAGATTACAGATCTTGCCCGGAAAGGTAACTTTCTTTCAGCATACAGAATAAGTGTGCTCAATGGAGTCAATCCTACTTGGACACTTAAGTGGGGATCAGTTGTCAACTGAAGAGTTGCAAGTGATGCCAAAAAAAAAATCTCTGCACTTCTGCACAGTTCTAGTACACAAACAGAATGTCCCATTATCCTTAGGACTTCAAATGAAGTGTTGATTCTGTACTACCAGCTGCACCAACACCTGCTCCCAACTGCTTCAAATGTCTCAGTGAACCGTAAATCAGTTCCTACACAGTCTCAGAATACCAGGTATAGAGGCTGGCAACAGAAAAGGTGCACTGACCTTACAAGCTGGGTCAAATTACCAAGGGCAAGAATACATCAAACCAGTCAATAGACAAAGACAATACATTACGTAGACCATCTGTGCTGTGGAGTATTGCAAAGTCTAACTCGTACTACACAACCATATGCACAGTTGGTAGTAAAACAATTTTCCACAGTATGATCAGATAGTACTACCCAATTAGAATACATTTGTGATCAGATACTTAGTTCAGGCCTTTTTTCCATGATGTACTCTATGCTACAAGAGTCACTGGTGCACAGCAAAATGCCTCAGATAGGGGTAGATATACAGATCTGCAACACAGTAGCCTTATGCAGGGTCCAATTCATAAGACTTGGATACAAATTCATAAGACTTGGATACAGCTTTACATCTGCAGTCACCAATACTCAACAGGTAATGTCACTATTCAAAATACCCAATCTACAATGGGGGGGGGGGGGTCAAGCACTGCATTAAAAGTTGCACCAAGGTAATTGTCACTATTTTACAGTTCACTTCGTAGCCATTTAGTGTACATTAGATGTTGTATGGCATTTCTCCATTAGAATGGAAGAAATAAGGTTATGCCCCTTTCTCCGATGCTTACATTTTAGATTACACCCTCAAAGATCACATTGGGAGGGGGATCAGTAGCGGCCTTATTGGTAACTGGTTGTATAGCTGGCATGCAAAGGGGTACACAAATGCCCACTGATGCAATTCATTAGGCTTTATGGGAACTGCCTTCACATCTCCCCTTTCTTTCAGAGCAAGGGCATCTCGAATTGGAAATTTTCCTTGGGTAGTATAGAAGGGAATAGAAAAGAAAAATCAAAAAGTTGACTTGGTGCCATCACTGCTCGCTACGAGTATAGTGGGTCAGATGCAAACCTTCATAGCATGCAAGGTTAACCAGTTTCAAAATACACTGGTGGCTCTGCAAATGTATGCATGCCTCACATTAAAGGCACAATGCTAGGTCACTATGACCAGTAGCCACACAAGTAACTACTGACATCCATGTACCTCCTGAAACAATTTACAGACACAATTCAAGAAATAGCTGACAAAAATGTTCGTTGAAACCTAAATTAAAGGGATAACTATACATGCTCGAGGACAATACTATAATGCCAAGGATAGTATTAGCAAAGTTATTGTATCTTTAAAGGGATACAATTAGTTTAGATTTCAGCACACTAGCAGTGCATAGCAGTTAACTGTATTGCAAGCAATAACCACCCCATAGTATACAACTTGCAGACATCCAAATTGAACGTAACTTCTATTGAACCTTTTCTGAACTTGATTGTTGGTTGAAAATCATTTTAGTGGGAAACCTGACAGTCCACCTACTGGGAAACTAGAAACAAAAACGTGAAATGCCATCAGGTGGCAATGGCAATAAAATGGAAACAACTGAAAACACACACCATTATAGCAACAAATCAAAAAGTGATACAAGGCGACTAAAAACGCCACTAGGATCGGTTAAGCAGAACTGCAAATGGTTAGCACAAGAAGCGAATGTTTGGTTAGCACAAGAAGCGAATGTTTGGTTTAAAGAGTTGATGTGCGCGGGTGCAAAGCTTGGTTACTGGCAGCCTGATTTTTTTTGCTACAAGTGAATACGGCAAGTTCCAACTACTCCGCCCCATAGGTAAGCACTTTTATTGCTAGCAATATGATCTCTTTATAAAGCCTGTAGTTTTTCTACTTGCACGCAAAGGAGGGAACAGACTTTACATGGTGACTGAAGCTCAGTTCAAGCCAGTAACACACAAATAAGTTTTCAAAACGAATTTTATTCGAAAAATAGGACCCAGTGCCTGAGTTTATACAGTGTAAATAAAAAATCATTT
Organism: Protopterus annectens; assembly: GCF_019279795.1. Classification (NCBI taxonomy): domain Eukaryota; kingdom Metazoa; phylum Chordata; order Ceratodontiformes; family Protopteridae; genus Protopterus; species Protopterus annectens. The sequence continues at coordinate 821,228,451 of NC_056731.1, read as the reverse complement.
TACGGTGGCAGTGGTCAAGTTTTCAAAATACATTTGCTAAAACCCGTTTAATCAAATAGCTCGATTCGAGCGTTGTCAACCTACTGTATACTGCAAGGTTAAGAAACCACAAGCCCATCCATTCACACAAATGTTCCGTCAAGTAAAACATTGTATAAATAAACTAAAAAAACTACTACTGTTTGGCACATCAATGCCGTCGTTTACAGCAGGAAATGACCTAATACACGCATCATGAAAATGCAAAATGACTCATAACTTACAATTTATATACAGTAGTGACTCCCTGAAAAACTTTGTTCCAATATATAAAAAAATATATAAACAGAGACCAGTGCAACTGGTTCTTAGTCAAGCTCACAACAGTACACAGCATTTCAGGACACATTGGAAGTCCAGTAACAAAGTCCATGCTTTTTAAAAGGCACAGTAGTATCGATGGGGTTAGTTAAAGAAACCCAAAGTGCAACATACAAGGTCTTTGGCGGACAGGGCTATAGGAAGGCTTATCCTTCCCTAGTCGGAGGCTTATCCTTCCCTAATCGGTTTTAAGCAATGAGGGTTTCAATTCTGTAAGGATGATAGCTGGGATGCAAAGCAGCTGGGTAGTGGAAGGTGCCAGATAACCCAGTACCGAGGACTTCTTTACTAGATAGCTGGTCATGCCGAGTTGCCAGAGGCTGACCGCAGGTGGGTCCCTGTACTACAAATGCAGGTACAGTCTCTGTGGACAGGTTAGCATATCTGTACGTAGGGATCAGTCCACTCCCATCTTCATGGCTTGCTGGTACCCCTGTGGCAACAAGGGGTCCCATCACAGGGGTTGGCAGCTGATGTAGACGGTAAGGTATGTGATAAAGCAACGGTTCTGTCCCGTTCAGAGGCCAAGGGGGCTGTAACCTCTCCGTCTGTTTGCGGAAGGGTCGGCTCAAGATACTTTCGATAGCAAATGGACTGGTAAATTTGGTGGTCGTGCACTCCTCCTTGATGCTCATGGCGTTAAGGTCCCCAGTCTTCACAGGAGGGTTTGCTGTGGTTGCAGAAACACCTTCAGTTTCTTTGACTTGTTTCCTGGAGCCAGCAGTAGGACCACTATTCGTGAGACGTTTCCTGCGACGACGAAAGACCCCATCAGCAAAAGTATACTCACTGTTCGGGTTCAGCATCCAGTAATTGTCCTTGCCCCATGGCCGTGACGGATCCCTCAGTACCTTCACAAAACAGTCATTGAGGGACAGATTGTGCCGGACAGAATTGCGCCAACCCGTGTAACTGCCACGAAAGAATGGGAATTTCTTCATTAAGTAATCATTGATCTCTGCAAGGGTAAGGCGGCCACCCGCCGAGTCCCGGATGGCCATAGCAATAAGGGCAATGTAGGAATAAGGGGGCTTAGGGCGCCGAGTGTAAGTCTTGCTCTTCCCAATTTCACCAGTCCCTTCCACGCCCTCCTCCTCCTCCTCTTCACCAGCAACAGGTGCGGGGCTGTTAACCACACAGTCCCCGTCTGAACCAAGCTCCTCTTCGCCAGCAAAGAGGGGCGACGGTGAGCTACCTTCTCCATCGCTACATACTTCTACAGGCTTTTGCTCAAAGCAACTACCGGCACCCTGGAAAATCTGTAGTTTCATCTCTGGTTTGCTTAAAGCTCAGAACACAAAAGTCCCTTCGGTAGCACTTTAAATGTCTGCAGAAAGTCACGGGTTGGCTTGTAGAATACAATTTGCAAGTAATCTCTGCTTGCGGCAAAAAGCTGTCATCTACAGGCGAGCAATAAACTTGTTTCCTCTTCTTAAAACTCCTTAGCTGCTGCTTGGTGTGGAAGCGGAGATCGCCTCCAGTTCAGACGTTAGCTAGCGGTTAAAATTAACACCCTTGTCAAGGGACTAACCCCTTCTGTCTCTAGAAAGCCGGGCTCCACCAGCTTTATGTGATCTTTGTTGGAACAACCCATTTGCACCAGCCCAGGAGGTGGGACAAAGTTTCTTGTAGACTGTTCTTAACACGCCGTCTGTACTTAAAACATGTTTACTTAGACATCTGCCTTAAAGTACGTGAGTACTATTGGACATCAGCTAAACAATAAACCTTCCTCCCCCACTTCGAAGTTGCTGATATGTTTTTTTGTTACTTTACTCCCCCGTCTCACCTGTTATCAGTAGGAACGGCCCCATGTGGATCCAGCCCTTTGCTTGGACTAACAATTATTGTACAAACAGGTGGAGGCTTTTTTCTTCCCGCCCAGGTAGAAAATAAGGTATTTTGCGTTGACTGTCTAGAATGGAATGATAGCTATTACTTCATGGTTTTGTATAGCAACATCTTAATTAGAAGTTAGTAGTACTCTTTTTCCAAATTTACGCACAGTTTGCACCACCTAGTTCTGCAGATTCACCGTTCATTCCCCAGCAGTTCTGCATAGTACATTACATTTGCTGTGCCACCCTAGTAAGGTGATCAAGTGATAAAGCAAACTTAACCCTGTAGCTCTGGTTAAGAAAAAGCTATCACTGAAGCTGCCTGTTTAGCAAAACAATAGTTAAAAGGTTGCTGGTCTACTCTTGTCTTAGCCGATATTGATTAGCATTATTTTAATAACATAATCTTATTTTTTGCAATATATTGTGCATATGTCTGTGTGTTCTAATGGTATTCCGGAATTCCAGGTTTTAAGATCCAAGACAGAGTCACTTACGATTACTATATTCTGAAAAAACAACGCGTGGTCTAATCATGAATGCATTGATAAGTATACACAAGCACAATGATATTTGCATCAATTTTCTCTATGCGATGTTTACCAAGCACCTGAATTTAGGATTGCCAACTTTGTTAGATGCATCATGCATGGTGAGACTTTTTTAATGCAAGCGTGAGATTTTTCAGGACAAACTATACCTGCTAGCAATATAGAGGACTTGACATCCCTGTTTTGTCAAAATAAACGCTTACCGTTGTAGAAATTGAATTGATTATGTTGTATTGTATAATACTAAGGTCTTTCAGATTATAACAGTTTTTATGCCACTATATGAGGAAACTTGGGAAATATTTTAGCCCTAGAATCTCAGGACATTTGCACCCCCCCCCCCCCAACTACCCATATAGAGATTACATTGCGTAAAGATGGACAGGTGATAACAATACCTGAATTACCACCTGTGGTTTTAAAATATTCATATATGATTATACAATCTCCACTTACTACCGTTTCAAAACTAAAATAGTTGCGAATCGTTCCCTGGTTTAAAATGCAGTGATGTGCAATTATATTGTAAGGGATTTAGTCGTTTTACGGTTCTATCCCTCCTAGCAGGTGCAGTGAGAAATCCGGGACATGCATTCTAATCTGTAAGTGAAAGAAATCTAAACAAAGCCCCCAAACCAGTGACATAGTTTAAACATTGGTTGTATAAACATAGAAAGCTGATAGAACAACATGTTTTGTATTTGCACACATTTTCTGAAGAATATGAAATTTAAAACTCAAATTTATATCATTATTTAGTGACTTCATCTCTCAGTAATTTGTTGAAAACCAAAAAATCTGGACACTGCAAAAAATCTGGCCACGCGTTTGCGATGGCACAGATACAATTTGGAGCTAGGTTTCTTTAAGTTTTTTTTTTTTATTTTATTTGCTATTTGTTGACCACATAGGTAGACTGATCTAGTGACCCTTTTCAGCCACAACCCATGCTCTCTGAGCAATTTTGTGACACTGAAATACAAATGAACAATGCAAATGATTTAGATAATATACATAGATTACAGGAATGACTTGCTAAAGTTACAGAAATGCGCGTTATGTATAGACACAGATTGAAATGTGACTATACAAATAACATCCCCCTACTTTCGAGCCAGACAATAAAAGGGGAAGATGTTCCTGAATTTGTGTTTTGCCAAAGTGTCCTGACAGAAAAGCGTAACTATAGCTACAGTTTTATGACCCACCCGTGTGTTACCCAGATCCCATACAGAACGCCCCCATATAAGGGATTTGCTGTAGACATTCACAAATTTCACAGCCTCATTTGGTTCTAAATATCTGCATGATCCTACTCTCACAGATTAACAGGTATACAAGACAATGACTGCTATCTTGGCATCAATGAACGTGCCTTGGGCCGGTGTCCCAGTAGGTGGGAAAAGATGTATAGCCAAGTACACATCAAGTACAGGTAATCCTCCAAGGAAAGTAATTCTATCCTAAATAAGGCGTAATTATTGTGATTGTTTTTAGTGCAATGTACAACTAAATATTCCTGGTGTAAGAATTTTATTATGCGTGCATTGCATCTTTCCTTGCTTTTGCCATATACTGTTGATACATATACTAGTGTAAAATCAAACTTTTGGTGGTGTGGGGGAGGGGTCTGAAATTTCTGGCCGCACCCACGAGTGGGGATGTTTATAAACGATAATATATGCACACCCACAGGGGAAGAATTTATTGTGTGTGTTTTCAACTTGCACAAAATGAGACATGCATTATGGTATTTTCCTAGACACCGGACACGACGCCATAGATTTAAAAAAGTATTTGGTATAGCAGTAACTTTTTCTGTTGTATCCTGATGCATTTTTGTGCCATATAGAATATAGTTGTTTTCAGTAACATTTAGGGGAAGGTTTCAAACCATATAAATGTTTTTAATCCCAAGACATCTCTGTGAAAATCAGGTCAGGTTACACACAATATATTCAATCTCACAGCACTTGAAATTGCCGTATGATTGTCACTTCCCCTCACGTACGCCTTCGACTGTAAGATGTTTTGGTTCATGCATCGATTGGAAAAAAGATCAACACGGCATGTGTGCAGAGTTTTAATTATTTTTGTTTAAGGCAATATTGGCTTTAAGGCAATATTCTGTGTATCCGCCCATCCCCGAAGTACTGTGTAACAGATGTGTCCAGACAGGAAACGAATGTTGCTTACTACCTGTAGAGGAACCGCTCACCTTGGGAGGCAGCAGTGGAACATGAAATCGTGTCACCCAGTCTTAATCAGCAGTTGTGTTTTACTATACCTACCTCTGATCTTGCATAAGGTAATTTAAGGAATATCTGTATCTGAATAACAGTAAGAAGGCATCTTAAAACACCAGAGTTCAGAAAAGCTATCCATGAGGTTAGGAAACAATGGAAGCTTTGCTTCTGAACAATTATTTGCCTAGGTTTTAGTGTCAGGCAGTCAAAGGCTAGCAGAACAGTACTATGTCTTTCATAAGCAGGATCACTGATGGAATTTGGTACGGTCGAACTAGGGTTGCCACCTTTTCAAATGCCCAAAGTGGGACATTTTTTGGTATAAACGTCAGATTTTGTAGGGCAAAACATACCCACGGTCAGTACAAATGACATAACTTCACTTTTTAGCACAAATAAAGACTTATTATTGTAGCAGTTTAGTTGCTTATTCTGTTTCTTATCACATTTAGTTGTTTCAGATACAGAATGACTGTTTTAAGCAACTATTACATAAAATATAGGAACTATGTTTGTTTTAAAATCTCAGGACATTTGCCATTTTTTTCAATTTATTTGCGGGACATAACTGCCCAAAGAGGGAATGTCCTTCGCAAAGTGGGACAGGTGGTAATCCTACGGTTGAACTACCCCCCCCCCAAAAAAAAAAAAAACAAAAAAAAAACAAAACAAAAACTGTCTTACTTATCAAACGGTAGCGACAGACAAAGTGTACAGTTCCTGTTTCCTGTACTTATTTCATTCTAATAGATAAAAACGTCTCTTGTCCTTTCATCTTTGTAGTATCGATGTTTACATTTTTGTCCATTCATTCTAGCGGTGTTAGATATTTTTTATTAAACGGAATGCACCCCATCCTCCACCCATTTTCAATAAATCCACCATTTTCATTTATCGAGTTGCAGGAAGTATGCTTCGCATTTTATACCTTAATTATTTAAGAAAGTGCAATGACGTTATTATCCTTTTTATTGAGGTTAGTGTTTGTAATTGTGGGCATGGGAAGGGTACACGTGCGAAAAGTATTTTTTTGCGAACCGTGGTAGAGCAGTCATCTCACTGGACCGTTTTCAGGCTCAGCCGGCGGATACACACATAAATCAAACATTACTATCAAATAGAAATAAAACATGCGTTAGGCACGGACTTATATTTGCATAAATCAAACCTTAATAATATATAACAAACACAAGAAAATGCTTCGAGTCATGCTCTTGCATTTGCATGTACAGTAAGATTGTAGTCTGGAAATAAGTTAACATCAGCCAAGACATCCAAAATATGTGAATTAGTTAAGAGAGCTGAAATCAAGTTGTTGTTGTGTCTTTCGGCTTATCCCAGTCAGGGGTCGCCACAGCGGGACTCCGGTCAGCTAATGTTTGGTAGTGGATTTTTACGTGCCGAGTTACCAGCTCTGACGTACTTCAACGAAGGCACGCCCATTCACGCACGCCTCCACACAGAAGACGCTCTAGCTGAGAATCGAGCGGGACAACGTTTTGCTGTGAGGCGACAACGCTACCGCAGCACCACTATCGCGGATATAGCTAAAAATCAAGTACAAAGTTGAAAATAAAATACAGCTGTTGATGAATTCTCCTTTCAGAGGCATGATATGTTCAGCAATTTTGTTGAAAGAATGAAGATGAAAGAGAATGGTAAGACTGGAGGTTATAAATGGTGGTGGGTGGAGGAGAAGAGTGAAGATATAAAGGTGTATGGATGGATTTTTGTGAGTGATATGTATCTATAAGTGGATTCTGTGTTGGAGAAAAAGAGTAGACTCCCAAAGATGCATGGGAGGTTTATAATACGTCCCCATTTTCCAGTAAAGTTTCTCTTTGCAGTGAGCATTCTGGATGTGGAAGGGTAGAACATTGATTTGTTTCTTGCCCAGGAGAGTAGTTTGTTTAATTTTGGTTTGGTAATTCGACTGTGATTTTGAAAAGTGAGTGCTGAGCCTAACCAGATTCCTAGATACTGAAAACATTGAACTGTTTCTAATAACTGCCCTCTATTATGGGCAATTGTCCAGTCATTTGGAACTTTGCTGACTTTTTGTGCAGTTTCAAACAGCATTATCTTTGTCTTCTTAACATTTAGGTTGACTTAACCAATTACTGAGGTCAGACAGGCCTTGCTCTAACTGGTCTTTAATTAGGGAGATGGGCCAGATCTGTAAATAACCATATCATCTATATAATGAATTACAGGTAGTGAGAAGAGGTCAAATGGGAGTTTATTAATGGAAAGGGAGAGCAGAAGAGATGATAGAATAAAGTCTTATGGGATTTCCTTGGTAATTGGTACTGTAAGTGATCATGTTACTGCAAGTTGTGCTTTAAAGTATCTGCTGTTGAGAAAGTCTTTGAACCAGCTTATTACTTGGGGGTTTATGCTGACCTCTAGGAGTGAATTTGGGAGAAGTAAGTGGTTGACTGTATCAAATGCTTTGGTGAGGTGAATCAAGATTGCTCCTGTTAGGAGCCCTTTGTCTGTTTTTCTTAAAATGTTGTCTGTCTCGGTGTACAGAGCAGTAATTTTTCTTCTGCCTGTGTTAATGTTGTGAGAGAATTATATACTGTTGGATATGATGAGATAATTAGTTTATCTCAACTTCTTGAGTATTTTACCTAAAGTGGAAAGAACAAAGATTAGTCTGAAGTCAATTGTTGTTTGTAGGTTGGGAATTTTAGGGGTTGGATGTGAACCTGGCTATATTTCCATTGTGGAAGAGTGACATTAGTGTTGATGCATAAGCTGTTGAAGTGTTTCAGAGGCTGTATTATGTAGTCTTTGCACATGAGGTATGGACTATAAGGAGTGATACATGTTCAGATATTGAAGTATTACTAAAATGGAGGACATTAAAATATTAGAGATAATGGCGGCAGTTAGTGTGGGATATAAGAAAGGGGCAGAAGGTGTTCTAAATAGTGGTAGTTTATATGTATACAAATGCAACTGAAGAAAAAAATATTTGAAGAAGTTCAAAATTGTATGACAGAAAACATATATATTATAGTGGTGAGAGACTTTAACTGTAATTTAAGAAAGTTGAAAGGGAAAATAGCACAGGATGTAAAAATCCTAAGAGAAGTTTTAAGTAATGGCAGGTTAAAACAGGTAAAGGGGGAGAGTATACTTATAAGAGAAGTGTATATAAAACATAAATTGATTATTTGTTTACAGATGACACAGAAGAAATAAAAGATGAAATTAGAGAAGCAAAGTTTTCAGCTCATAGAGGTGTATGGGCAATAATTAGAGAGAAGGAAAATATAATAGAAGAAGGAAAATGTTTAATATGGCTGGAAGAACAAATTGTAGGAAAAGAACATCTTAAAAAGATAAGGAACAGAACGTCTTAAAATGACAGAGGCCAACTGTGAGAAGGTCATAAGACAATGAGGCCATTTTATGGCAGTCTGACAAAGTGGTGGATGGTGTATAAAGTCTAATTAAAACACTTAAAATTAGAGACAGAGAGAAATAGAAGAAGGAAAGTTGATATACAATAAGCAAAAATAGATTTGTGAAAGAATAGTAGAGAAAGGGAAAGGGTGAAGTCTTAAAGAAGAATAAAATACATTATTTAACTATAATAAATAAATAATAAAAGTAATGATATTTAAACAAAGTATTATTTGAAAGGGAGAAAAGAAGAAGTTTCCCCAATTTTGGTTAAGAGATCAAGATGCAAAGGGAGAAAATGAATGTAATGAAGGATGAAAAAAGCCATTTAAAATATAAACAAGAGGACATTGTGGATGCAGTTGAAAAGTATGTACAGACTATGTATGAGAAAAAGAGTATGACTTGGGGTGTATAGAAAGCAAAGAAGATGAAAAAAAGAGGCAGTGGAAGAAAAAAAGAAAAAATAACTGAGAAGAAAGAGCTAGAGGATGCTATAAAGGAAGATAAATAAGAATCCACACCAGGTCCAGATGGAGTACGGTAAAGTTATATAAAGTAATGACAGATGATGAAAAAGATGTCTTTCTGGAAATATTGAATGAATGAATGGAGGAAGGTATAACAGGGGAAAAATAATATATCTGCAAGAGGATTGTACAATTTATATGAATAAAGGGGGAAAGAGAAGAAATAAAACAAATCTGAAAACTACTTATATTGGAAATATTCACAATAAAATATTTATAAAGATTATTCAAAAAGAATGATTGAGGTCATAAAAGAACAATTGGATGAAGACATGTATGGAGCTAAAGGTAAAAGAGAAAATGAGATGCTACTGATGGTTAAAAAGTGGTTGAGTGTATAGATAATCAGAAGGAGAAGGCCAGTAACAGTATGTGATGTGGCTAAGGCAGGTGATAGTACTGGTCATGGGGAAAGGTAGGAAAAATAAGAAGGATATTGAGGACAATTTATGAAAAGTCTTGTATGTCTGGAATGGTGAATGGATGGGTAGGAAAAAAGATAAGACAGGGAAGAGGAGTACTGCAGGATTGCCCACTGAGCATGTGGCTCTTTGTAATGGTAATGAATGCACTTATACAAACACTTACAGTAGATCAAGGTTTGAGGATGGCAGGTGGGAAGTTAAGCAAGGGATAAAGTTATATTTAATTTAACATACGCAGATGATTTGGTCTTAGTAGCCAAGAATAAACATTGCATGAAAGAGATCATTTGCATAACAGAACACATTTTAGGTACAGCAGGATTACAGTTAAATAAGTCAAAAAGTAAGGGGTATGGAGATGTGGTAAGAATGGCAGGAATGTATTTTACCAGAAGTGAAATTGATGTTTTTGAGGTTAAGTTTGGAAGGGAACAAGTAGTAACAAAACAAAGGAGTTGTCCCTGAGAAAAATTGTATTTATGTTAAACACATATTTCAGGAAAGCTAAACTCATTCCCTCCAGTACATCTCTTTTGAGTGTGTACCTTTAATTCCCAGTGGGCGTGGCTTGAATCTTTAAAAATAAAGTTATCACCTTACAATTCTAACAAATACTCACTGACATTGGTCAAATATCAAAACAACTGTGTTTGCCATCATGTATGCATCAGGATAAGATATTCTGATAACTTGTATGTAACATGGTTTTGGAATTATTAATGCAAATTTGAACAAGCAATATTTGATACCTAGAGTCACAGTAGGAGGTAACTGCAGATGCACCTGGAGACGTCACTCGGATGTAATGAGTTAAGGTGGCATGTATATTTATTTATTTATTTAGTCATTTATTTATTTGATATTTGTTAACTGGGATAGTCCATCTGAGCAAAAGCCCTTTTTCAGTGGAGCTCCAGGGAGAAAACTTCCACAGAACAAGGAAGCAAGAACATTTTCAAAATTGAAGATGATTACAGTGAAAATTTTTACAATAAAACAGTTAAGCAAATGTAGATAAAGCTCCACAGTACAATATAGTAAGAGACATTATAACATTGAAGAAGAAAAAATAGCAAATAAATATACAATAAAACATTTGAATGAATTTACATAACATATTGGGTTATCTTTAAAGGGTAATTGTACAATACAGAGCAGTTAAGTGAGTTATGGTAGTAGGGAAGGGAGGAATAGAGAGGGCAGTGATAGAGAAAGGGGTGGGTTCATGTGCAATGATTACAGAGGCAAATCCATGTGCTATTAAGGTACCTTTTGAGAGTTTTACTGGATTTGTGGATGTAGGAAATGTTTCTAAGGTTCATGGGGAGGTTGTTCCATGCAAAAGCATAGAAATAGCTGTAGAGATTCATTCCAATAGATTTTTTATGTAATTTAGTAGAATAGTAGAGTGAGGATTGTGCTAAGATTTGTTAGTTTATTTTTTTGCTCCTCAACTTAGAGTTGAGGTGGCATCATTCTGCGGATTTGCATAGGTCAACAGATGAGCTAGCTATGGTTCTGGGGTCAGAACACCACAATGAAGGATGCTTTGAGCAAAGGCTCCTGTCACATTGTCAGGCCAGCTATCTAGAATTTTTTAAAATAATTATATGTCATTTGAGAATATTAGTATGATTTATATAGAGGCGTGACAGTAGGAGATACTGCCAGTACAGGTATCTGGAGTTTTGTAAATAGTTATATGCCATTTGTGAATATCAGCAGAATGCAATTGCTTTTGTTACCACTATATTAGAACTGTATGTCCTATTACATAGACATGTGCTGAAGAGGTACTATTGTAATTGTTTAGATGTATGTATTTTAACAGGAGATTAGCTTGCAAAATTTAAGAATAGCTGAGATGTAAGTACTTTGTTGACAGGCCATAAACAAGAGATGTTATCTATCGGTTTCAGTCAACAGGAGACAGGATGTCTACACTAGGGGACTCTCTGTGTTGTTCTGTGTTTTATTGTTTTATGTCTTTTAGCAGTTGCAGACATCTGAAGTCTATGTATTTTCATAGAGAGATGTTGAATGCTACTAGCTGCTGCGGGGGTTTAGCCTGGGAACTGAAGTCAGGTGACAAAAAGTGATTTCATGCTGCAAGTATCCCAGCAGTAATATTTGATATTAATCTAAGAACTCTCTGAGAGAGGCAAAGATGGCATTTTGCATTTCTTTGACATAACAAGAACATCCACTCACCACTGCTGCTTGCTTGTTGTTCTGTAAGTAAGCTTTCAGTGTATAGTAACTGTTTTAGATTCAGATAAGAATACAGTAAAGTATAGCTTAGACATTTTCTTTATTTATTTGAGACTGTCTTGCAGTATTGTTTTAAATATTTTCTGTGATTTTTGAACTCTGATGTAACCAATTACTTACTGAGTATTGTCCTGTTCTTTTATTATTCAATATATTTAAATCTATCTTTGTGGCTGATATTTGTGAGACATATTTACGTTCTGATAGTACTTGCATATTTATTTGGTGCCACTCCTAAAAGTCTCTTGATCAAAATAACATTTGGATTAATAGTAGCATTACACAGTAGGATTGGACACCCTTTGTTAAGGGCCTTAAAGTAACTAATAAGGAGCTGGCTGGTGGCAGTGAAAACTACCTCATAGTCTGGGCAGAAGGGGGTATAGCTAGTAAACCTGTGCCAGCCTTTCCCAGGTGTGTGTGTGTATAAATCAAATCTCTAAGTGTGTGTGTGTGTGTGTGTGTGTGTGTGTGTGTGTGTGTGTCCACTACTTGGGCTGGGACACGAAGCACTGGTTGGACAGAGAGGGTGCTGGAGATCTTAGCTTGGCCACTCAGCTGAGATCTCAACTCTATAGCTGTGCCAGTGGGGTGTCTTATTGGGGATCTGGAGAAAGAGGGAGAAACCAGCCCCAGGCTGACTGTGATCTCTGTGTGCTGTTAAGGGAAATTTCATTTTACTCTGTGTGTGTACGTGTCATCTTCCCAGTGTGTACTTTCCCCACTGTTGCCAATGGTGAGGACAGAGGCTCTTTCATTACTGGCCAGCTCATGGGCATCACATATTAATAGGTGTGCAGTAGTGAGATATCCATATCACATATTAATTGGCTTGCAGTGGTGTGGATATTGAATTCCTGTGGCCTGTAAACAGTGGTCACTGAAGGTGTTTGTACTCTGTCAGCCACAGAGTGAACATTCAGAGTTTCATATCACTATTTGTTTTTTTTTTTTATTTTAGCTTAGTTAGTCAGGGAAATCAGGCAAGCATGTCAGCAGAGGAGTATGGCAAGCTGACAAGGAGCCAGTTGGCTGAGATGTGCCAGACTAAAGGACTAGTGCATGCCAACCTGACTAAAGCAGAAATTATTGCAGCTTTAGTCACAGCTGCATCACAGAATAGCAACCTGGCCTTGGGAATGTACAACTCTCAGTGTTAGACTAGGGACATCCATTTTAAAGTAGTTAGGTAAAATAGGCCTAGAAATGTAGTGTCAGAATTGTGTTTTATTTATGCACACATTTTAGAAAAGACATTTAAGCAGAAGGAAAAAATAACCTTGCTGGTCAAGCATGAGAGATAGTTCTCAAGGGAAGACTACAGACTGTTCTTTTTATGTTCCTTTCTCAAGGGAAAAATGTACATAGCAATGGAATGCTAGATAAAGAAACATGTAAGACCAGGCTTGGCACCAAGGTAACCAAGGCTAAGGAGGCATGCAAAGCATCACAGGGTTGTGGTATTGTTAAAATATACTGCAGATACAGTTAGGGAAGTCAGTAAGTTAGTTCAGCCTGACATACAGAAAAGATTAAATATCCAGCATTTTAGAAAGGAAGCTACGATATAGACACTCGAGCCCGTGTACAGAAGACATGTCAAATAAAGACTGTTTCAGTTTACATCATTCAAGTCAATCAGAATATACATGTAGAAACTGTGGATATATTTAGCAATACTGTTATTACTAACCAGCATCCCAGCATTTCCACAGACTGTTATTGTTTATCAGCACTGTAAATGAAGACAGTATTTGGATATTTTAAACATCTAATACAGCATTATTAAATTAACTACATTGTCTGGAGAATTCATTCTGAAAAGTACACAAGACTTGGCCCATAAGGAGAGACTGGCAACTGTTCAGCACAAGCTTGAGTAATTAACAGATAAAGACATTTGTCCCAGTCCCATTTCAGTTGCTTTCAGTTAATTCTAGTATAGTAGTCTCATCAATTCTTTCACTCAGAAAATGAACAGTTCAACCTTTCTACAGAGGACTTAAAACCCATTTGGAGTTAAAGAGACTTCAACTGGAGGCCAAATGTTTGGAAATAGAATAAGCAGAGAAATTGAGACTTCTGGAGTCTGAGGAAAATGAGAAACTGTGATGTCTGGAAGCTGAGGAGAATGAGAGGCAGAGGCAACATGAGAAAGAGATGCTGACTCTTAACCAAGGTTATGGATGTAATGGGAAAGGGAGTAACCAAACTCCAGAAGCAACAAAGGCCAGTAAATTTCTTCCACAATTTACAGAGGGAGATAATTTTGATAGTTTCATTCATATGTTTGAAAGGATATATAAACAGTATAATGTTGACCAAGGGCTTTGGGTATGGCTCCTGACCCCCTTACTCCATGGTAAAGCTGTATCTGCTATTTCTAAATTGTCTAATACTTCTTCTTCTTCTTTCGGATGCTCCTGTTAGGGGTCGACACAGCAGACCAACCGTTTCCATTTCTTCCTGTCCTCTGCATCTTGCTCTGTCACACCAACCACCTCCATGTCCTCTCTCACCACATCCATAAACCTTATCTTAGGCCTTCCTCATTTCCTCTTACCTGGCAGCTTCATCCTTAGCATCTTTTTCCCAATATACTCTGCATCCCTCCTCAGCACATGTCCAAACCAATGTAATCTTGCCTCTCTGGCTTTGTCTCCAAACCTTCCAACATGGGCTGACCCTCTAATATACTTATTCCTAATCCTGTCCATCCTCGTCACACCCAGTGCAAATCTTAACATCTTTAACTCTGCCATGTCAAGCTCTGACTCCTGCCTTTTTGTCACTGCCATTGTCTCCAACCCATATAACATAGCTGGCCTCACTACCCTCTTGTAGACCTTCCCTTTCACTCTTACTGGTACTCGTCTGTCACAAATCACTCCTGACACTCTTCTCCACCCACTCCATCCTGCCTGTACTCTCTTCTTCACCACTCTTCCACACTCACCATTACTCTGAACTTTTGATCCCAAGTACTTAAACTCATCCACCTTTGCCACCTCTACTCCCTGCATCCTCACCATTCCTCTATCCTCCCTCTCATTCACACACATATATTCTGTCTTAGTCCTGCTGACCTTCATTCCTCTTCTCTCTAGAGCATATCTCCACCTCTCCAGTGTCTCCTCCACCTGTTCCCTACTCTCACTACAGATCGCAATGTCATCTGCAAACAACATAGTCCATGGGGACTCCTGTCTGATGTCGTCTGTCAACCTGTCTATCACCATTGCAAATAAAAAAGGGCTCAGAGCTGATCCTTGATGTAATCTCACCTTCACCTTAAACGCATCCGTCACTCCCACCGCAGACCTCACCACTGTCACACTATCCTCGTACATATCCTGTACCATTCTTACATACTTCTCTGACACTCCCGACTTCCTCATACAATACCACAACTCCTCTCTAGGCACCTTGTCATATGCTTTCTCTAAATCCACAAAGACACAATGCAACTCCTTCTGACCTTCTCTGTACTTCTCCATCAACACTCTCAGAGCAAACATCGCATCTGTAGTGCTCTTTCCTGGCATGAAACCATACTGCTGATCACTAATCATCACCTCCCTTCTTAACCTAGCTTCCACTACTCCTTCCCATAACTTCATGCTGTGACTGATCAAGTTTAATCTCTGTTGTTACTACAGCTCTGCACATCACCCTTATTCTTAAAAACTGGTACCAAAACACTTTTTCTCCATTCCTCAGGCATCCTCTCACTTTCCAAGATTTCATTAAACAATCTGGTTAAAAACTCCACTGCCATTTCACCTAAACACCTCCATGCTTCCACAGGGATGTCATCTGGGCCAACAGCCTTTCCGTTCTTCATCCTCTTCATAGCTATCCTTACTTCTTCCTTGCTAATCCACTGCACTTCATGATTCACTATCTGCACATCATCCAGCCTTCTCTCCCTCTCATTCTCTTCATTCATCAACCCCTCAAAGTACTCTTTCCATCTGCTCAACACACTCTCCTCACTTGTGAGTACGTTTCCCTCATTATCCTTTATCACCCTTACCTGCTGCACATCTTTACTAGCTTGGTCCCCCTGTATAACGAATCGGTACAGGTCCTTTTCTCCCTCCTTAGTGTCCAACCTTTTATACAACTTGCTTAAATTATAATATTGTAAAACATTGTCTGTTAAAATGTTTTAAGTTAACATGTAAGGCTTTTAGGAAAAAGTTTCATGAGCATAGATGCAAGGCAGATGAAGTGCGTGAATATATTGCTGAACTAAGCACTTATTTTCATAGGTGGGTGAGTGGATGTCAGGTCACCACTTTTGAAAGGCTGGCAGACCTTTTGGTAAGGGAACATGCCCTTAGCACTTTGCCTGAGAACATGAGAGTCTGGTTAGTGGATAGGGAATGTAACACAGCAGATGAGTTGAGGAAAAAGGGAGACCTATGCCTAGCAAGCAGGGCATCACTGCACAGGAAAGGGATAGCTAGTGCTGCTCATGGGTCTAAGGGAACCCATGGTGGGCACCCCAGACTGCCCCAACAGAGTCCGCCAGTAGCAGAGGAAGCCACCAGTCCAGGTCCACATACATTTCCAGGACCAAAGGTTAAATGTTTTAAATGCAACCAGTAAGGCCATGTAGCATATAGAGGTCCATGGAGGCAAAGTGGGGAACAAAATGAGCCAATAAGTGGGAATGACTGAATGCTAGCAGTAAGTTGTCTCCCAGGCAACAAGGGAACCAAACTACCACAAGAGGTTGTATCCTATCTTAGTAAATGGGAAAGAGGCCATTGCTAAGAGAGACACAGCCTCTGAACTAATCATTGTGAAGCCTGCAATGGTTAAAGAGGAGCACTACTTGCTTGGGCAGTCTACTCCAGTCAGAGCTTTTGGAGGGTCCTCATTTCAAATACCTTTGGCTAGGGTTCACCTTGACTGGGAGGCTGGAAAATGAAGCCAGCAAGAAGGTGTGTTTGTGAATATCCCTGCAGATGTCCTGATAGGGAATGATTTTGATAATGTAGTACCTTGTGTGCATGCAGTTACATGCAGTCAGGCTTGGAGACAAGCATGTGGGTCTGTTAGCCTGGGGGCAGACACAGAGACACTGCACACTTACAGCCAGGACTGGTGAGGTGCTTTAGGTACTTTAGGGAGGGAGCTACCCTGTAGCAGTGAGACTGAAAGTGAGCCATAGCTGCTTGTGGGTAATGATGTTCCCTTGGACAGAGTGACTGCAAGAGCAGAGGTGAGTAGTACTACACAGGCTGAAAGTGAGGCACTACTGTCAGAGAATACCAGACTTCATGTGGAACAGGAGCTGGGAAGGGTTACCAAGACAGAGATGAGACAGGCTCAGCTCTCAGACTTAACATTACAAGGCCTGAGGGAGGTAGCTAGTGAGGCACCTGATTCTCAAGGGAAGGTGGAATTTGTATACTGGGACAGAGGGTTACTGTATAGAGAATGGACTCCTGAGGGAAGGCTAGAGGGTGAGAGAATACAGCAGTTGATAGTGTCCAGAGCCTACCATCGGGCACTTCTAGCCATAGCCCATGATATTCCCTTTGCAGGTCATATGGGCACAAAATGTATAAAGAGACATATTATGAAGAACGTTTATTGGCCAGGGATTTCCAGAGATGTAACAGGGTACTGCAGGACCTTTGAGCAGTGCCAAAAGGTAGGCAAGGCAGGAGACAAGGTGAAAGCTCCTTTGATGCCTTTGCCTGTGATTGAGGAGCCATTTCAGATGGTAAATTTGGATATTGTAGGGCCTCTGAATACCCCAAGTTCCACAGGGAAAAAGTATATCCTAGTGGTAGTAGATTATGCTACCAGATACCATGAGGCAGTGGCTCTGTCCTCCATTGAGGCAGAAAAGGTGGTGAATGCTTTGTTAGAGATTTTCATCAGGGTAGGTTTTCCAAAAGAAATACTGACTGACAGCAGTGCCAATTTCATGTCAGACCTGCTGGCTTGTTTGTGGAAGCACTGTGGGATGAAACAACTAAAGACCTCCTCCTACCAACCTCAGACTAATGGTCTTGTTGAGGGGTTAAACTCTACACTCAAGACCATGCTACAGGCATTTGCAGACCAGTTCAAGAGGGAGTGGGATAAATGTTTGTGTTAAATAAAAACAAATTAGGACAACACAAAAGGCTCAGATGCAAAAAACTTTACTAGTGTACACCAGGAGGCAAAATACCATACAATACAAGTATAGAGTTTTGTCTGGCATGATACAGGAAGTGTTCTACATTTTATAATCATACATTCAAGCTGTGCCCACCCTACTGACGTGGTCAGTCACAGGGCACCTACATCACTATAGTCTACAATATTCTATTCATAAGAAAAAGCTGATGTTATACTTTTTAAAAGTTTTCCCATGAGAATAATACAGCCTTGCAAAGCACCTGGTCAGTTATAATGTCTTTCTGTAAATGTTATTCTTTCAAGGTTTCAGTCCTGCTCGAATACAATAGTCAGTTCAGTCTTGTAATATACTTCTTTGTTCTTCTCGCAACATTACTTTTAGCAGCTGTGCTTTATCTCTGATAACATTCGCAAGGCCAACCATCTCAGAGGAAGGAAGAAAGATTTTCAATGCTTTATACATTCATTTTCCTGACCCAGCAGATAATCATTTAGTGAAAAACATAAGCTTGCTGAGCTGGCTACTGCCAGGGTCAGAGTTCAAACACACTGCAGCTCCAAAGCTTCAAGCAATTACATGTAAGATCATTCTTACTGTCATATTGTAAAATAGAATAAAATGCATTACATACTATTTGCTTTTAACCTAGCACTTTATATATGTTCAAATACATATTTTTCTAACATTTTCCTCCCTTTTAATACTTTTTATTCTATTCAGAAACATAAACAACATCATATCGTTCCCTAGCCTTTTCCTTTTTAGGACTTTTAACTAGGCAAGTCATTTGGTTTATATTTCGGAAAGAATTTCATTTGGAACCAATAGATCCAATTCAATGTCTTGGTACAAAGTCTCAGTTACAGATATATCAACAAATTCTCTGACTAATCTTTTCATACAGGGAATCCCACAACAGACACATGCTCCTAATAAGAGCAGAACAACACAAATAGCAATCAGAATATTCATTAGGATTGAACCCCACCCACCAAATAGACTCTGGAAAAAGTTCGTCAGTGGGTTTGGGCCTGGTTCAGTCATGGCCGATACCTGCTGTATTACCTCTAGGTGATTATTTATCTCATGTCGATTGTCTGGTATGAACGCACAGCATTCTTCTTTGATAAGCACGCACGTACCACCTCTCGCCACTAGGTTGAAGTCAAGAGCCATTCGATTTTGTAGCACAACAGTTCTCATTGCATTCAGTTCATCAGTCACAAGTTCAAGAGCAGAAAAAGTTGCATTACTCATTACTTCGAGAAGCTTTGACAATTTTCTCAGCTCCCAGATTGATTTGACTGCTCCATAGGCTGGGAATATTCCAGCCCAGGATATAACACTATCACTCAAGTCCATATGAGTCAATTTCTCTTTGTCTTTCATGGATGGATGATCCTTCCAACCAGCTTCGATTTTACCCACTGGATTTGCAGGTTTCTCTACTGAATTCCCAGTTTTTCAAGCTACATCTCTTACGTTTCGTATCTTACCTAGAGGTAATTCTGCAGTATGCCTTATAGCTGGAACCAGATAACCCAAAAAACAACTGCCGGACCAATTCTCAGGTAGCCATTTGTATGCTTTTTTCCCACAAACAAAATAACAGTTTTCTACTTTAGTACTGATGTGGGTTAACTCTGAATGAAACATTTTCTTGTCTATAACAGACAATTGTTTATGCAATTCAGGATTTTTCTGCACATCTTTCATTGTCGTTTTCATTAAGCTCAAATATGAATCATAATTTGTGCTACAACTAGTACTTTTATCTTTAGCCTTAATATAGCATTTATAAGATACAGTTATGTTACAGTTACTCCAACCAACTTGGAGTGTATCATTTTTATAGAAACAAACAATTCCTCTCTGTGTAATAGGCAAATACAATGCAATCTTGTCCTGTGATCTCACAGAACCTGTATCAAAAAGTAAGTTCTCCCAAGTCTCATTTATCCCCAAGGGGACAGCGGACATCAACAGTCCTCCATATGCTGTTGGTATGGCAGTACAAACCCAGCAATTTGAAACGTTCATAGTCTCTACATATACACGCTTCATAGCTAGGTATGTGTTAAAGTTTGGATGCCAGTCTATAGACAGTTCATCACATTTCTCCACTTTCATTTGTACGGTTATATGCAGGAAAAACCATAACAAAAGGAAAGTCACCACAATCATAGTCAATAGATGTATAGTTAGCAAGATGGTTAAACAATATCTTCGGGGTTGGTTTGTATTTTTACTCATTTTGCTCTTGGCCATTCTGCCTTTGTTGTGTATCAGTCACAAAATGTTTATCAAGCTGAAAATTCTTTACCGGTTTACAGTGCGTCAGGTGGACCCAGGACGACCTCTCAGCAACTTTGACTGCAGTAGGCGTCACCAACAGTACCTGGTACGGACCTTCCCACTTCGGACTCGTCCAGTTCTTCTTCTTTATGACCTTCAGCCACACCCAGGACCCAGAGGTCAGCACCGCTTCTAATGGTCTGGTCTGTTCCTTATCTGAAAAAGAGTTCAACTGCAAAACAGTTTTATTTGTTAACAATTTCCTCATATAATTAGCTAATGAGCTGTCAGCCTCTAGCTCTGCAGGCATGAGAGCTTTCCACTGTGGCACATAATATGCCCTTCCAAATATCACTTCAAAGGGAGTCAAACCCTTTACATTTGGAACTGTTCTCATGCTCAGCAGTGCCAAAGGCAAACAGCAAATCCAATTCTTCTGTGTTTCATTCATTAACTTCCTCAACTTGCTTTTTAAAATTCCATTGCACCTTTCCACCAGTCCTGCAGACTGTGGGTGGTAAACACAATGATTCTTCAAGGAGATCCCAAAGAATCTCCCAAGTTGCTGAATTGTCTGATTAACAAAGTGTGTCCCATTGTCACTATAGATTCTTTCCGGTATGCCAAATCTAGGAATTATTTCTTTTATTAGGGCTTTTGCCACTGTTGCTGCATCCGGATTTTTAGTAGGAAAAGCTTCTACCCATTTGGAAAACATGTCTATAATTACTAAACAGTATTTTTTCCCTTCACATTTGCTCAGTTCTATGAAATCCATACAGATAGTATGGAACGGATATGGTGGTATAGGAAAACTCCCCTGCTTGGGTTTGAATGCTCCTTGTGCATGATGTTTGTTACAAATATGACATGCGGCACAAAATTTTTGTGTAAAGTTCGTGACTCCATATGTTTGGAATATTCGATTTACTAACTGTACCATCCCCCCTGTTGAGACATGGCTCTGCCCATGGCTCAACAAAGCTGCATATCTAAATAAATTAGAAGGCAATATTGGCTTTTTCTCCTTGGAGATGTACAGTCCATTTTCGAGGATTGCACCTCGTCTCTCCCATTTCTGTTTCTCAGCTTTTGTAGTCAATGTCTGCATCGTTTTCAACATTTCTAAATCTAAAATCTCAGAGGGTTGTAATTCCTCATTCAAAAGTAAAGTTTCTGAGTCTGAGGCTGCTTGCTTTGCAGCTGCATCAGCTCGTGCATTACCTTTTGAAATCGAATCCTGTTGTTTTGTATGAGCTACACATTTACAAATAGCTACTTTGGTAGGTAACTGAATAGAATCTAATAAGTTCAAAATAAGTTGCGCATGATTAATCGGTTTGCCAGTAGATGTTATCATTCCCCTATTTTTCCATTGCTGCGCAAAAATATGCACTGTAGAGAAAGCATACTGACTGTCAGTATATATGTTCACACATTTGTCTTTCGCTAGAGTGCAAGCCCGTGTCAAGGCTATCAATTCTGCTGCTTGAGCAGACCGGTTATGCTGTAACGGTTGGGCTTCTAAAATCTCTGTATCTGTGACTACTGCATATCCCACTAGATTCTTCCCTGTAGGACCCTTTTTGCATGAACCGTCCACATAAAATGTCACCTCGGCATCATCCAAGGGCATATCAGTGAGGTCTTGTCTGGGCAAAGTTATTTGCTCAATTTCCTGCAGGCAACTGTGTGGTGTGCCATCCACAGGAGTCGGAAGTAACGTTGATGGATTTAATGTTGTACAACATTCGATTACCATATGAGGTTGGCTCAGCAGTATGGTCATACAAGAAAGATGTCTAGTAGGAGATAGATATGCTATTTTCTCTTGCAGTAAAATTATCGCGACTGCATGAGGCACTCTCAATGTGAGAGAGTGGAATAACACCACAGAGGCCGAAGCTTGTACTGCCATTGCAGCTGCGACTACTGCTTGCACACAGTGAGGCAATGATCGCGCCACTGGGTGTAACTGTGAGGAATAGTAAGCTATGGGGCGTTGTTTACTCCCATGCTGTTGCGTCAGAACTGACGTCATGTATCCCTGTTTACAATCTACAGTTTGAAAAAATCTTTTGTGGTAATTTGGAAGTCCTAAAACTAATGATGAAGCTATCAATTGTTTCAGTCTGCAGAAAGCTGTTTCTGCTTCAGGTGTCCATTGTAATACATCTTGTGCTGCCATTGGTGTTTTATATATTAAATCAGCCAATGGAGCAGATTCTAAAGCATAGTTTGATATCCAACTTAGACAAAAATTAGTCGTTCCCAAGAAGGACATCATTTCCTTCTTGGTTGTTGGCTCAGGTGCCTGTAAAATTGCTGTTTTTCTATCTTCGTCTAGTATCCTACCTTCATTGGATATTACATATCCTAGGTATCTAACCTGTTTTCTCCAAAGTTGTAACTTACTTTTCTTTACTTTGTGTCCTTGTGCTGCTAGAAATTTCAATAATGCTATTGTATCTTCCCTGCATTGCTGTTGGGTGGGGGCTGCTAGCAAGATATCATCTACATAACGTAGAATCTGACTACCTCCTGGTGGAGTAAATCCTGCCAGGTTGCTAGCCATTTCTTGTGCAAATATCGTTGGACTTTCACAATATCCCTGCAGTAGCCGAGTATAGGTATATCTTTTACCTTGAAATGTAAATGCAAACCAATACTGGCTATCAGGATGTATAGGTATTGAAAAGAAAGCATTGCTTATATCTACTACAGTAAAATATTTCTGTTGTGGCATCAAATCATTCAACAAGGTGTGTGGGTCTGGCACCGTAGGTGCTCTGGGTATTATTGCATTGTTTACTGCTTGTAAATCCTGTACCATCCGCCATTCCCCGTTTGCTTTTTTAACAGGAAATAGAGGGGTGTTACATGGTGAATCTAGAGATTCTACCAGTACTCCTTCCTTGAGTAATGCTGCTATTATAGGCTTAATTCCTTGCTCCGCATCTTTCCTCAAGGGGTATTGTCTTTTTTGTGATCTAAATGCCGATTTTGGTGTAATGGTTACTGGACCTGCTGTTCGAATAAGTCCTACATCTGATTTACCTGTTGACCAAAGAATATTTGGTATATCGCACAAGGCTTTTTCTTCTTCTTCTAATAAGAATGCTAATCAGCTGTCTTCACTATTCTGTAAGTGTACAGCTGGACGTGTCTGTGTTAGCCAATTCAATTTCTGTTTTTGTACTCCCTGTTCTGATAATTCTAAATCAGTTTGCTTTTCCCATTTTGTTACTTTTTCTCCTAAATCTGCCCATCTCACATCTTTGCTTTTTGTCAAGCTGACATGTGGCAGTCTATTGGATTTGTACAGTTTCATGAATTCCTGTGGTAGTGAACAGCTTACTACACTGTTTCCCTCAGTATCCCAATATAAGGTTCATAATACTAATCTGTTAGCAGGATTTTTGAATAATTCTTGCTCATATTCCTTATCAGGTCCTGGCATGCTACAGTAGTATAGAGTACAATGTAACAAATGCTGTTGGTTGGTGTCAAGGGAGGGGACCTTACTGATGGCTACATTCATCAGTTCCTCGGTTACTGTCCCTGGACCAGTCGTAACTAGATCCTGGCTGTACCAGTAAAAAGTTTCACCCTCCGATCGCACCACAAAAGTATCCATTTGTCTTTGTGCTTCCATACCCTGCATAGTAGGAACTACTGCTATGCCAAATATCTGCATAAGGTCTCTTCCCAGTAAGTTCACTGGACATTTCGCAGAAACTACAATTTTACTTTTCTGAGTCATACCTGAAACTGGGTCAGTTATTGCTATATCATGGGAGAGTGGCTCCCTATATAGCTGTCCATTTGCTGCTTTCACTAATATATAGTCAGGTGATTCAGAATGTTCTGGTAACTTTGAAGGGTGTATCAAAGTTCGAGACGCTCCTGAGTCACACAAGAATTTCACTTCCCTTCCTTCCACCAGAAGTGTAACTTCCAGTTTTGTGTCTGCCAAATAGAGCTCCAAGCTCAATAATGCTAAGTCTAAAACTTCACTTTCTTCATCCTCTACATCTGCTTGCACTTCCTCTGTTCCTTCTACTACATTTACATTTGTCCTTTGTTTGTTAACCTTTCCTGATCATTTTTGATTGTCATCACTATCATATAGTCAGTCCTCATCACCTTTATCTTTATCTTCTGTAGTCGCCTTTTTATTTAGCCTGCAATCCCTTGCTAAATGTCCTTTTTTACCACTCTTAAAGCACTCACCTTTCTTTTTTCTCTCTTCAAAATCCTCTGACCTTTTGTCAGATTGTTTATTACCCTGAGTATTTTTCTTACCTTTTTTACCCCCCTGTACAACGAAGACCTCTGCTCCATCTTCTGCTGTGAAAACCTGTGTCTTCTTTTTCTTTTTACTATTAAAATGCCTTTCAGCATGTCTAGCATACTCAAGTAAGGCTTGTAGCCTACTTGTTCGATGATCTATCATATGCTTCGTAATGAAGCTACTAATAGGTGCAATGCAACCTTTCAAAAATGCATTTTTCAGTTGCTGTTCATATGAGCTATCATTCGTCTGACTTTCAGGAATAGCCATACCACTATGGTTATTAAAACATTCCAATAATCTACTATAGTACCCATCTACAGTTTCATTATCTTGTTGTATGCATTGATTAATGCAAGTCCAATCTGCTCTAGGTTTCCATTTCTCAGAAATTCGGTCTGTAAGACCTTTCACTCTGGTGTCTAATTCTGCGTCACTATGTAGGAGTGGTTTAAGTTGTGCGTCACGAGAGTTCCAGGTGCCACAAATCATGTGCCAGTCTGGACCCAAAATCTGTCTAACTACCCTTTCTACTTCTTCCCCATTCAAATGGTAACTTAGTCTCATACCGTGTAAATCTTGTAAAAACTTTGTGTAATTAATTTTCGGATGAGGGATTCCTTCTGTAGCTTTCCGAATATCTTCCGGTGTCCATGGTCTATACACTAGGAGAGTTGGGTCCTGCCCTTCCTGTCCTGCCTGAGGGTTTGGTACCTCGATTAGTGGACAGATTTCTTCACTCTCTTCTAGTGAGTCTCTCCCTATTTGATATAAATCTGTGTCCCTAAGTGTTTTACGTGTCCGGGACCTAGTTTCAATAGGTTCTCTAACAAATGGTTTTAATGCTCCTGCAACTTCAGGATAACGTGGAGGTGGACTAGCCTGTCCTCCTACTTCATATCCTAAAAAAGTAGGGGGCGGAGGGGGAGGGGCCGTCGCTATTACTGTATTATTATCCTCTTTGTCTAAAAATAATGCTTTCGCATTTTTAATTTTCTGTTCCCTTCGGTTCACTTCCTCAATCCACCTATGTGCCTGAGGAATGCCTAATTGCTGTTGTTTCTTTGCCTAACCTTCTGCGTCAGATTTAAGTTGTTTTAAAAGTTTAACTAATGAAATTCTATTTAATTTACCATCAAATTCGTATTTATTAACCCATTTTGTATAATACCTTACATTATCTGCTCGTTGTAATTGCATATATTTTGCGTCATCAGTTAGTAGCGGATCTCGCGATTTTTTAGTGCACTGATTTCCCATGTCAAAAGAAAATGTTACGTAACCCTTTTTTACCAAGTGGTATCTCTGTTTCTTACACAGTTTATCTAGAATAACTGCCTACCTTATTCTGTTTCCCTGATCTATGACAAAATATACAGTAATTTCTTATGTCCCTGATCTGCACAACAAATCTATGACAATAACATTTATTGTAACCTAGTCCCTGATCTAAAACAGAAAAAAGGCAAAAATCTTCCTACCTGAGCCTCTTGGGTCAACCAGTTCGAGACCGCTCTTCGGCCACAGATCAGAAAAGTGGCCAGCCTCTCAAGACGACAATTCAGTCGGAGGTCTTTGTGCTTCAAGAAGAACCATTTTGGTAGCTTCTCCTGCGCAGTATTCGACCACCGGTACACTCTGATCTGTAGCTGTCGAGGGTCTCCAGTCAAAGAATGGACCAAACTGTTAAATAAAAACAAATTAGGACAACACAAAAGGCTCAGATGCAAAAAACTTGACTAGTGTACACCAGGAGGCAAAATACCATACAATACAAGTATAGAGTTGTGTCTGGCATGATACAGGAAGTGTTCTACATTTTATAATCATACATTCAAGCTGTGCCCACCTTACTGACGTGGTCAGTCACAGGGCACCTACATCACTATAGTCTACAATATTCTATTCATAAGAAAAAGCTGATGTTATACTTTTTAAAAGTTTTCCCATGAGAATAATACAGCCTTGCAAAGCACCTGGTCAGTTATAATGTCTTTCTGTAAATGTTATTCTTTCAAGGTTTCAGTCCTGCTCGAATACAATAGTCAGTTCAGTCTTGTAATATACTTCTTTGTTCTTCTCGCAACATTACTTTTAGCAGCTGTGCTTTATCTCTGATAACATTCGCAAGGCCAACCATCTCAGAGGAAGGAAGAAAGATTTTCAATGCTTTATACATTCATTTTCCTGACCCAGCAGATAATCATTTAGTGAAAAACATAAGCTTGCTGAGCTGGCTACTGCCAGGGTCAGAGTTCAAACACACTGCAGCTCCAAAGCTTCAAGCAATTACATGTAAGATCATTCTTACTGTCATATTGTAAAATAGAATAAAATGCATTACATACTATTTGCTTTTAACCTAGCAATTTATATAGGTTCAAATACATATTTTTCTACTAACATTTTGCCCCATTTTTTGTTTGCTTACAGAGAGGTGCCCCAGGAATCCACAGGTTATTCACCCTTTGAGTTGCTGTATGTGCATAGGGTGAGTGGACTTCTATATTTGATTTGAGATGAGTAGGAGGGTGAGTGTGAATCATTCATGAAGTCTGTTGTGGCATATGTCATAAACTTCAGGACAAGGCTCAGGGAGCTCATAGGCATGGCCCAGGAGAACCTGGCAGAAGTCCAACAGTAGAAAAAGGTGTGGTATGACAGGAAGGCTGGAGCAAGAGAGTATGCTGTGGGGCAGCAGGTAATGCTTCTCATTCCTGTCAGACACAATAAGCTGCAGGCAGCCTGGGAGGGACCCTTCAAGATGGTAAGGAAGGAAGTTCAGCGATGTTAACTACATGGTAGAACTGCTAGGCAGGTGACAGGGGAATAGATTGTACCATGTTAACATGATGAAATCTTACCATAATAGGGAGGCCCTTGTGCTGAGTATTTGCAGTGGATGGCAGGAGGAGTCTGAGGAGGATCCGATGACTGATCTCAGTGAAGCTTGGACTGACACATCTGTGGAAGGGATAGCAATGTCCCAGCATCTATCCCCTAACCAGGTTCAAGAAATCTGAGCAGTGCTACAGGAGTTTGGGGACATGTTCACTGGGAAGCCAGGGTGCACCCACCTGATGCAGCACCATATGAATACAGGACCCCAAAGGCCTATTAAGCAGGCCCCTTATAGGTTGCCTGAGAAAGTCAAACAGACTCTGAGGGTGGAGATACAGGAAATGTTGGAACTAGGCATAATCCAGGAGTACAGCAGACCCTGGGCCTCCCCAGTGGTACCGGTACCAAAGAAGGATGGCAGAACAAGGTTCTGTATGGACTACATGAAATGAAATAGTCATTCAAAGTCAGATGCTTACCCCATGCCTAGGAAAGATGAAGCCTCAGAGCAGCTTGGTGGGGCTAAGTATCTTACCACTAGTGATTTTACAAAGGGTTACTGGCAGATGCCCTTGACTCCCAGTGCTAGAGAGGGGTCAGCCTTTGTGACTCCTTTCAGCTTGTATGAGTTTATGAAGATGCCCTTTAGGATAAAAATGCCCAGCAACTTTCCAGAGGCAGGTAGATCATATCCTAGCAGGAGCAGGAGATTTTGCCCTTGTTTACCTGGATGCTATTGCCATCTACAGCCATTCCTAGCATGAGCGACTTCAGCATGTCTGGGAGGTGCTGAGCAGACTACAGATAGCAGAGTTGACCATTAAGCCCAGCAAATGTCAGGTGGGTATGGCAGAGGTCTACTATCTGGGACATAGAGTGGGGAGTGGTAAGATCAGGCCAGAACCTGCCAAAGTGGAACCTATTCAGGCATGGCCTGCCCCTGTTACCAAAAAGCAGGCGCAGCATTCTTAGGGAAAGCAGGGTACTACAGAAAGTTGGTCCCCAATTATAGTACCATAGCTGCTCCTTTCACAGACCTGAGAAGAAAAAACAAGCCAGGTAAGGTAGTGTGGACCCCAGCATGTGATCAGGCATTCCAGACGCTTTAAGGAGCAATGGGAGGACCCCCTGTGTTAGCCAGTCCAGATTACAGCAAATAATTTGTTGTGCAGATGGATGCTTTAAACCATGGGGTGGGGGCTGTACTCAGCCAGGTTTCCTCAGAGAGAGAAGAGCAACCAGTGGTATATCTCAACTGTAGGCTCCAACCTAAGGAGGAATGCTATGCAGCTGTAGAAAATGAATGTCTAGCCATAGTGTGGGCACTGCAGAAACTCCGGCCTTATCTATATGGAAGGGAATTCACTGTAGTTACAGCCCACAATCCCTTAGTATGGCTGCATTGAGACAGCCAGCAAAATGCCAAGTTACTAAGGTGGAGCCTAGGATAGCAGGCATAATGATATGCCATTGCAGCACCACAGTGGAGTCAGCAATGCCACTGCAGATGGGCTCTCAAGATAGGGAATGGGGTAACCACAGTGGAGTCAGCAATGCCACTGCAGATGGGTTCTCAAGATAGGGAATGGGGTAAGATATTCCCAGATAGGCAACCCTCTCAAGCAAAGTTTCTCAACGGTCACTTGAAAAACTAACTTGAGTTTTTTTTGGGGGGGGGAGTGTCCAGCTATCTGGAATTTTGTAAAAAATTGTATGCCATTTGAGAATGTTAATATGATTTTAATAGAAGTGTGACAGAAGGAGATACTACCAGCACAGCTATCTGGAATGTTGTAAATAGTTATATGTCATTTGTGAATATCAGCAGGATGCTATTGCTTGTGTTACCACTATATTAGAACTGTATATCATATTGCATAGACGTGTGCTGAAGAGATATTTTTATACACTACTGTAATTGTTTAGATGTATGTATTTTAACAGGAGATTAACTTGCAAAACTTAAGATTAGTTGAGGTTGAAGTACTTTATTGACGAGCCATAAACAAGAGATGTTATCTTTCAGTTTCGGTCAACAGGAGACAGGATGTCTACACTAGGGGACTCTCTGTGTTGTTTTTTAAGTGTTTTATTGTTTTATGTCTTCAAGCAGTTGCAAACATCTGAAGGCTGTATATTTTCACAGAGAGATATTAAATGCTACTAGCTGTAGTAGGGGTTTAGCCTGGTAACCGAAGTCAGGTGACAAAAAGTGATGTCATGCTGCAAGTATCCCAGCAGTAATATTTGATATTAATTTAAGAACCCTCTGAGTGAGAGAAAGAGGGCATTTTGTATTTTGACTTTGACCTAACAAGAATATCCACTCACCACTTCTGCCTGCTTGCTATCTGTAAATAAGTTTTTAGGGCATAGCAACTCCTTTAGATTCAGATAAGAATATAATAAAGTATAGCTTAGATAATTTTTTATTTATTTGAGACTGTCCTGCAATGTTGTTTTAAATATTTCATGTGATTTTGAACTCTGATGTAACTGATTACTTATTGAGTATTATCTTGTTCTTTTATTATTTATTATTAAATATATTTAAACCTATCTTTGTGGCTATTTGTGAGACATATTTAAGCTCTGAGAGTACTTGCATGTTTATTTGGTGACACTGTGGGCCACTCCTAATAGCCTTGTTTCTTGGTCAAACTACCATTTGGATTAATAGTAACATTACACAGTAGGACTGGATACCCTTTGTTAAGGGCCTTAAAGTAGCTGATAAGGAGCTGGCTGGTGGCAGTCAAAACTACCTTATAGTCTGGGCAGAAGGGGGCATAGCTAGTAAACCTCTGTAATCCTTTCCCAGGTGTGTGTGTGTGTGTTTGTGTAAAAATCAAATCTCAAAGTGTGTGTGTGTTCCATACTCCGGCAGGGACACGACATATTGGTTGGACAGAGAGGGTGCTGGAGGTCTTAGCTTGGCCACTCAGCTGAGATCTCAACTCTATAGCTATGTCAGTGGGGAGTCTTATTGGTGATCTGGAGAAAGAGGAAGAAACCAGCCCCAGACCGACTGTGATTTTTGTGTGCTCCTAAGGGAAATTGCACTTTTACTGTGTGACTACTTGTCATCCTCCTAGTGTGTACATTCCCCAGTGCTGCCAGTGGTGAGGATTGAGGCTCCTTGATTACTGGGCCAGTGCAGGGGCATCACAACTCCTATGTTAAACAATCATCTTTGCTGTCTTTTTTTATTGTTATTATTTATTTATGTTTTAGTGCTTTACTGATTGCAAATGAAACTGTGATTTCCTTTTCTGATTGGTGAAGTTTTGCTGTCATTTTTTGGTCGATTCTGTGAATGGTCAACATGCCAGAATGAATTAAATGTGTTTCATATTCAAGGTCAGTGAGTGCAATCTAAACTAGAGCTTCAAAACCACATATTTCTGTTATAAGATCATAATTTCAACATCTTAAAAGGAATGTCCCTCTGATGCAATCCTCCCTGTGCTTTTCTTACATATTATTAATAGAAACAGCTTGTAGAGTATTTATTATTAAAAATAAACATATTTATCTCTGCCATTCTCATTTTTCTGTGAGGAAGAATGTAGTTTTTACTTGACACATAACAAATGATAACTTAGTAGTTTTGTTTCCACTGCATTACTGCTTACACCTTGTTATGGTTGTCAGCTGAAAAGAAGACTACCAAAGTAAAACAAAAGCCAAGTGCACACCAAGGTAAGGATGTAAACTTTAATAAAAATACAAAATAAAAAAGGAAGCGAGTAAGCGCTTTCACTGCATTAACTGCAGCTTCTTCAGACTCATTCTAACACTCACAACTGTTAATTATTTAAATCCTAAAGGAGCCAATAAAACAGGCAATTCAATCAACACATCAAATCAATGGAACACACTGTGCCTATTTTAAAAACAGACTGACTTTTATATAATAGCTTCAAACTAGCTGTTCTAGAAACAGAATAGTATATTAACATAGACAATACATAAAATTCGCTAACTATCAGAGAAAAAAATAATAATAATTAAGCATAAAAACCTTCAAACAAAGATAGAATAAAATCAATGTTTTAAAGGACGTGATTTCAAACGAGGTTTGAGAAAGACAAGTTCATTAATTCCAGGAATCTATCTGCATCTATGCGTATGATCCATTCTTGTTTCCGTTTTTCAGTAAAGTTCTTAAAATCACCCCCTCTCGTGTTCACTGTCACAACTTCTAAAACTAAAAATTTAAAACGATGTTCTTCACCGTTGTCAATAACGTGCTGTGCTAGAGCACTCCTACACTTCTTATTCCTCACATCGTTCATGTGGTCTAAAATACGCTCTTTAAGGCATCTGTTTGTCTTCCCCACATAATACGCAAAACACTCGACACAATTTAAAAAATAAATCAAGTCTTTTGCTTTACGATGAGCATAGAGTGTAGTCTCAAGGACGAAATTCTTCATGGGGTGTACAAAATGATTGCCTGAGTGAATAAAGTTACAAGCTCTACATTGTCTACAAGGGAACGTACCTTCCCTGTTTGACAAAAGGTGTATATTCTTTATTGATATTTTTATAACATAGTTGTTTCTTGAGTGATTTACAGTTTCTAAAACTGAAGTCAGATCTAGCACTAATAAATTCTCTGACTCTATCATTAGTGTTTAGTATGCCCCAGTTCTTCTTTATAGTGTCGCAAATGGCATTGACATTGCTAATATAAGATAAACACATCCTGGTTGGCCCTCTCTGTTCCTTTTCATGTCTCTCATTATGGCTATCCTCCCGACTACTAGAAAAATAAGGCGACCATCTGTGTCTCGTTGGGTCAGGGGTTCATTAATCCATCTCTCAACCACATTTTCTTTATAGCCCCTCTGTACAAAATCAGTTTTCAGATCAGATAGTGCTGACCTCATTTCCATATCATTATTGTATAGTCTCATAATCCTAAATGCTTGGCCCTTAACAACATTCCTGTATACATGGTGGGGATGCATACTACTCTTATGTAACAGAACATTCTTCTTACATTTCTTTTTATAAATAGAAGTTCTAACCTCACCAAGTAAGCTCTTGGTAACTTTGACATATATAAAATCAATTGACTCATGCGAACAATTATAACTGAACTTCAAAAATGATGTAGTTGTATGTGAATATCTAACAAATTATGATGTAGTTGTATGTGAATATCTAACAAATTCTTCAATCTCCTCTGAGGACCCCTTCCACAACACAAAAACATCATCTGCAAATCTTTTGTATGCCAAAATGTGTCCACAGAAGTCATTATTTCTAACTTTCTCATATTCCCTCTGGGCTAGCGCTAGGTTGGCATAGCTATTGGCATGGGGTGTGCCCATAGCTACACCAGCCTCCTATAAATAATTAATTAAATTTTTTTTTTTAGTGCTTTACTGATTGATTTCCTTTTCTGATTGGTGAAGTTTTGCTGTAATTTTTGGTTGATTCTCTGAATGTTCAACATGCCAGACTGAATTAAATATGTTTCATATTCAAGATCAGCGAGTGCAATCTAAACTAGAGCTTCAAAACCACATATTTCTGTTCATAGGTTCATAGTACTAGCCTATCTGCCTGAGGGAATCTGTAAGCCTAGCCAGAATGTGTTGGCTTTTGCTGCCCCCTTAGATTAGTTTCCTGTGCCTCTGTCCAGCAGAGCCATTAGTTCCCTGTGCCTCTGTCCAGCAGAGCCCCTGCAGTGATCCACGGGGTAAATTTTCTGTTTCCCATCCACTCGTCAAGTTTATCTTGAAGAGTGTTAGTGAGGGGCTCTGCCTAATGTAGATTGGAATCCTGTTCCAAAGCATGGGGAGTCTCTGGGACAGGAATCTATCCCTTCAGCAAGTCCTATTTATCATTGTGGTGAGGTTTAGATCCCTAGAACATGTGGCTCTCGGGAATTTGTTTTTTTTTAGGTGGAGCATGTCCATCAATTCTGGGTTGGACATGGCCTTGTATGTCAGGCAGAGATCACCTCTGAGTAAGCAGTATGCAACCTGTACAATGTACAGCTGAAGTTTCTTCAGTTGGGCTGCATAGGGCATCTGTTTGAGGCCAGTAATTCTCTTGGTGAGGTACTTCTGTGGTCTTTCCAGCTGTTGCAGGTGTCTTGTAAGGTACATCCCAAATGGGGCATTGTGCTCTATGATGGGTCTGATGAGCGATGAGTAGAGGGGCACAGTAACCTCTTTTGTTCTAGATGCGAACCCTTTTGTTATTAGGTGGGTCACATAGAAGGATTTTCTTACCACCTTGGCAATATGATTATCAAAGGAGAGATTACTATCTACTTGGGTCCCCAGATTCCTTATTACAATTTTTGTATTTTGGGGACTACCATGTATGTGGTAGTTCATGGGTACTTTGTTTTTTCCAAAGGGGATGACTATGCACTTTTTGGCATTTAGCTTGAGGACATGATTTTGACACCAGGTATCCATCTCAGTGAGACCCTTCTAGAGGATGTCTACATCAGCCGGAGAGTCAGTTATGGCCCCCATTTTGCAGTCATCTGCGAACTTGGTCAGCCATAGTCCTCATGTGCTTGCCTGTACCTCTGAGAAGTGTATACCGAACAGGAGGGGTCCCAGGACTGAGCCCTGGGGGATGCCACTTGTAACTGGTTTAGAGTCGGACCTAGAGCCTGCAACTCTCACCATGTGGGTTCTATCCATGAGCCAATTAGCAACCCATCTCAGTGCATAGGGGTTCATGTTCAGGCTGTTGAGCTTGTCTATAATGTCAGAATGGGGAATGGTGTCGAAAGCCTTTGCAAGGTCTAGGTAGGCTGTGTGGACCTCCTTTCCCTCGTCTAAAGCCTTGGTAACTGTCTCAAAGAAGTCCACCAGGTTTAGGAGGCAAGATCTGCCCTTAACAAAGCCAAACTGGGTAGGGTCCAATGCTTGGAGGTTCCCAATGTCTATGTTAATGAGTTCCATGATGATGCACTCCATAGCCTTGCAGACCAGGCTAGTCAGGCTTATAGGGCAATAGCTCCCAGGGTCCATTGTGGCTCCACCTTTGAAGAGCGGGATAACTGTTGCTGTCCGCCACTCTATGGGCATGTAGCCTGTAGAAAGGCTGAGTTTGAACAGTGTGTTTGGTTGAGGGGTTAGTTCATTCTGGAGTTCATGTAAGACACAGCCTGGGACACCGTCCAGTCCCATTGAAGCTGCGTTTTTGGCTTTGGATAGGCTGTTTTAACCTGTGTGTCAGTGATTGCTGGGGCTCTACATTCTTCTGGTATGGTTATGGGCCCTTTAGGAGGTGAGAGGGGGGGTGAAGTTTGCACTAAACCTGTCTGCCAGAATGTTGGCAATATCAATTGGTTCATTCTATTTTGTGCCATTGTGCACTAACTCAGAGCAGATCTGCGAGTTTCCATTTAGGTTCTTGACATAGCTAAAGAACGCTTTGTGGTTATCTTTGGAGTCTTTGGCAATTTTTCTTTTGAAACTAGCCTTGGATGATTTTATGAGGGATCATAGTTTCTTGCTGATACTGATCAGGGATGTCTTTCCTTCTTGGGATTTTACTCTTTTCTGTACTAGTTTCCTCCTTCTATTGTATAGCTTGTTTATGGCAGGAGTCCATCCGACTGGTTTCCTTTTCTTGGAGGAGTGAGTCTTGGTTTTGCTTGGGATAGCACGATCCATGCATTCTTGCAGGTGCTCACAGAGTGTCTTTGTAAGGGATTCAGCATCTTAGACAGCGGTGTCCTTTATATCATCATAATTTCAACATTGTAAAAGGAATGTCCCTCTGATGCAATCCTTCCTATGCTTTTCTTACAGATTTATAATAGAAACAGCTTGTACAGTATTTATTATTAAAAATGGACATATTTCTCTTTGGTGTTCTCATTTTTCTGTGATGAAAAATGCAGTTTTTACTTAACACATAACAAATGACAAGTTAGTGGTTTTATTTCCACTGCATTACTGCTTACATCTTATGATTGTCAGCTGAAAAGAAGACTACAACAGGTATTACTTACATAGACCTCGATGAAGGGCAAAGTTTGAGGATTTTCTTGCAGTGTCCTTGAATGTTAAAGAGACCATGGCAAAGTTAATGACTGGACCAGAAACATACCCCATAAAGACTATTTATTGTTGATTGAATTATTTTTGTTATTTCTATTTAACTGGATGACACAATAAGCACATAGGTAAAACAGCATAATATCATATACTTGAGGGGAAATGATAAGACAGTAAGTCTATTTGGCATCACGCTTGTGAATGTATTGATAAGCTGAAAAAAGAAGACTCTGCATTCCCACATGTTTGCTTGAATAGGGACCTACAAGCCCCTGCAAGTGTGACCACTATTGCCGTAGTGCCTCTTCCTGATTCACCTTTTCTTATGTTCTTTTATTGACAAACATTTTTCGACTCACTGAAACAAGTATTCTGTAGCTGAACCACCTTTTCAGTAAAGCAGGTTCATCTGACTACAGTCCTAAATGTACTTCCCTCATGCCCTCTTCCAACGTTTCTCTTGAGGCCTCTGCTCACCCCCAGGTTTGATAAGTGTGTGGGTTCAAATCATAATTCTGCCCCTTTAGTCCTCCAGTCTGCATTATGTGAGCAGTGACAAGAGTGCTTTATGCTCCATCTCCCCCAGGTCCTTCAACCAGCTAATGCAAGCTTCCTGCACCTGCCATGTGACTTGTCAGGTGAGGTGAGGCTTCACCAGACCTTTGTATATTTGGAGAATAACAACACTATCCCTGGAGCCAGCCTCCTTAGCTATATACCCAGGCACCTTGTTTGTCTTAGCAGTAGCCTAATAGCATATAAAATGGTGAGGTTCACGTGTCATGTGATTACTAGACCAACATGCTCTTCTTTCTTCTCTGCCTTAGTTATTACAGTTTCACTTGTGACTTTTCCTTGATACAGAGTATGAATTTATACATTTTGGAATTGAATTGCATCTACCACCATTCCTACATGGTAATACTCTTACTGAAGTCCTGTCGACCTTCTAAGTAATCAGTCAGTACATATATTATCTATATGCTGTATTTACATACTGCCATCAATGTAGCTTCAGCTTCTATGCCCTGACATTTTCTTTCCATAAAGAATGGCTATGTCTTCCCTGATATTCTGAAAACTATCTGGTTATAGTTTTCTCCCAGATCAGAGGCAGTGTTTGTGCTGAAGGACACAAGCCAAATGTTCTCATTTATTTAGTGCAATTTGATAATCAGGTAGTTGGACTTAACTTTTTTAGGTACCATACATCATGAAAACCTTTTTTCATGCTCTTCTTTTCATCCAATGCTCACCAGATTAAGCTTACTTGCCAAGATTTGATTTGATGAGGTGCCACACAGTTTGTGGCCAAGCACACATCACTGATTCCATCCTTCATTTACAACCATAAGATCTGATCAAACAATTAAGCTGCTGCCTGAATATGCAGTCTAATGGCCTTTTACTCACTAATTTAAGAATACTACTAAAACTGGCCATTAACATTTAAATGTAAAAACAAAGATAACAATTTTACTGTTGGCATTAAGAAATGAGGCCATTATGTGGTTGTGATCAGATTCAAAACTGTTTTTGAACTAACCAACAGGGCTCGTTTATTTAGGATTACTTCAGCTCACAGATTATTGAAGCGGTTTGTAGCTTCAGAATTGCCGATAAAACAAAGCTGAAAACTAAAATTTTAAAAAAATTGTATATTGTGTATTTATCCTACAACTTCACTTCTTCTTGATGTAGCAAAAAAAAAAAAGACTTCTCCACTGTGAATAATGTGCATTATGACTAGCAGTAGTTTCTTGTAACAGAGAGTGACTGAAGAACATAATCCACCCCTCTCTCCATCCATCCATCCATCCATCCATCCATCCATCCATCCATCCATCCATCCATCCTTCCACCCATGACCTCCTTTTTCCTATTTTACACATGGGGTTGGGCTGTCACAACAACACTGACCATAATCTAGAGATAATGTTTACACAGCTGGGTGACTAGCCCTACCATGATTGTTTTCCTTGCCTCTGACATGCATGCACAGCTACAAACTATTAAGAGTCTCTGATCCACCTACTGTATAGCTTGGAAATATGGGAGGAAACAGGAGCACCTGGAGAAAACCCACACAAGCATAGGGAGGGCATGCAGACTGTGCATGGAAGGCACCCCAGCTGAGAACTGAACCAGAGAACATCTTGCTGTGAGACAACAGCACTACATGCTGCCATGTATACCTGATTTATGGTAAAAAAGATAATGCTTACTTTCACTTTTGTGACTTCTCAGAAATGTTTGTTTTTCTACAGTATCGTGTACTTCAAAGGAAAATAAGGGATTTATATGATTGACGGCTACAGAGGCATTTGTACTTGCTTTGCATAATCATGTTTTGCACCGGCAATATTTATTTGTTTAATTATTTACTTATTGACATTTGTTGACTGAGAAAGTCGTCTGGGTCAGAAACCCATTTTCAATAGAGGCCCATGAGAAAAGCTCCAGTTACAGAACAAAATTGTACAGCATGATAATATTTACAATAACAAAGCAGTGTACAGAAATTTTTATACAATTTCTCAGTGATTAGTAATATACAGAGTAAAAAAGTTTTACACAATCTGGTTAGGTGTTAGTACTACACAT
This sequence comes from Protopterus annectens, assembly GCF_019279795.1. Classification (NCBI taxonomy): domain Eukaryota; kingdom Metazoa; phylum Chordata; order Ceratodontiformes; family Protopteridae; genus Protopterus; species Protopterus annectens. The sequence continues at coordinate 821,190,589 of NC_056731.1, read as the reverse complement.
GTAGTATTTTAATGGCATTCATTGTATGGATGGAAAAGACAGCACGCACATTCATAATAAACAGTTAATTTATGCACTTCAATGTTTAGGATATAGCCTAATAATATTTAAAGAGACAAGACAGCAAATGTCCTACAGTAACTGATATAGAAAAGTGAAAGAAATTCAGAGACTTTACAAATTATTACTTGAGATCGAAAAGAGTTATACTAGTCAGCAAAATCTTAGAGCTTAGAGTTTGTTTATGATGGTCTATAGTTCTGGGCACAAAGACAGTTCTGATTATTAAGAAAGTGGCTTTTTAGGGTGAATTTGAAAGTTTTTATGGAATCAAGTTGTGTAATGGGGGGGGTAGTGCATTCCATAAGTTTGCCATGGAAGTTTGCCGTGGAAGTACAAGCTTTTTCCAGCTCTCTTATTGGGTTTAGATACACTTAGAAGCTTTTTATTAGTAGACCAAAGATTCTGGGAGAGGATGTCGGATTGTAGGGTAGAATTAAGTGAAGGGCGGTTGTCTGGATTGTATATTGGTTTATGAGCAAGAGTTAGTTGGGTGTAATGAAGGTAGTGGGAGAATTCAAACCATTTCAATTCATTAATGGCCTGGCAGTGGTGTGTGTACTTTGGTAGCCCAGAGGAAAATTTTGCAGTTTTATAATAGCATGATTGTAGTTTATTACTTAGAGATGTGTGAAGGCTGGTCAGGATGGGGGAATTATAGAGAAGGGAGGGAAGTAGGAAGGTATTTGCCCGTTTTATTTTTGTAAGTTTACCCATGTAGAGTTTATGTCTGTAGAGTTTGCCTAGTTAAAATGTGTTTTTTATCATATTAAGAATATTTTGTTCCAATGATAGTTTGTCACCTATAGTAATACCTAGTAATTTTGCTGTCTTCGCTACTTCAATTTTAGGCTTGTTTTGTGAGTACATTTTAAAGTCTTGTGGAGGTAGTTTAGCTGAAAAATGTAGTAGCTTAGATTTTTGGGGGATTTAGTAGTAGTTGTGCTTCATTTAGCCAAGTTTCTATGGTTGAGAAGGCTTTTTGTGATATTTTTAGGAGATCTGGGAAGTTGCTAGAAGAGGATATTAGAGTAGAATCATCATATATTGGATGAGCGAACTTTGTAGGGAGACTTTGTAGAGATTATTTATAAACACATTAAAATGTAAAGGTCCAAGAATTGACCCCTGGAGAACTTCTGTCTTATTAACCAGATGACCAGATTTATTGTTTTGCCATCTGACAGATTGTTGTCTGTTGTTCAGATAGTTGGTGAACCAGATGAGGGTGTGTTCGGAGCACCCTAATGTTGTTAGTTGTTGGAGTAGTTTAGTATGTGATACTATGTCGAAAGCTTTGGATAGGTCTAAAAAGACTACTCATGTCTATAGACCAGAGATCACAGTATCTGTGAAAGAAAGTAAGGCCGTAGTAGTGCAGTGAGCAGAAAGAAAGTCATGCTGAGTAGGGGTGAGGAGATTATTGTCAGAAAGGTGTTTTAGCAGTGGAGTGTGTGTACACTTTTCCAATATTTTAGATAGTGGTGAGAGAATGGAAATGGGTCGACGGTTAGTTAAATCATTAGTATTGCCACCTTTATGCAATGAGGTTAAGATGGATTTCTTACAGATTTGAGGGATTGTGGTTTCAGAGATGGATCAGTTAATTAAACTACTGATGAGGTAGGCTATTGCATTGGCACTAAGTTTCAAGTATTCGGAGGGGAGGTTATCAGCAGATAGGGTGCATGGTCTTAGTTTATTATCATATATCACATTTTTTAAAACCATATTTCATTTGCAGCATAGTGCAGGCATAACAGCATTTAATCTCCTTGTGCTTTACACAATGTACTGTAGAATAATTTGTTTCAAATTGCTTGTCTTAATGAGATTTGAATCTATCTTATATGTTACCAGACATTATTTTAGGTAAGAAAAGCCTGGGATGGGATTCGTGAAGGAATGAAATCAGTTTCTGGGAGCAATACTGTGTAATACTGGTTGCTCAACACAGTGTCTCTGGGCAGACAATACATTGTGGGTTGTAGGTGAGAACCAGCTAAGTACAATGTTATGATGGGTGACCATCATGTCACACTTAGTCAGATACTTGACGCATTTCTAACAAGGAGTGATTCTTGAACAAACCTATGATAAACTACTTTTGCATAGGAAAAGTTGATTGTTGGTGGCCTGAGATGCCTTTCAAAGATTGGGCGACTGAGCAGAATGTAAGTTAGGACAAGAGAAATGCAAATCTGCTGATAGTATATAGGTTGGGCAATTGTTATGGACTCACAAAGTGTAGGAAGTGACTTCCCCGTACTACAGTATTAGGAAAGCAATTGCAGGACCCAGACACTGGCACACCATTGGGCAGAAATCCTAACAGGATGGATCAACAGATAGGAGCATAGACTAACAGAAGGATGGTAGGGGGCAAATACGGGACAGGGCCTCATAAATAAGACAATGGAATGTGATAGGGGTTCATTTGTGTGTTAAATGTGTTGTTATGATGAATGATTATGTGCAGGAGTCGAACTGCTTACTGGCAGTCTTTGTAGGAGAAAGGGCACTGCACCAAAAAGACCAGATGTAGGAGGTATGTATAACTGTGGTCACTGCTGATAGGCATTGGCATTCGATAGTGGACTTTGCTGATGTGTAGGCTGGAAGGGATGCACTGGTTTGGCAGGGTGAAATAACAGATTGTTTTTGTTAATGGAATGAGCAATGAATAGTGATCATACTTTGGGAGGTTATTTGATAACAATGTATGTGCAGGTCTTGTGGAATTGTGAGTGATGTCAGACCCGAAGGCTGATGCATGAGGCCATGGTGCTGATCTGGTACCTGACATTGTTGTTGCAACCAGCAATGAAGAGGGATCTGTGCCTCCAGTGCTATTACAGTTGAGAAATTATATTCTTAGTACTAGTGCTAGCATATTAAAAGGCTAAATAACAGGATATGCCATGCAAGAGATAAGTAAAGTGTGTGGTGCAGTCTCTGTCTGTCACACACACACACACACACACACACACACACACACACACACACACACACACACACACACCACCTATATAGGGTTTGTACATATTTATTTTTTAGGTATACTATAGGAAACACTACTAAAATAAACACTATTGAGTAAGCTGTGCTTTAATCCCATTTATATACTTAAGGCTATGTTGAATGCATTTATGGTTGGGGGTTTGCAAATTCACTTTCTCCAAGAAATGTTATTCCTGGCCTAAGCATGGAGTAAGAGATTTATGCCAGGTGTAATATCTTCAGTCATGCCATGGAGGGTAAGAAATGCATGTATTGCATGTGCTGCCATGATTCATTTGGACAATCTGGAAAATAGTATACTTGTAAGAAATGACAGGAAGCAAATTAAAGATGGTTTTAGACTATATCATATAGCACTAATCCACACATGTAGCATTATTAAATTTAGAGAAGATAGTAAAGCTGGATCAGGTAGTTTCGGTGGAATAATATCTACCACATCATTGTTAGACTGTGCCTATATTTGTTAATGTTGTATAACCAAAGTAAACAACTGACAATATCCAAAGGGACAAGGATTTTGTATACTGGATTGTATCTTGAGAATTACACCTCACTTGTTTTCAGAAATAAAATCACTTCGCAATGCATCAGAATACAGAGCAGATGTTATTGAATTTAAGTATGTCTAACCAATAAAAACAATTTAAAGGAATGCAGAGCAACAATTTAACACAACACTGAATGATTAGAACTGGTAGACATTCCTTGCAAGATACAATTAACAAAATACTTTATGTCATTTGGTATTTAGGAACTGTGTATTCTGTAACTGTCAGCAATACCCTTAAGAACACACTCTGTTATCTATTAATAATCTAGATAAAAACAGAGCAGAGCAGAGGAAGTGTTAATGACTCATCAAATCATTTGTTAGATTTTCCCTTGTTAAACTAACAGGTAATTACATGTGCTGAAGAGGTGTTAATTACAAGTCCATTTAGAGCACTAAAAGAGATTAGCTAACGGCCTGTTAAAAACAGGGATCTTTTTCCTCTGCTTCAAGGAAATGCCAATACACTAAATAGTGAAATGAAGGGGGAGATGAAATAGCATCAGCCAGCCTTGGTTTATTACTGGGGCCAGTTTAAAATGTTGCAGTTGATCCCAGATCCCTGTTTTATCCTTGATAGTTAAGATAGATTGTATCTGTTGTACTGCTGCAACCAGCCAACATGAGCTGTAATGTAGCTGTCTGTAATCCTTTAGAGTCTGCTGTGTAATAATAAAGTACGATGATCACTATTGTTATTTATCTACAAAGGCTAGTCCATAGGTTGCAGCTGGTACCACTGGTGCATGAGGCCACAGTGCTGATCTGATACCTGATGCTGTTGCTGCAACCAGCAGTGCAGAGGGACCTGTCCCTCCAGTGCTGTTACAGTGGAGAAATTACACCCCTAGTACTAGTGATAGCATATTAAAATGCTAAATAACAGGATATGCTATGCAAGAAATCACACACACACACACACACACACACACACACACACACACACACACACACACACACACACACACACACACCAACATTCAGGATATGGATTTAAGATTAGTAATATGATAATGCACAGAAAACATTAAAGACAAAAGCCCAAAACCAAATTAAACATGTCAAATAGACAACATATTTTATTTTAATGACTGATACGTTATAATGTAAAAACATCTATCTATCTGTCTATATGTCTATCTATCTACCTAATATGTAAGTTTGAAGCACTGCCTATTATATGCGTGAATCTACAGGTTGCTGATTTTTTTTTAAATTTCTAGTGGTGTAGATTTAGATCACTTTTCAGTGAGAGTATACATTGGTATCAACAGAGACTATACCACAGATGAAATCTGGGTAATTTTTCATTCTGCTATACAAAATACTCCCTAATATAAGCTTATAGTGAGGAAATATCTTCATATTTTTAGTGAATGTACCTGAGAGGAATTTGTGTTACATTTAATAGTATTGTACATGCAGTGAGAAATGCAGTCTTTACAATGTTGTAGGTAATATTACGCTGAAAAAAATTTGATTCTGAAGTGCATACCTGTTTACTGCATTAGTACAGTATCCACTGATTATCAATATTGCTTATTTCTTGTGTTCCCTTGCAATGCAAAGCCCTTTGATAAAAAGTTATTTGGAATAAAAGTAAAGTGTGTCTAAAACACGTTTGTTTGCACACAAAGAGAAGCACAAGGTTATTTTCAAGGGTAAACATTTATAGAAAGTATTATATACAACTAACAAAAAGACACACAGACAATTTAATAACACTGATATGTCTTACAAAGATGATATTTTTTCAGTATGCTAAAGGATTTTAAACATAGACACGACTATTCTATCTCCTGATACATTGCATAATATAACACTTTACAGGTATTTTTTTTCAACAGTTTATAATATATTCATTTTGCTTATTTGTCCAAGGTTGTGTCTGAAAGGGGTTTTTAAACCAAACCAAAAAAATACATGTAACCACAACAGACCAAACCAAAAAAACATTGGGAAGCCTCTGTTTTTTCTTATGGGTTTTTAAACCAGTTCAGTCATCCAGTAAACAAATGATGATAAACAAGTAAATAAACAAAGCAGAGAACAAATGAGGCATTAAACAGGGATTCCTTTTCCAATGATAGTAACTAGAGTACTAGACAATATGGCATATAATAACATTTACTACACAAAGATCAACGCATTATTGTTACCATAAGCCATGTCAGTGAATGGTAGCTGTTGAGTCCTAGTATAGAATATTCCATTGTTTTCTGGAAACAGTGTTCAAAAAATCACAAGCAAAATCCTTCTTCCTTACACCTAGTATGAGCTTCTGAAATACTCAAGACCTAATGTTATTATTATTATTTTTTATTATTATTTTAGTGTTATTATTATTTGCATTTTGTTGCCAGGATGGTCCATTGGGCCACTGGGAACCTGTTTTCAATGGAGTCCTGGGGAGAAAAGCTCCAGTACATGAATCAAAAACAATTAGAAGTTACTTACAAATCAATTATAACAACAAATAATCTAGTAATACCCCAAAATAGGAAAAAATACAAAAAACATGCATACATTAAGAAGAAAATACTGTGATTAGACAGTTCCTTTAGATACAAAGTCTGTTGGTTGCAATAGGTGCTTATTACAGTGTTATGCAATTATATTTATGTACAAGTGTATGGATATAGTAGATGCTTATTGGAGTAAAGCAATAATAGTAGGATGTTTGGATACTTATTTCAGTGTTATATAATTTTGTATAGCTACAGGTGTATGAGTACAATAGGTGCTTATAGCCATTAAATAATAATAATAGGATGTTAGGAGGTCTGCTGGATGTAGGGGAGTAGCTTGGGTTGGGAATTTCATGCAGGATGGGTACAGGAACATTCCCGTTTGGAAGTTAGGTGGGAGTGAAGTAAGGTTTTGAAGACAGATAGGCTGCTAGTAATATAATAGTGAGGATATCAAATTGTTAACTGATGGCATATTTGGTAATGATACTGGCAGGTAAATGCTGTGTTACTCTTAAATAAAAGTGACCATCCTCATAAAACAGTATGGGATTTCATGTCTGACTCATGGAAAGTACTGTATGTATAGGATCAAGATTTATGATTAATCAAATTAAGTTCTGTAATCATGCATCATAAGGAATTTCATGTATTACACAAATTAGACCAATATATTATTTACCTATTTGTTCATTTTCTTTTTAGGTTGAATCACTATTTCTAGTTTACTTCAAAGGGATGTGGTAACCACATAGATCATGTATTAACTGTTTGAACTTGCCTATTATGACCATATGAATGGGGTCTATATTAGAACAACGAACATTCAAAATTTCGAGTGTTCTAATATCGAACCCTATGAATTGAAAATTTAAAACATCGAACATACAGAACACCAATTTTTTTCCTAGGGAAAAAAATTGCTGTTCCAAGACACATACACACAGCACAAGCACACCAAACAAACAGCAATACACACACATACACCTAACCCTACACTAAACTATACATACACCACTAACTATCCACTTACCTTAACCCAAACCCTAACCCTAAGGTCCGTCACTATCGCACAGTCACCTCACTGGCACCCTAACCCTAACTCACCTACCCCGCCCTAGCCCTCACATCCACACAATCGCACACTTACCTGACCCGCGCCCTAATCCTAACTCACCTAACACGCCCTAACCCTCACGTCCACACAATCTCACACTTACCTGAACCCGACCCGTAACTTTCCACCACAGAGCTGAAAATACCGAAGCAACAGAAAAGGACAACCAAATTCTTTCCCTAGGAAAACATTTGGTTTTTCACTTTCTTTGATATTTTCAGTGTTCGCTGAAAACGAGTCGATATTAGAACACTCGAAATTTTGAACGTTCGGTGTTCTAATAAAGACCCTTATGGATGCCATAGCTGGAGAATCTGTTATATCAAATATGGTAAACAGTATTGGTATTGGACCAGAGGGCTAGGTTTGTACCTGGTATGCTGCCTGTAGAGAGTATGCCAATAATGAAATCTACCAAAACCTTTAGGAAGGAGAAGTACATATTTTGTTTAGAATTAGATTTTCCATACCGCACTTGTATACAGATTGCAATGCCTAGAATTTTATGATTTTTTTGTACAAAATCTTTATAATTTATACATCACAAATAGGAATGTCACTGTTGAGGAGTGCATGACATAGTTGTACCCTCTCAATACTGAAACAGAGTTTAGTTACTGCACATACTGTACAGATTCATTATGTGTTACACATGGATGTGATGGGCACCCTTACAAGGCTATGGATACACATCTGTGTTTCATGCAGTTTTGTGCACCTAAACTGTACCCTGTGATGACCTCTTTAGATGTGTGAGAGGGAGATGCCATACTGATGTGCATTTACACTCCGTGCTCAATTATGTATTCTCAATGGGGACACTATGGCTCGTGTTTGAAAGAACAACATCAGACTTCTATAACAGGCATGTGCTCTTCACATAGGGGATAGTGGGTCTTTGTAGGATTTCCTGTTCCATGCATGTCATGAACAAGGATTTGCTATATTTAGCCTGGCAAGGTGGTGCCAGTTCATTCCTGGCCATGGTGTAATAATGCTTTGATCCTGATTTATCAATGTTCTATCAAAGTTGTGTCACTCCAGTTAATTCTGACATGCAAGGTATGCAATCATAGCAACTAGGCTACAGAACCAGGTATGGAGTCAAGTAAATTGATGTGCTGGAGGGAGGAAACTTGAGGTAACCATGCATGTGCACATACCTGTATATGGTCTAAATATACCGAGGAATACTAGCTCAGTGACACTGCTTTGCAAGAGAGAGTGTTTGTGCATGTGTGTGCGGGTGCCTGTGTGCACATGTGAGTGTGTGCATGTGTGTGCGGTTGTTTGCATGCACATGTACATGTGTGCGCATGTGTGTGTTCACGCGCGCTTGTGTGTGTGTGTGTGTGTGTGTGTGTGTGTGTGTGTGTGTGTGTGTGTGTGTGTGTGCGTGCGTGCTAGTATATCAAGATGCTATATCTGCACATCTTTATATCCTTCTCATAGTACAGAATCTCGCTACCCACAGATTGGACACACAAGCTTTTTCTGAGGGCAGCCTCAGATTATTATTTCTTTGTAAACCCTGTAGACAATGTATAGATGTTTTACCCACAATGCTGACACATGTGCATGAACCTGGGAATATTATGTCTGCACAGCTAAATGTACCCTGCAACCATAATTTTACATTTCTCAGAATCATACATATTGACATGTGTCTTGGTAACCCGAGATTGCTGAGTTACCACATAGAATTCCTCTTGCACATAGAAAGGTTATATTGCATATGTCATGGCTATGACCATTTATGAGACAGAGCTATTTATAGACCCATAAATTTGACTAGTCTTATATGTAAGGCCATGGAAAGAATAATCATGGACCTGATAAATAATGACATAGGAGACCTCCAAACACTGTACCTGACCAAATTTTGCTTTGTCAGGAGCAGGTTATGCCTACTGAATTTGATGGGTTTCCTTGAAAAAATCACCAAAGCCATGGATGAGGGTAAAATAGCACATACTGCCTACCTTGACCTGGCCAAGGCATTTGATAAAATTTCTCACTCAGGTATTATAAATAAACTCACAAAACAGAGCAAAAATCTCTATGTCAGGTTTATAGCCAATTGGCTCATGGACAGGACACATGTAGTTAAATTGGGTGAATACAGATCCAGCAAGAGTCCAGTTACTAATGGTGTGCCACAGGGATCAGTACTGGGACCACTCCTGTTCAGAATATACTTCTCTGAAGTCAAGGCAAATGTGGAAGGCCTCTGGATGACAAAGTTTGCTGATGGCTGCAAGCTGAGGGCAATCACTGAATCCCCCAGTGAAATATATATCCTTCAGGAGTGTCTAGATCAGACAAATGATTGGTGCCAGAACCATGGCCTAACACTAAATGCATTATCATACCCTTTGGGAAGTCAAATACCCCTGTAAATTACAACATCTATAACATACCTCTTACAGTAGACTCAGAGGTGGGAGATCCAGGTACACAGATAGATAGTAGCCTGAACTTTGACCGCCATGTATCCACAGTGGTGAGGAGATCCTCTTATGTGACCAACTTATAAGTAAAGGTATGGCATCCAGATCTGAGGAAATTATAGTCCCTCTGTACTCAGCCTTCATTAGATCAGTAATCAAGTACAATGTGCCATTTGGCATGTACTTGACTAGACACTTACAGTAGCTGGAGCTACCTCAGAGGTTCCTCACAAAGAAAATACAGGGTGTAAACAACACGGACTCTGTGGATAGACTAAAAGCCCTATCCTTTTACTCAGTCTCCTACTGACTATTAAGGGGTGACCTATGCATGACTTACAAGGCACTCACAAATCTAGCCCTGATGGAACTGCTACACATCTGCAAGTCAAACAGCATGAGGGTCACCCAATCTAAGGATCTAAACTTAGTTAGTCAAACAAAACATGCTGGAGAGACAAATATGTGTCTCAGAGATTGCCCCTTCTTTGGAAAAGGCTTCCTATACACATTAAGCAGAGCCCTTCCCTGGCCCTCTTCAAATGCATTTTGGATCAATGGATAGGGAATCACAAATTCATACCTGGGGTAGTGCCTATGTCCCTTATGGATGGGGCAGTCTATAAGATACTCAATGCACAGACACAAATCCATGCCATCCTTTTACCCCTAGGGGCCATATAATGGGTAAAATCAGGTTATATTGGCTAGGCTTGTAAGGTCCCTTCAGCCATTAGCTAGTAATCTCCTATGAACCTATGAACCAATGAACATACAGCATGTTCAAGGTGCTACAGATATGCAGCCATCTCACTCCCTATCTTGCTTCTTAACTCTGTAATGTATTACTCTTCCTATGCTAATATATTACAGACACTTCAGCTAGTAAAAGACATTACCAGCTAGATCTGTGGCACAGATGAAGTCATGACTATGGCCAATAAATCCTGTGTCTCCTGTTCACAGGGCTTACACAGACTGGAAGTGATAGTGTTAGGCTGCCCTCAGAAGAAACTTCAGTGTCCAATATGTGGATAGAGAGTTTCTGCGCTGTGGAGAGAACATAAAGATTTGCACAAATCCCTTCCAGTATAGGAACCAAGAGATGAGCATACCAACTCGGATGGTCCCCCACCCACTGAAGCATTTTGTGTAAAACATCAGCAGAAAACTGATCCTACCAGGCGATAACAAGGTATCAACATACCAAAAAACATAATGACCAGCACATGAAGAATAAAATGAAGAAGAAAGATTTAGACAATATCAAATGTCTGTCACTAGAACTGGCAATAGCATCTGGGCCTGAGCAGCACATGGAACCATGAGTAGTCATACAGCCTTGGTCAGACATTACCTCACCTGTCCAACAACCAGAACTCACAGAGATCTTGCAGGAAACAGGGGAAATGAAGGAGACTCAGCAGACATGTTGCTAGAACTGAGGAATGTTTAGAGCAAATAACAGCAACACTAAGCACTCGGTAGGATGCCATTCAAAGTTTGGGAGATGAAACACATGAGCATACCACTCAGCTGGAAACACTAGAAGGAAAAAGGAAGAGCTGATATAGAAGAAAAAAATCATAAGGTTTGTGGGTGTCCCAGAATACTTGGGGGATAGTGATTGCCCTAGCTTTGGCAAAAAGATGTTCGATGTATGGACTGGTATGGAGGAAGCTCAGATATGAATAGAATGAACGTAGAGAGTGCAATGGAACATCATGAGCTCTGCTTTGGCTCCCTTGGAGGAATATCATAGTCAGATTTAAAACTTATGCTTTAAAAGACCAAATTCTTACCAAACTGTGACAGCCAAATAAATTAATATGGGCAGATACAAGAATCTTTGTTGAACAGGACTTTTCAGCTTCAACCAGGCTGCTGCAAGCTTCATATTTCCTGGCCATGAAACTGTGCAAGATCAAGGGAATACACTTTCATCCAGCAACTTTAAAAGTTTTTCTCGTCCTAAAACTTAACCAAGCCCCACAAAGTGCTAGAGATGTCACATTGAACCTAGCACCAGCCTTGCAGGATCAAAATGAGAGCAACCCATGATGGGCCACTGACACCATAGCTGGGGCAGGCACTACCTCACCCTGTAGGACTCATAGTCCACCCTTGAGAATACAGAATCTATTTCCATTGTTCAAGAAGCAATTGACACCAGAAGACAAAGCTAGAATTGTCATGGAAACCTGAAGAGCTCCAATCTGATCGCTTCAAAAGAAAGGACACCATTTCATTGGACACAACATTTAGCAATTCTTTGCTCAGGTAACCTACTGAGCTCAGGCAATAAGCCATTAGAAAGTTCAGGTTGAAATGCACTTGAAGTAAACAAATGATTTTGTGGTGGGTTTTCTACACTATATGTTAAAAATAATGCTTACAAATATGTTCCACTTTTTAAAATGCTTACAACCTGATGATGTGTTACCAGTTGCAGGGAAGTGAAGTGTCTTGAGCTACCATAACTGTCCTTTTGCATTTGTATTATGCTTTTTGGATATTTTAGTTGAAAAAACAATGGCTGTCTTGGCAGCCTAACGGAGAGTGAATCCATCCTGCAAAGTTACTGTTGCAAGACAAAGTTTGTGCATAATTTGATTGATTGTATTTGTGTTTCTACATTCATCTAGCAGGCAGCTGGGGCTACTGAATATTAAGAGGAGAAGACTGTGTTTAACAATTTCACAATTCTTGATACATCTGGGAAGCTGGTGTCATGAGTTAAGTGAAGTGAGCCACTTAAACAACATAGGGGTTTTATTTAGTAAGGTTATGTTACTGCCCATTATAGTAAATCCTGGTCTCTTTTTACATGGAATGTTAATGGTGTGAATGATGCTGTGAAGAGATGGAAGAGTTTCTCCTATATTTGTAAACTATGAACAAACATAATAGTTTTTCATAAGACTCACCTAGATATAGAAGGAAATAAAAGCCACAAAAAAGGAAATTCCATATAGCTAACTTTTCTTCCTACCCTGGGGCAAAAAGAAGGGGAGTAATAATCCTGTTACACAAATATACCATGATGGACATCACAGGCCAAATTTCAGACACTAAGGGTTATTTTGTGGCAATAAAACTTACATGGGGTATGGAATCTTTACCATAGTTACAGAATACTTACCCCAGGGCATAGGCCCACCAAAATTAAGCATATTCTCAATCGCATAACTGTATTTGCGGAAGGAACCATTATTATAATGGGTGATTGGAATGCTACCATCTGCTGACAAATGTGTGAGGTGGTCACTGCAACACACACATTACAAGTCAAGACAGACTTTTTAAACCTACTTAGCATCAGTGGAATGGATATATGTTACGGAAATGGGTAGAGCACCATTCTCTGAACCAGGATTTACTTACTATTAACTTACTATTCACCAAGATATAAGCAATGGTCACACATTGCTAATATATATATATATATATATATATATATATATATATATATATATATATATATATATATATATATATATATATATCTGTGTATACACACACACACACACACACTACATATGTGTATATATATATATATATATATATATATATATATATATATATATATATATATATATATATATATATTACACACACAAGGAGAAGAAGTATTTAGTCAAAGAAACTATAACTCACCCAGTCTCCCTATCAGATCATGCCCCATCCAGGCCCTCTTATCTTTTTGAGACTGAGAAAAATCTTTCAAAACATTGGACCTTTCCAACATACTCGCATGAGCAAAAGTCCTACATTAAATGGTTAACTGAGGCAATAAAAATTAATTTATCTGAAATGCAGGGGGTAACTGCTGAAGGGTGGGATGAGATGAAGCTAAACACACTAGGGCAAAAGCAAATAAACAGTACAGAGAGCTACTGGGGGAGCTATACATATTACAGCTGAGTCAGGAGAACAGAAATGAAGTTGAATCCGCTAGACCTAGGGAAATTAAAGAAGAATGGCAAAATAAGAAGGATCAAAAACGTCTATAAATCAGCTATTAAACAAATCACTTTTGCAAACACTCCAAAAGCTCTTAGGGGATTTGCAGTTAAGCTTAGACAATAGGCTGTAACAGAAATGATAACAAAACTTGACAATAGGTCACCCCACAGGGAATATGGAAAACTTTATGAGCCTACTGTGCACAGCTTTATACCACCCAAGCTCACGAGACCCTGGTCCCTGAAGAAGCAGAACATTTTTTAAATGAGATTATCTTGAGCATACTGACATAGACTCAGAGGGACAGACATATGGCCCCCATCTCAGAAGTAGAAATACAGGAAATTTATAAATACCAAGTCACGGGTAAGTGTCTGGGATTCTATGGCATTCCATGAGGCTTATGGAAAATATGTAAGGAAAAGTTGCTAGGCAACTGGGTTCTGATATCCCTAAAGGTCTGGATATTAGAGGGGGACGCCTCCTCTCATGATCTTGAAAGCAGGCAGTTATTGTTCCCATACTTAAGGAAGGTGATAATCCAGTGTTCCCCAAATTCTACAATCCAATCTACATGTTGCATCATGACTGCAAGATCTCCGTGACCATTCTTGCCAAGAGATTGGCAACATTTTTACTGACTTTCAAACACAGAGAAACAGTTGCCAAAAAGTACCAATAACCAAAAGAAAGGCCGCTGAAGGAGAATCAGGCAGTAAATGGTAAAAAAAAAATCCAGCTTTAATCCACTAGGCAAAACATGTAACAGCACCAAAGAACAGATGATTTAAAATCACACTGCATTTTTATTTCAATGAACTTCCTCAGATGTAAAAAACATGTTGTTCCTATTGGATAAAAGTGAATTGGCAGGGTTTATAATGAGCACTTTACCGTTTCCTGCCTGATTCTCCTTCAGCTGCCTTTCTTTTGGTTAATGAACATTCTTACTGACCTTAATTCACATAGACCAATGTGGCTTAATAGAGGGATATCTAACCTATGACAACATGATATGCACTATATATATTCTGGGTGACTCCCAGGAAACAGGGAAGCCGGTCTTTTTGTTACGTTTAGATGTAGATAAGGCTTCAATAGGGTAGAATTGTCTTTTCTGTATAGTGTCTTGAAAAGAATGTCCTTCTCTGATGCATTTATTAACCTCATGCATGCCTCTATGTAGGTTTGACAGCAGCATCAAAAACCTCTGCAGGATTATCTCCCCTTTCAGATCACAAGGGGCAACAGACAAGGTTGTCCTATGCCTCCTCTACTGTTTGCAATTTATCTGGAGCCATTAGCCCACATCTGTACAAGGCTACATTTGGGATTCCCAAGAGATGAAAATCCCTTTATTTACAGATTATGTCCTACTCACATTGTTTGACCCAACAAAAGACCTAACATCTCTTTTCCATTTAATTTAAAAAATTGTCCATTTTCCAGGCTATACTAATCAACATGCAGAAAACTATAGCAGTTACTCTCAACTTAAATTTTCAGCAGGAACTGGCATTCAGTTAATTCTTCTTATTTGAGAACAATAAATTAAAACTATTTACAAGTGTGGATCACACACATACATGGCAACAGTCACTTGCTCTTACCTATCAGAAAATTCAACACAAAGTAGTAGCTCATTTCCAGATTTGGAAACTATTCCCTTTGGATCTAGATAAGAAGGCTCACACAATAAATTGGTTTATCCTTCCCCTACTGCTATATGCTATGCAAACTCTGGCTTCCCCTCCCCTGGAACCACTTAGAAAGCAGATTATAAACATTTCTAAAACCTTAATTGGGGGGGGGGGAGTGGCCAGCCCCAGGTGGCTTGAGAAAAACTGGCATTACCTGGACATCTGAGAAGAATATCAGTTCCAGATAGTTCCAGATATGCAACTTTATTGGGGAGCGACCACCTTCACTATAGTGACGAAGCTCATTTCTAACACCTACAAAGCAGCATGGAAAGATATGATATTAGCGAGAAGTGATACCTCACTGGGAATAGGTTAGTTGGACTTAGTTATTCTCGACAAACTCTCCCAATGAAACCACTCTTGCAGCCACACAACTAGAACTTTATTTAAATCTCACCCCCTCAGCCACTTGAGGGAACTTGTCCTACAGATAGACTATCCCAACTCGGAAACCAAGGAACTTCCTCCATGAGTATCTGGGAAAAGTTAGAAAAGCAGCTATGATATACATATCAGATGTTAGATAATAGAAAAATAATGGAATGGCAAGAGCAAAATATGTCATTCCACAGATACTCCACCTGGAATACCAAGGACTAAGAGTGTCCTTGACACAGATGGGATGTTATAAAAATGTAGCTCAGAGGGAAATTAATTTTGTCCAATTAATTAGCCATTTTAGAAATGAAGATTCAGTGGGGTGTCCAAGGGTATCTGGCTTTTATAAAGCGTTGACTCTTCTCAAGCATGCACACATACAAAAAACTAAAGCAGTCTGGGAGAGATCATTAAACACCTAGACAGAATTTCAGAAATGGCTTAGATATCTGAAATGTCTATACTCCTGCACTAGGGACAGAACATTTAGGATATTTGAGTGGAAGTGTCCCTGCAAATACTTCTATACCCCAGTAAAATTAAGAAAAATCTTCCAAACAGTCTCTGGGAATGGCTAGCGCTGTGGTTCCCCTGAAGAGGGCAATTGGTTATGTATGTTCCTTACATCTCCCAGCTTGATTAATTTCTAAACTCAGCTTAGACAGCTGCTTCATAAGGTATTTCAAAAACCACTGGATGTTGACTTGCAGTTATATCTCTTAGGATAGCCTAACAAAGACATACTTACACCCCCTAGAATGCCCTGTTGACTTTAATAATGCTTATTGTAAAAGGAAGATCTAATCACTGGGACTTTACAAGCTGTAAATAGTTTCATAAATCTACAGTAGACAGCAAAATTCTATAATGTATACTAAATGATGGGACTACTTTGAGGCCTTAGTAAGCTATGACAGCATGAATGGGAGCGTATTATTATCTGAGCTTAAGTCAGAAATATTTATCCAAATAACTACATAATGATCTCTTCATAAAGTGCATATAAATGCTTCACTATTCTAAAACAGACTGTGTACTAAGTGATGGGATTACTCTGTGACCTTAGCAATTTATGGCACACTATGAATAGGAGCATTTTATTACATGAGTCAAAGTCGGCTGTACATATTAAGATAACTGTATAACACTCTGTTTATAATGTTTAGATAAGATGTGTGTCATTCTGCTGTCTTAGTATGATCAAAAAACCCTTCATCAGACACCCACAGATGAGCCTCTTATACTGGGAACCACTGGATAGTTTGTTACAACATCAGTGGAAACCTGTACATGTAAGATATGTGACTCAATTGTGATACGTAGAAATGCTGTTTACTGTTAATTGATGTAATAAAGTCTAGCTAAAAAAAATGCAGAAATACCATTCTCTGTCTCTGTACCCTAACATTGTCCACATTATCTCTGCTACATATCATCTTGAGCTTCATCACTGCAAAATATCTTTCTTGTTTAAAAAGTATTCTAGACTGATAAAAATCACGTTTTTACTATTTTTAGTTTTTGAGAAATACATGTACACATCATAAAAAAGAGCTGACAATTTCCTTGACATATGATGATTTTATTAGTTGTGCTTAAGAAGCATAATCTAAGTTAAGGGTGTCTCTACTAAACTTCTTATTAAATAACAAGTGTTTGCAAATGCTAGGGTTGTCCTAATGAATATTTTTATTTACTGCCATTCCGTACGACTAGATGTGATATGTGTGCGACCATCTGTGTGTATAATGAAGTCAGGGGTTGAGTACATGCAAGGCTTTGATATTTATTTAATTTATTGTTTTCCTTAATTTTATTTTGTCTCTGAATGTAGATAACAGCATATATGCTTTATTTCTACCTAATGTGAAATCATGGCATAATAAGCTCCATGATTTCATTGCAATTGCTGTAAATCCTTTGTTAGAGACATCATTTTCAGTTCCATAATTAATGCTACAGAAACCAGAATTCACTGCTACAGAGAGTATGTAATATTTTATATGTGGTTTTATTTATTTTTTTCCCAGTCTCCATATGAGCACCTAGTTGTCATTCATTCTAACTTATTTATTTTTCTGCTTCCTGCTGTCTGAGGACCATAGCCGGCCTTAGACATAGGCCAACTAGGTGGCCGCCTATGGCGCCGCTTTAGTAGGGGTGTTTTTCCAATATTTATTTGGTATAAGGAGACCAGGATGGGGGCACCGGGTGGTGTGGTGGGGGGAGCCATGGAGCCCTTTTGCCTAGGACACCAGTTGACCTAAGGCCGCTCCTGCTGAGGACACTGGGTGTAGCAGGCATAAGTCAGGAATCTTGTTCATTATCTTGTGTAGAACTCCAAATGCTTATCTTCATCTCTTTTGACTGACAGGTGCTTTGCAATATCAGTCATATTTGTCACCTGTGTGGCTGTCATTTCCTGACACACCTTTGGCCATGCTAGAAAATGATGCTACTCTTGGATCCTCTCGCTCTCACAACCTACCTCTGCTGCCTCATGGAGTGTACACCTGTAGCTTATCTCACATATGCCATACCACGCATTGTGATGTGTACTGATTCCTCCCTCCAAAATAGGCCAGCCAACATTGGTTGCTTATTCTCACGTGTTACCTGCTGGCTTCTCCAGTGCTGGACAGGTAATCAGACACAGATTTTCTTGACCTGGATCAGGACATTGTTGGTGCCACAGAACTAGCTTTTCCATTGGCTGAAGTATTTGTAATAATTTTAGCATATTTTTCTGCTAATGAATTGAATTTAAGCACTAGGTGACACGTCACCTTCGAGTATGTTTTACTTGATGGCTTTTTATCTCTTAATATCATTTGTTGTTCAGTTACAGGGAACTCTGCACCACTTTCCATTCTTTCAACTGCATCCAAAGCCATCCAAGTTAAAATAAGAATTTTTTTTGATTAACTGCATTTTTTCATGCTTTATACAGCAACCACTACTGTTCTTGAGCATTTATTTAATTTTATGTCAAAAATAGTAATTTCTCTGTTTGTTGGATTTTCTAGTGAGTGTGCCTCCAAATCTCTTTGCAGAAGCGTGAATTAACTAGGGACTTAGTTCTTTGGTAGTTGTTTGTTGATTAATCTGTACTCAAGAGCTGCTTTTGCTGTGTTTTTACCTTAAGAAATTCCAGGATCAGACATCTTGTGAAAGAAGGTGTTTACCTGGTCTGTCTGCATTGGGAAGTACTGCTTGTTGTCTGTTAAATGTGCTGTTTTTGCAGAGCCATCCAAGCTAAGATAAGAATATTTTCTTAATTAACTGCACTTGTGCTTGCTTTATACAATGATCACTACAGTTGTTGAGCATTTTTAATGCATTTATTTAATTTTTGTGGCAAAAATAGTAATTTCTCTGTTTGTTGGCTTTTCTAGCGTGTGTGCCTCCAAATCTCTTTGCAGAAAGGGAAATTAGCTAAGGGCATGGTTGTTTGAAAGGTGTATGTTGTTTAATCTGCATTTGAGAACTGCTTTTGCTATGCTTTTGTTGTTGTTGTCTTTCGGCTTTTCCCGGTTAGGGGTCGCCTCAGCGGAACTCCGGTCCGCTAATGATTGGCAGTAGATTTTTACGTGCCGAGTTGCCGGCCCTGACACACAACCTTCAACGAAGGTACGCCCACTCACGCATGTCTCCACACAGAAGACGCTCTAGCTGAGAATCGAACAGGACGTCTTACTGCGAGGTGACAATATGCTTTTACATTATGAAATTCCAGGATCAGACATCTTGTGACAGAAGGTGTTTAATCTGAGTTGGGAAGCACTTTAGGGAACTCAAAGTGTGGTTATTTATTGACTAGAGGGCATAGGTGTCAGTTTTCAAGATTTTTTCTCTGCATGGAGCTGCCCACCATGCCCCAGCTGTTAGCCATGCCCTGTATAGTAGCACATGCCCAGACAGTAAAATTTTCCTGTAAAGTTCGGGTCAGATTTGAAACCTGTTAAACAGTGCGACATTTTGCAGAAATAAGCTTAGAGCAGCTAGCTTGTGCATTGAATAGCACCACCGTATTCTAGCATTATATAACATCCTGCCCTTAGCTCCAGAAACTACCCTAAGAGATCCCTGTTAAAACCCAATCCTTAATCCTAAACAGCCAACCCTATTACAGGACCAGACAGCATGGATATGTAACTTCCAAATGTCTCTGTGGTCAGTTTGGTAGATTTGGTCATCCTAAGGCAATGTGGCAATTATGTCATGTTCTCAGGCAACCAGTTAATCATTAAAAAAATAAGAAGGTACGTGAAAGATATAAATACACATCATTCTTGGAGTCAAAAATCTTGCATAAAATGAGGTTGTCAGGGATACCCATACTACATCCCACACACATATTCACAGCACACACAGGTTGTCTTATGATACTGAGGTGCTTAAAAGAAACATACCCAAATCTCAAAGACCTCCAAAGACATCTAATAGCAACACTGCTCCTCAGCAATCACTAAAACACACACCAAAAGCAACACCAAACATCTTGCATAAGCCTACACTTAATGGTCCCCCAGGTGCAAAGCCCATAAGCCAAGCATACAGTTTACCTAATACTGTTGTTATTGAAGACTCTGTTGTGTGAGACTCAGATATCCCATTCACCAGGCTGGACAAGAAGATTACGGTTAGTTGCCTGTCTGGGGCTTGGACCCAAAATATCACATAAATACTCAAGTTACTGCACCCCAGGTACTAATACAATTCTATTGCAGTCCATGTGGGTGTAAATGACATGAGACATACCTCACTGGACTAGATAAAAAAGACATAATGGATTGCTGGGAATATGTGTCACAGATAGGTATGAGCCTTGCACTGAGTAGCATTCTATCTTCACCAAGGATGATGGTACAGTATGATGATAAAATGACTGATTTTATTAATTGGGTTAATTTCTGGTGTCATTCCAGGGAGATACAATATTGGTCAGCATGAAAGAAGCTGGTCCAAAGACCACCTTGTTTTGCCAAGGCTGGGTTGCACCTGTCCCCATAGGCTTTTGGATACTGGCTAAAACTTTATTTACCCCCCTTAGAACTTTTTTAGGTAATGCCAAAAAGATAAAACTACCAACATAGTGAAAAAGTCCACAAGCAACTTTAAGGTGTTACTGCTAAATGCTTGAAGCCTAAACAAAAACATGCACACTACTGAAGTCCTCCCCACTGTGGAGAATGTAAATATCTGTGCTGTAACTGAAACTTGGTTTAAAGCCATAGAAAGTACTCCAGAAGTGTAATGTTACAGTGCCTTTCACACATTTAGCCTAATGAGAGCACAGACTGAGGCCAAAGGTGGAGGCATTCTGATATATGTTAGCAACAAACATACCTCCAGGTTGGTTAAACAAGCAACAAATAGCGTTCCATTTACTACTGAACAAAACAACAAGGAATAAAGAACGCCAATACCACGGGCTCTTGAGACGCCAAATCCACCTTATAAAACCAGTAGCTAACAGTTACAAAGCTGCTGAAATAAAATTGTCATCCACTCCAATGTCGTTAAAATTTCAATTTAATGTAAGGCTTAGTTAAGCGCTTTCACCCACTGCAATAGGAGCTTCATCAGAACAACACAAAAGAAACTGTTACCATTTAAATAAATGTTTTGGCACCAAAAATACGAAAATTTAAAGCAACATATACTCATTAAAAAATATACTCATTATAAAATAATTTTTAAACTCATCCTATGAATTCCAATATAATAAAGTACTGTATATACAAAAATCATTTTTTGAAAAAACATCATTATTTAAAAAAAAATGTTTTTTTTTTTTTAAAAATGTTATGCATTTCATGGTTAAAAAGTGCTTCTCTAATGTAATACAAAATAGATGTTGAATTTGTGGCCTTAATTAGTCATATTTATTTTAAACAACTATATATAACATGAAGTGTATATGCAATCGCCAAAAGGGGTTTAATGTTTTTTTTTAAAAAAATTATGTTTTTTTAAAAAATAATTTTTGTACATACAGTACTTTATTATACTGGAATTCATAGGATGAGTTTAAAAATTATTTTATAATGAGTATATTTTTTAATGAGAATATGTTGCTTTAAATTTTCGTATTTTTGGCGCCAAAACATTTATTTAAATGGTAACAGTTTCTTTTGTGTTATTCTGATGAAGCCCCTATTGCAGTGGGTGAAAGCGCTTAACTAAGTCTGACATTAAATTGAAATTTTAACGACATTGGAGTGGATGACAATTTTATTTCAGTAGCTTTGTAATTGTTAGCTACTGGTTTTATTAGGTGGATTTGGCATCTCAAGAGCCCGTGGTATTGGCGTTCTTTATTCCTTGTTGTTTTGTTCAGGTTGGTTAAACAGGATGATACCACTGAACTCATTCATGTGCAAATCACAGGTCTATACCACTTTATCGAAAACCCAATTTAGCAAACTACTATTTATCGATCCCAGTTAATCAAAAGCTAAATTCAATTAAGGATCTCTTCAGCAAATTTTTTCCCTGGGAAAGAAACTAGTCAGCTACCTACTGACCGTCACAAAAACTGCGAAGTTTAAAACCCAGCAAAGTGAGGGGCTTCACCCCCACAATGCCACCCCCTAACTAAATATACCGACTTTGAGATTGCACTACAGTGGGATTAAGGGCAAATTCCCGATTATGGCCAACTACTTTCTTTCCCAGGGTAAAAATTCGCTGAAGAGATCCTTTGCTGAATTTAGCTTTTGATTAATTGGGTTCAACAAATTGAAATTTGCTAAATTGGGTCTTCAATTAAGTGAAAATAGACCCACAAATCATCATAGGTAAGGCCCTTTACCATACCATGCCTATCTACAGGTCTATCTATGCCTTCAGAGTGTCATAACTCTTATCTAAACCTACTCGAGGTGTTCACCATCCAACTAAACACCCTATTCATGGGTGGTCTTAACTACCCCTCTGTAGACTGGGAAATGTACACTGCCTTAATTTCACAGGCACAATGCTTCCTGAACTTTAGTAATACATACACCCTGGAGCATGCTCCATCCAGACAATCAAACATACTGGATTTGGCATCAGCAACATGTGAGCGCATTGCACCCCCCTGCTCCCCCTCCCCCGTGTCACTTCTTCACTAGTGAGATTGGATCACAAAGCTGTTTCATCTGAAGTAAAAATCAATGCAGAAAATTGAACTAAACCAGTAACAGTCAGGAACTATTCAAAGGGAAACTACATCCTATTAAGTGACAGTTTGCCAAAATTCAAGGCTCTCCCCAACCCCGTGACCACAGTTAACTAAACAGAATTATTCAGATTCACTATACAGACATGTGAATGGCTTGCATAGAGTCTGCAGTACCTACAAGAAATAAACCCAAACCAAACCCTACTGGTGGAATACTCACCTAAACAGGGTATATAATAAAAGAAGAAAACTCATGGCCAAAATCAGGAAAAGCAACTCCCTTAAAGACAAGTACTCTCTTATACATATAAATAAGAAACTAAGATGTGTAATTAAGTCCACTGAGGATAACTATAAGGCCAGAATAGACTCACAGGCTTAGGACAATTAGAAGGCATTCTTCAGTCCAGAATTTTAGAGGTAACACACGACAGTGATCTGGTGGTGAACAGTACCACCTACACCAATCAGGGTGCAATAGCAAATCTACTGGCTGTTAAATTCAGCTCAGTATTCAACCCCCACACTCCCTCCTCGCTCCACCAGGTGAAATACCCTCCAAAATACCTCCCCCAGCTATCAGCAGGAACCCAGTGCTGGCAGCACTTGCCAAAGCCAAGAACACTGACTCCATGGGTCCTGACAACATCGCTGGTTGTCTCCTGAACAGTCTAAAACATGACCAATTAGGACCACTTGAAGCACTCTTCAGCTACAGTATCAAAACAGGCTATGTTCCATGTGAATGGAGGACCACAACAGTCATTTGCCTCCACAAGGGAGGACCATAAACCAAGCCAGGAAACTACAGGTCTGAAACTACAGATCTGTCATATAACAAACCTAATATGTATAGCCATGGAACAAATTATCATGGGAATGATAAACAAGGATATTGGCAACCAATAGACACAGGATCCATCCTAATTTGGCTTTGTTAAGGAAAGGTCATGCATACTTAACTTGGTAGACTTTTTTGAGGGAGTTACCAAGGCAATGGATGAGTTTAAAGTGGTGCATACTACATATCTTGACCTGGCTAAAGCATTTGATGGGTGGTGCAGTGGTGCAGTGATAGTATTGTCACCTCACAGCAAGAAATTCTCTGGTTCAGTTTTCAGCTGGAGTGCCTTCTGTGTAAAGTAAGCATGTCCTCCCTGCATTCGTGTGGGTTTCCTCCGGGTGCTCTAGTTTCCTCCCATGTTACAAAGACATACATTAAGAGCGTTTCTCCCCGGGTCTCCAATGAAAATTGGCTTTGTTCCAAGTTGGATTTTCCAAATAAACAAATGTTAAATAAATGAATAAATCTGACACAATACCCACTCAGGCATTGTTGACAAGCTCTCTGAGTTAGATGTAAACCCTTACCAGTTTGGCTTTGTCAAAGGCAGATCATGCCTTCTAAACTTGGTTGACTTTTTCGAAACAGTCACCAAAGCCATTGATGAGGGAAAGGCAGTCCATACAGCCTACTTCGATCTGGCGAAGGCCTTCGATACAATACCCCACTCGGGTATCATTGAAAAACTCATCAGCTTAAATGTTAACCCATACATCACAAGATGGGTTGCAAACTGGCTGAGTGACAGAACCCACAGGGTCAGAGTTGCTGGCGCCATGTCAGACTCAAAGCCTGTCACAAGTGGTGTACCACAGGGCTCAGTCCTGGGCCCACTCTTGTTTGGCATCTACTTTTCCAGTACAAGCAAACACAGGAGGGTTATGGCTGACAAAGTTTGCAGATGACTGCAAACTGGGCGCCATAGTAGAAAACACATCTGACACAGCTATCCTTCAGAAGGGTCTCACAGAAACGGATAACTGGTGCCAGAGCCATGGCCTAAAGTTAAATGCCAAAAAATGCATAGTCATACCCTTCGGGAAAAACAAGGTTATCCCTAGCTACCAAATAGGTGGCAATCCACTGAGCACAGAAGAAGTTATCAGGGACCTGGGGACCCAGGTTGATAGTAGTCTGTCATTCGATACCCATGTAGCTAAAGTAGTTAGGAAGACCTTCTACATTGCCCACCTTATCATGAAGGGATTCTCATCTAGATCAAGGGAGGTCATAGTCTCCCTATACTCATCACTCATCAGACCAATGATTGAGTACAATGCCCCATTCGAATGTATCTGACCCGACACTTGCAGCAGCTGGAGAGGCCACAAAGTTCCTCACCAAAAGGATAAAGGGTCTCAAACATCTGTCCTATGCTGCCCGACTGAAAGAACTCCAGCTCTATTCAGTCGCTTACCGCTTGCTCAGAGGTGACCTTTGCCTAACATACAAGGCCATGTCAAACCCAGATTTGATGAATATGCTTCACCTCAAAAAATCTAGATCCGTCAGAGCCACAAGGGCGGGAGACTTAAACCTCGACACGGCTATTAATAGGACGTGCTGGAGGGATAGATTCATCACCCAAAGACTCCCTATGCTGTGGAATAAAATCCCGGTATATGTGAGGCAGAGCACCTCGCTGGCCTTGTTCAAGAGAAATCTTGACCAATGGATGGGAGATCGCAGATATACCCCAGGGATTACAACAGAGGCACAGCAAAATAATGGGTATAGTTCCCCATACTAAAGGGGTGGCGTAAGCCACAAAAATATGGGCTAGGCTTGTAAATGCCCTCGGGCAGATAGTCTAGTATGAACCTATGAACCTATGAACATAACTTGGTGGATTGCCGGCTGGCACACAGACAAGACCTACGAAGTCAGGATCAGTGAGAACACCTCCACCAAGAGACCAGTCACCAATGGAGTACCCCAGGGCTCCGTGCTGGGCCCACTCTTGTTTGGCATGTACTTCTCAGATGTCAAGGCTAACATTAAAGGCCCCTGGCTCACCCAGTTAACAGATGACTGTAAACTTGGAGCTGTTATACATTTTCCAAAGACACTAACATCTTGCAAGTGGGTTTAATACAGACAAATAACTAGTGTCAAAGCCATGGCTTAGAACTTAATGCCAATAAAACACCCCCGAGTTGATCCAGTAGTAAGGAATCTGGTATCATAATAAACAGCAATCTGCACTTTGACCAACATGTAGCTAAAATAGCAAGAAAATCATTCTATGTCACCCAACCTATAGGTAATGATATGGCATCCAGGTCCAAGGAAGTTATAGTACCACTCTACTTGGCCCTTATCAGATCTGTCATTGAATACAATGCACCCTTTGGCATGTATCTAACCAGACTCTTGTAATGGTTGGAACTCCAACAAAGGCTCCTCACCAAGAGAATTCAGGGCATGAATACCCTGTCCTACACTGATCACCTAAAGGCTCTGTCTGTGTATTCAGTCTCCTATGAGCTGCTGAGACAGGATCTTTGCCTGGCTTACAGGGCTTCCTCAGGCCCAACCCTGATGGATCTGTTGCACATGCACAAAACAAGCAGCACCAGAAACACTATTTCTAAGTATCTGAACTTGGGCTGTGACATAGATAGAACATGTTGGAGGGACGGATATGTGTCCCAAAGGATCCCCACACTATTGAATAGGCTCCCCATCTATGTAAAACAGACTTCATCCCTGACCCTATTCAAGTGAAACCTTAACTGGGTGGGAAATCATAATTTTCCCCCCCAGTCTGGCCCCTATGTCCCTTATGGACAGAGGCTGTCAATAAGAAAAGTATTATCCTAACACCCCCCTGCAAATCCTTATCTACCTGCCTACCAATATACCCCCCCCCCCCAATATAATACTTGGGACACAGTTTGGAGTGTGTGGCTAGGATTCTAATGTCCCTAGTGGCCATTAGCCTAGTAACAACTTATGAATCTATGAACTCCTGAATGTTCCCAATAAACTACTATGTGCTATACCATTTAACTAGGCTAAGGATAAAAAGGGCACAAGTGGTGCAATATACATTCATGCTTATTTAACAGAGTAAATTAATTACTTATTTTTGTGCACCATTCAGTTTTGCCTTGTTTCTTGCTATGTTCAAAACGTGAACTTTGTGAGAGCACTATGCATACAAATTTTAGAGTATGGACAAGCATTAGACTTAGTACATACTTTAGAATTCTCAGGCTTTTATAGATTTCATATGGTACACATGTTTATGTGATAGTTTATTTTATTGATTTGTTTGCATATTTGTTTATTTGTATGTACTTATTAACAGAAAATTTCCAATTGCATGCAACCTATTTTCAGTGGAGGCAATGGTAAAAAAACTTGAATCTACATGTTTACAAAACATATATGTCAAAAACATTGCAAAACTGATTTCTCAGAATAATATATTGTGAGAATATCCCAAACAAAAAGCCAACATTCATGATATAAACATAACTAACAATAATATATTGCAAGTAGTTTAGAAAACAATTGTAGAAATACTAACTACTATCAGTATAAGCAATACATTAAAATTACATACCTGAAGGCTAACTCTCAGGTGTTGCTCCTGCAGTGGAATATGTACCAACTTCTCATCCCAGGCCAGACTAACTGGTGTGGGTTGTTCATTCCAATCTCTCACAATCTGATTTCATCAGTGCCCAAGGATTGCTTGGGCTTTTGTGAAGACTTTATCTATGTCACAGAACTGTTTTGTAATATTTCATATTTTATTATGTGTCTTTGATAATTTTAGAATATTGTTTCTTTTTGTTAAAAAGACTTAAGGAAATGGTTAGCTATTATACTGGATTATGCTTAGAATTATGTCTCTAAAACTTTCTGATTATTAGGTGGTTTACATTTAACTAGTCTGTGGCTAAAATGGGGGCCTTGTGCATATTCAGTATTAACATGATTAGAGCAGAATTAGGGAATTTATATTACATAATGTATAGCTGTACAGGCAGCAGTAGCAAAAGTGCATTTAAACTAGTGGGTACAAAGCATTGCTCATTAGTCATTAGTTGAATATGTGAATTTGTAGGCCTCAAATAGCATACAATCTAGCTGATCTGATTACAATAATGTAAGGCTTGTGAATGGAATCAATATTATACAGAGAGGGGGATGATTTCCATAAAAGCAAATACATTTTTTCAGTAGTGTAGGTATGGGCAGAGCCTACTTCTGATTGGGAGCAGATTATTCAAACATGAAGTGATAAGACATTGAATTAGGGATTCCCCACTTGTTAATTTACAGATGGTTGAAGAGTGCTTTTTTGAAATGGTAGCTTAGGTATGACTTCTCATATTGGATGAGGAAGGCTGTTTCATTGTTTAGATATAGCATTAAACAGGACAGTATAACTAAAGTGGTTGTCCGAGAATGTTATAAGAGTAAAGAGAGAAGGTGATCATTAGTTTTGTGATGTAGAGGGGCTGAAATCCTGGCTATGACTTAGAAGACCGAGATTCAACTATCAGCCCAGGCACTGGAGGAAGCAATGAAGGGTGGGAGAGGAATGATGGGTCAGTGCCTTCTGACCTACCTCATGGAGGGAGAGCACTGAAGGGTGGGAGAGGAATGATGGGTCAATGGCTTCTGACCTACCTCATGGAGGGAGAGCAGTGAAGGGTGGGAGAGGAATGATGGGTCAATGCCTTTTGACCTGTCTTATGGAGGGAGAGTGGGTAAACATTTTGGAGGTATGCCATTGTTGTGGCTTCCAGTGCAAACTAGGAGGTAACTGACATGGGTGGTAGCTAGTTTTATGTTGGGCAGAGCTAAAGAGGATTATATCAATACAGAGGTGACGATGACTCCTTTCCAGTGCTTATTGCACATACATCTAGATATGTTATCCAGCAGATTAGGGGAGAGGGCATTAGCCTGCATAGCAAACCCACCATCCAGCAACTCATGCTTTGAACCACACTGATGACATTGTGGTTCCTTCTCTCACCACTTCCCAGCTTTATTGATCCATCTGTCTGACTCAGTGGTCAGGGGTCATTGGTGAACTTTTGGAGGTACAGTATATATTGCACAACAAGGAATACCATTCAGCAAATGTCTAATTACAAAGGGAAACCACACCACTCAACTTCTTTGCTCAAGAATTCTAGTCAAAGACAATAATACTGGAGAGACAAATATCCAAAATCAGACAGTTTTTTAAATATTGCGCTAAATTCACTTAAAAGTTAATAGAGCTACAGGTTTGCATCAAGATGTATTTTTTGAACAATAAGAAGTATGAAGCTGTTATGTCTGTCTTTATTAACTGATTGCAATCCTTTGTAATTTGTCAGAAAATCAATCATTTCAAGAGGCAAAATCGGGGATGTCCTGCAAAATCATGAACAGCTGAGAAGTATTCGGGGAACTGAAATACAGTTCACACTGTGGAAAAAATAAATAGATGGACAGACAGACAAATACATTTTATAAACAGAGAGAGAAGGAGGGAAGACTTATTAAACATCAAATAATTAGCATTTCCAAGTTCAGCATTGTGGTATCATATAGGGTTTTACTTATTGTTATCAAACTATCAAAATACACTTCCAAAAAGTAAAACTCACAAGTAATAAGTCCAGGTGACTGAACTTGTAAATGTTTAAAGGCAGTTTACCAAATGTGCATAGAAGCTCATGCTATAAGTGGAATTTGATATATTTATAACTGTTGGCTGCTATGACTAAGGCATTGTACTATGATCACCCTCAGATTCAGTCTCGCTCTCCCTGTGCTTATGATTTTCATCACGTAGCCAGATCAGTTTACAGGTGCATGTATTATTAAATACATGAATGAAATCAGCATGTACAAAGGTTCTTTATGTGAGGGAGCTAGTCCCTTCCTTCCAGTCCTCTGATTTTTTCAAAGTCCAAGGCTAGGATTTTTAATGGTGAAGGGTTGACAGGTATGGTCACATTTTAATTAAAGAAAAGTCTGAAAATCATGCTAGAATCAGTTTTGCATCAATGCTCCACTTTGAAGATGTGTGTGTCTTCACAACAGTCATTAAAATATTTTCATTTCAGGGCCACAACACTTTACAGCAATATCAAATTAAAAGATTTTCCCCTTACTTTGAGGGGAACTTGCCCTCAGTTAAAATATTTAAGTAGGGCAATTGTAACAGAAGTGTCCCCTATCAGGGATGTGAAAAGGAACTTACCCCCTCCACCCACAGAAACATAGAGAACTTTTTATTTATTGACTTTTTACATGGGCTTTGGCCTACAGTAGTTTGATACGTTTCCTTAGACATGACTGCTCCTGCTTCAAATTACTTATTTTCTTCTCAGCATTTTGCTGCCTTGCTTTTCCTTTACAGGTTGAGAATGGAGTAGCTCTTTACTGGAAGGTATTGATTTATTTACTTTGTTAACCATGTAGGTGGACTAGTTTACAGACTATTCTCAGTCGCAGCCCTTATCAGTTGGGCAGTAGAGCATACTAGAATCACACAAGTACAATCAAGTACAGTGTTGGAATATATAGACAGACAGACAGATGGGTATAGTCACAAGCAGTAGCCATTACCAGTAGAAAATACTGATAAGCGCATAGTTCAGAGAATGTATTAACTAGTCAAATTGCTACACTAAGTATATTGTTGCACTGCGTAGTCTTGTGTGCACTTCGGCTTAACCCATTTTTATGACATTTATAAGCAATGCTACAGTTTAGCAGACAATGCTACTTTTGCCCATAATTAATTCAACAACGTGAGTGTGTCACACAATTTCTGGAATTTATAACATTAGAGAATTTCTGGTAGTAATTCTGCAGTTATAGAAGATGGTGGTGTTGTGCTGCTCATGTTTTCTGTGTTACGTCCTAAGAGGCGGTTTCCTGTATGTCTTTACCTTTCAGATTCCACATCTTACCACATTCTTGACATTCTTGGTAGCTATGTTATGCAGACTTAGATTCCTGACTTTTGCTGGATCTTTTCATCCTTAGTGGTATACCTTATTATTTGTGTGACAACAAGACCCATCTTACTCCATTGGCTTTCCGGCTTTGTCCAAGGGCCAGTTTGTCTTAATGGAAATCCCTCCATTTGAAGTTTCAGGTGAATGTGGTTCTCCATTTGGATGGAACAACTCCCTTTACCATCCCAGGCAGGTTGCTTTGGCCATCCCACATATTCTAGATATATGTTTCTTGGGCTTCATTCCTGCAAGGGATCCTGGATAGTCCTGTGCTGACTATTCCCATTTGAAGGCAGGACTTGGGCTCATCTTTAGCTGGTTAAGCAGTTCTATTGAGAATACCACGTTTCTGTCTGCCTTATACTATCTTCTCCTCTTCAGGGACTTGATATTTATGACTGCCAGCAATGCCTGTCTGCTGCTGGAGATAGTTTGTGGCCTAAACCCCTCCTACTAGTTCCATCTCTGTTTCTCCTTAGGGCTCCCAAAGCTTCAAACTCTTGGATAGATTGCCTTTACCCTCTTCTGGGTTTTTATCCCATTATCGTATTCCTACTTCTCTTGATAAAATAGTCTTGTTTTGGTTTCTGAAATGGTCATTTCTTCTCACTGTTTCTTCATGGTGGTAGAAACTGGAAAAAGAGAGAGAGAGAGAGAGAGAGAGAGAAAGAGAGAAGGACCCTTCTCTGCCTACATTGTTGTAGCCTTCCAGTAGGTTCCGTGAAGTGACTATGCTGAATGGTAAGACTTATCAGGTGATTGTCTACCTGTCTCAAGGTATGGCAGGCTCACAATGGTCAGCTGCACTCTTGGTGGATTGGCAATTAATGGTTACCTGCATGCACCACTGATTGGGGATGCCTTTTGTCTCTTGTTATGGTCATTTTTGCTCTACTTTAGGAATAGGTGCCTTTAGTGCTTCCTGAGTCTGTCTATATATGTCTATTGGAAGACTTGGACACCATGGCTTTATCGCGCAGTGTTTGCACTTTCCAAGCATTACAGTTCCAGTTGCAGCTCTAGAGGTAATATTTTTTTCCAGCTAGACTGTTCCTCAGGAGTCACAGTTTGAAACTTTGTTTTAATATGGTCCCCAGGCTTCTGCCACTCTGATTGTTTTACTGACTGACATTCACTCCAATGACAGGACCTACAAAGTAGGGTCACAGATTTTATGCATAGAAGGTATGTTAGTTCAGTGTCAGTTGATCTACTAATGTACCATCCTTGATGGGTGAGGTATATCCTCTTCCACCCCCTTGTAGGTTGGCAGCTCCTCCATTTATTCTTGGCTGCTGAAGTATCCTGTATGCAAGGCAAATATATACTTGTGTCTTTCGGCTTTTCCGGTTAGGGGTCGCCACAGCGGAACTCCGGTCCGCTAATGATTGGCAGTAGATATTTACATGCAGAGTTGCCAGCCCCGACGCACAACCTTCAACGAAGGTACGTACATTCACGCATGTCTCCACACAGAAGACGCTTTAGCTGAAAATCGAACAGGACAACGTCTTACTGTGAGGCGACAATGCTACTGCAGCACCACCACCGCAGTTCACATATATACTAATGGTATAAATTATTAACAATGTAGATATCATATTTTTGTTGTTATTTCTTGATTTGCAGCATGATGCTTGTTAGTAGCTATGGAGAGGATTGTGGATGTGTGCACTTATGTGACATTATGATGTATTTTTCAGGAAAGCACATTCATCCAAAAACATTAGAGCGTCCTCAGAAAGATGCCAGATACTGACTGGTGAAAAGAATGACCCTGACAACAAAATCAAATAGGGTTATCTAGCAGATCAACTAATATTGCATGAGTGGATCTGTTATTTATGTCTGTAAACCCTTACATTGTGTCTTCTATTTTTAAGGAAACAAAGACAGAACTGCATTCGTGAATTCATTCATTCATTTTCCAATACCTGAGTCATGTTATTAATGCTTGTGAGAGGCACAGCCATGGAGCACTAGTCTATCACAAGACAAAATTTTACACACACAGACACACACACACACACACACACACACACACACACACACACACACACACACACACACACACACACACACACACACACACACACACACACACACACACACACACACACACACACACACGCACACACGCACTCTCGTGCACACACATACTGTCGCACACACACTCTAGCACACACACACTCTTGTGCGCGCACATACATACTCACACCCACGCATGAGTATACACACACACACACACACACACACACACACACACACACACACACACACACACACACACACACACACACACACATATAGATAGCCATAGATATATGGGCGTAGATATAGATTTAGATACTTATAGATGTAGATATGAAAAGAAATATGTGCATGTGCAATTTGGCTTAATTATTTCAGCACAATCATTCAAATAATACATTTTATCTTGCATTATAACATTTTGATGTATTTTTATATAATATTGTCTAATCTCAATCTTACATAAATATATGCCAATTCAAATCTGGGAATTGTGATAATATATATTATACAAACATTTTATAATACGTTACTATATAAAGAAAAAAAAAATAAAATGTGCAATGCAGGTAGGAATATTAATAGGCCAAAGGGAGAGTAGAATGTGCCTAACATGAGGTCTTCTTCTTCTTCTTCTTTTGTTCCTGGCTGATGGCCAGTGGAGGTGCTAGGCCCCATAGTCAGTACACTGCTGTGGGCGCTGCTGGATTCTGGACTTCTTCATGATGTCTTTCCATGCTGTTCTGACCATGGCAAAGTTTATGGCCTCCTGTAGGTGAAGTTGCCAGCTTCTCAGGTCCTCTTGAACCTGTTTAGCCCATGTCTTCTTTGGTACAGATTTGTGAACTCTCCAGTTTGCAAGGTGCTTTCTCCATAATAGTCTATTTGGCAAGTGGTGAGTGTCCATCCTCCACGTGTCCAAACCAGCACAGCCTTCTCTTCTGGAACTGTTCACTGATCATTGGCTGCTGATCACATTTGGTCAGGATGCTCTTGTTTCTAATGTGGTCATGAAGTGAAATTTCCAAGATTTGGAGCAAGCATCACATTTAGAAGACCTCAAGCTTGTTCAGGTCTGGCCTGAGGAGGATCCACTTTCTGATCCATAAAGGAGAATTGGCAAGATCAGTGCCCAGAAAAGGTGAATCTTGGTGTTGATAGAGATGTTTGTCCTCTTCCACAGACACCACTTGAGTGAGGCAAATGTTGTGGTGAATTGTCTAATCTTGATGTGGACTTCAGCTGTTGATGCAACCTTCTCCTTGTGGAAAAGCGAACCCAGATACTTGAATCCTTGTGTTTGATGGTGGCTTGTGACCCATTAGTTGCCATCACTTTGGTCTTGTGTGTGTTTATCTGTAGGCCATATGATTGGGCAATGTGGGTAAGGTCTTAGAGGATATCTTTGGCCTCAGCATCACTGTATGCAAAAATGAAGCTGTCATCAGCAAACATCAGGCCACTCACAGAATGGGCTTCTTCATACTGGACTCTGCTCCTGTCCTCAAATATTCTCCTCATGGTAGCATCCACCACTATGTTGAACAGCAGTGGAGAGACCACATCCCCTTGACTGACCCCACTCTGGATGGTAAGCTCTTCAGACAGTTTGTTCTAAATGCACATTTGGCTGGATGAACCATTGTACAAGTTTGAAAGAGTCTGATCTTTTTCTTTGATGTTTTTCTTCGGCATATGCTCAGTCCCCGATGTCTCCCACAGGGCAGGCCACTGGATACTGTAAAATGTAGACTTGAAATCAATAAAGATGATAATTATATGTTGTCCACACCAGATTATTTTCTCCATTATCTGATGGATGGTGAAGATTTGATCACAGCATCCTCTGTTTGGGCTGAATCTGACCTGTTCTTCCCTGCTGGTTTGCTTGTGGTGTTTATGCAGAATGGATTGTTTGATCTTCATAAGACTTTGCCATTGATGGAGAGCAGGCTGAGGCCATGGTAGTTCTTGCATTCCTTGTCATCCCCCTTCTTGTGGATGAGTACGATGATGGCCCTTTTCCATGTGGATGTATCTGTTCTGTAACCCATAGAAGCTCGATCAGTGCATGGAGTCAGTTGAGAGGATATCACCACCAGCCTTGATTGCTTCCACAGTGACCTGATCTACTCCTGGTGCCTTGCTGTTTTTACTGTTCTGATAGCTGATTTCACCTCTTCGATTGTTGGGTTTGCTTTAGTCATTGAGTCCTCAGGGAGGTCGATGGGTGGCAGATTGACCATTGATCCATGAGGTCGGTTATGGTTGTAAAGCTCTTGAAAGAATTCTCTCCACCATTTCAGGTGTTCACAAGGTGAATGCATGAATGTACCATCTGCTTTTTTGATGTTGTCACTGGTGGATTTGGTCTTCCCACTCATTTGTTTGATGGTGCTATACAGAGTGTGGCACTCATGTCTGGATGCTGCCTCCTGGCTCCAATATACTTCCTTTTCTGCTTTCAGCCTCTGGCAAACTTCTTGATTGAGCTGCCAATATCATTTGTAGTTGACCAGCTTCACCTGCTTCCATTTGGCTATGAGATCCAGGCACTCAGCAGATATCCATGGCTGTTTTCATCCTTGGATGGGTGGGCATAACAGTTTGGTGCATTCCATGATGTAGTTTAATATCTGATTTTCTGCCTCATCCCCATCCTCCATTTGGGACAATGCTGTGAACAAGTTTGACAGTGCAAGCTGGAATTCCTTTTTGTGCATGTGGGCCATCAGTTGCTTCAAGTCCAGCCTGGCTGGTGGGGGCGACTTGCGCTTTACATGCTGTAAGCAAAGCTGCACCACAGCATGGATGAGGTAATGATCAGAGCCACAGTCAGGTCCTTGCATAGCACTGATATCCTTGAGTGATGATTGGAAGTAAGAGTTGATCAGGATGTAGGCTAACAATCACAGTCTGAGTACAGGCTTTATTCCAGCAGAGTGGAGAACTGCCATTGTCATCTCTTTGCACAAAGGTGGTGCCACTGCTGACCTTGGAAATTATCACACTATTAGCTTGACAAGTATGATCTGTAAAGCCAGGAACGTATTATTATGGATCTCATAAACAAGGACCTAGGCAATCTCCAAGCACTTGACCCCACCCAGTTTGGATTTGTCAAGGGCAGATCTTGCCTATTGAACCTGGTTGACTTCTTTGAGACTGTCTCCAAAGCCCTGGATGATGGGAAAGTCAGTACACACAGCTTACTTTGACTTGGCCAAGGACTTTGACACAATCTCCCACTTGGGCATCATCAAAAAACTAACACAACTTGGCGTAAATCCCTATCTTATCAGATGGGTGGCCAACTGGCTCACCGATAGGACCCACAAGATAAAAAAAAAAGGTGCCTCCACCTCCAACAGCAGACTTGTCACTAGTGGTGTTCCCCAGGGATCTGTCCTGGGACCCCTACTGTTTGGCATCTACTTCTCAGAAGTCCGGGGAAAGACAAAAGGCCTCTGGCTTACCACGTTTGCAGACAACTGTAATTTGAGTGCTATCATTGACTCCACAAATGATATTAACATACTGCAAGAGGGTCTCACAGCAACAAATGACTGGTGTCAAAGTCATGGCTTTAAGTTAAATGCAAAAAAGTGTATTATCATACCATTCAGCAAAAACATGCTCCCTACTGATTACCACATCAATGGCAACCCCCTAAGTACACAACCTGTGGTGAGAGATCTGGGAACTCAGATTGGCAACAATCTCACATTAGACCATCATGTGACAGCAGTGGTCAGAAAAGCCTTTTACTTGGTTCATTTCATATGTAAAGGGATTGCATCCAGTAAAAGGGAGGTTATTGCCTCTCTGTACTCCTCCCTCATTAGGCCTATAATTGAGTATTACATCCCGTTTGGTATATACCTCTCCAAACACTTGCACCAACTGGAAAGGCCACAGAAATACCTCACAAAGAAAATCCATGGCATCCAACACCTGCCCTATACAGACAGGCTCAAATCACTATCACTGTACTCA
The DNA here is from genome assembly GCF_019279795.1 of Protopterus annectens. Lineage (NCBI taxonomy): Eukaryota > Metazoa > Chordata > Ceratodontiformes > Protopteridae > Protopterus > Protopterus annectens. The sequence continues at coordinate 821,153,848 of NC_056731.1, read as the reverse complement.
GTATCATACAGATTGCTCAGAGGTGATCTGTGTCTTGCCTACAAGGCAATTTCAGACCCTGCCCTACTAGAGATGCTCCATATCCGTAAGTCTAACTCCTTACGTATTCCCCACTAGAAAGGCCTAAATCTAATATGCGGCATCAACAAAACCTGCTGGAGAGGCTGCCCCATCTCTGGAATAGACTTCCCATACACGTCAAACAGAGTACCTCACTGACCCTCTTCAAGCACAACCTTGATGAGTGGATGGGAAATCACAAATTTGCCCCAGGGGTTCTACCTGTGTCCCTCACTGACAGGGGTGACAGATGCTGACTAAGGTTTCTTTTTTAGGGGATAAACTCTTGGTTAGGCTTGTAAGGGCCTCAGGGCCATTAGCCTAGTAACCTCCTATGATCTAATGATTCTATATGGCTGAGTCATCCCCATATGGGTTTTGCCATGTGAGCTGGTGTTTGTGGGAATGCTGAAAATGGATATTTCCCACAATGAGATTATTTGATACAGCAAAGGGCAGAAGGTGCAGGCCATTATCATTCATGCTCCCATGGTCAAATCTACCCATTGTTCCTTCCCAACCGGACCTGTCCTCGCTGATGTGGCCATTGAAGTCTCCTGTTAAGATGATCATCTTAGTCCATGGGATCAAATGCAGCATGTATTGGAGCTTGTTGTAGAAGTCATCCTTGGCTGGGTCCAGACTCATCTCAGATGGTGCATATATGGACAGAATGTGCGTCTTAATGGTACCGTCTATTGTGAGTTGTGTCAGGAGATCTGATACTTGTTGGAAAGCAATTATTCTTGTTGCAGCTCAACTATCTACCATAAACTTGACACCAGCCTCTCTCTTCTTAACCACCAGAGACATACAGCATCATCATTTCATCGGTTGTAGGTGGTTGGATGGTCAATGTTGAGATCCAGTGACTTATAACTCTGACATTGCAGCAATCAAGATTTTGCATTTCATGAGTTCCTTGGCAATGATTTACTTTTGGCAAATGTGCTGGCCTGTTCAAACATTCCACATGGAGATACAGGTTTCCAGTTTCAGTGTTATGAATTTCCTTCAGCCAGCAGCCCACTTTTCACCAACACCTTTGGTCCCCAGTGCTGGCACATCGGCTGCCCCAGATGCAGTAGCATGAGTGAATGTGTTTGTTCAAATTTCCATGTAGTTTCTTGCCTGGTTTCCCATTTCTGGTCATTCTCATAGGGTGACCTCCCTCCTCCTTTTGCAGCTGAGCTTAGGACAGTCCTTGGCAGAGTTATAAGATGAAGTATGACACAATTTTGAAGTATGGCAAACAATTTTTGACACAATTTTGGCACAATATGACAGAAATCTAAGACTTATTTTACTTTGTGTCATATACCTCATAATATGTGATATATGACACAAGTAAAATATGTGAGATAATTAAGGAAAAGGGTAAGAAAGTAAATGTTAAACAAAAAGAAAAAGTAGATTACCACTTCTAAGCATTGGCCAGATTATAAAAATAGAAATCAACAAAATACCCCCACTAGCGTCTTTGAGGAAATTCCAGAAGTGTTCTAGAATGTCATTAATTTTGTAAAAGTCTTAGTAGCCATGAAGGACAAATGAAACTCATATTTCTGTTTTATACACCTATATATGTATGTATGTATTCATTTATTTATTTTTGAGCAATAACCCAGTTTATCAAAATAAAATAAAATAAAATAAAAATAAATGCATGGATCAAGCTGCAGTTATATCCCAAGCCAGGAAACAATCTCAATAAGTGAATGGTTTTAATTTTACTTTAGATTTAACACCTCCAAACTGAAAGCTATCTTTATATGAATCAAATTGTTATAAAAAAATTTATAATACTCTTCAAGATACTCATTCATCCAGTTTCTAGGTTCTGTCATTTGTCCTGCATGATCAGTTACTTGCCATATATAGTTTCTTGCCTAATTCATCTGATTTAACTACACAGTATTTTGCAATTGGCACCTTACAAACCCAAATGATTAAACTTATTCTGGCCTTTGCTTCAGGTGTCATTTTTATGTTATTTTTAATAAGAGAAATTTCCACTCATTTACTTAAATACTGTTATCAGCTTAAAGAGACTATACATCTGCCTGCTTTCTTGTGTATTTATTTTCTGACAAGATTAGATTATTTTTTGTTTTCAAGGTTCTAACTAAATCAGACAGAATACATACATGACAATCTGTACACTAATTTTTTGTATGGAAGTCCTGATATCTATCTTAATCTGATCCAGCATATTTAAGTCATATTTAAGTCTTCCAACTGAATGCACTATAAATAATTGCAACTCATTTGATTGACTTGTGATCTAGTGATCATTCACCCCCCCACCCCCCAAACATCGAAAACCTTGGGAACTCACTCACTAAAACAGCAATACACTAGAAGCTGCAAAACTTGAAAAAGCATTTTCTTGTCTGTGTACATCCCCAGTGTAGAGTCACACCCTCACACCACACATGTACTCTCCAAGTCCATCTACAACGACAGGCTGCCAGTGATATTTTCAGTTCAACATTCTGAGTGTTGATCAGGTCTGCATTTACAAACAGTAGGAATACCCTTCCAACTATGGGGCAGAGATTGGATTTCTTTTTATTTCTGACCCAATAGAACCCAGTTTGCTGATCTGAAAAAAATTACAAGCAGTCATATCTATGTGGATATTTGCAATTAATAGTGTCAGCAGAAAATAAAAATCTGTCCTAGGAAAAAAATAGCTATCTGAGCATCAAAATGAGCATATTGCCTAGTTATGGGATTCCTAAGTATCTGCATGTCTGGTAGCATATGAATATCCATAGAGTGTTTTCTTATAAGGCCACATTGATCCTGCTACCTCATTGGAGGTATAGGTTCATAGGATGATTCTAGGCTATTGGCCTGAAGGCCCTTATAAGCCTAGCCAAGAATTTCACACATTTCCCACAAAGTCAGCACCTGTTTTCCCTGTCCAGCAGTGACACAGGTGGGATCCCAAGGGTATATTTTCTGTTTCCCATCTAGTCATCTAGGTTCCTCTTAAAGAGGGCTAGTGAGGTACTCTGCTTGACATGGAGAGGAAGTCTATTCCACAGATGGGGGAGTTGTTGGGACACAAATCTATCCTGCCAAGTATCCCAACATCTGGGATGGAGAAACAAATAAAACAAAATCTTTATCTAATACTTCACTGTAATCCATAGATGATGATGATAGTAATAATAGTAATAATAATAATTGACTATACTTTGAAATATCATAAAAAATCCTGTAGTCCTTGAAATGACCATTAATTGAATCTACTATAAAACAGTCTATAAGGACAACACATTTCTTAATTACTTTAGTTCTTACACTGATTTATAATTACTATTAGCACTGTAGTTGAATGCAAGTTGTCAAGATTTATCAAGAAATTGGAAACCAAAGCTTTATATTTTAATTGTTAGAAATTTCTCATTATATATGCATTTCTTGTAAAGATCGTAAAAGTTTCCTGTTTGCAGGTACGACAAACTCCATGTCAGTTATATAGTCTGAAAATATACTTGAAAAATAAATGTCATAAGTGTTTGCTTTTGACCAGTTACAATTGTAAAAAAAGAAACCAAGATAGAAGAGAGGATAAGATAGACTGGATAAGACACATTTAACACAGACCATTAAAACAACATGCATTCAACTCTTCTACTATATTCTATAGTGTCTGTGAGAAATGTAGTTGAAAAAACGTGAGCCTCTACCATCCAGACAGAATCATATCTCACTGAAGGAATTCGTGTAGCAGGCATTAACCAATGGCATTAATAGATTTCATCTGTAATTCTGCTTCACAGAATGAAGGTAAGGTCATTGTGGGCCCTATTCCAAACCACTCTTAAAACAATAGGAAAAAGAAAATATAGTTTTATAAACTTAAGCCACAAACATTTCTTTAATTCCCCAAACTACTTTTTGTTATTCATAACTTCTTTGGTCATATATGGAAAAATCTATATAACTGGCCCAAATCAAGTTTTTTCTTTGTTACTCCTGCACATGACAGTACATGCACACCTCTGGACTATTAAAAAGAAAACAAAGTAGCTATTACAGGCTTGTGAATGGAAGATTTGAGCACTTTAGGTGACAATTTTGATCTTTGTCTATCAAAGGGTACCAGCAGTTGGTGCAGAGGTTAAAGCTGCGGACTGTAGTTTTATGGTATAGGGTTTAAATGCCTCAGTCTTCATTTATCTCCTGTGTGATCTTGAGCAAGTCACTTATAGCTTCATAGGTGTGAACTAAGCTAACAAACAATGTGGCTTTTTTAAGCCTAACCATGCATCCCAAATCTCTGACAAGTTTCAGTACCCTTAGTAAGTGTAAGAATGGACTTGGGAGATAAAACATTCACAAGCAATGTCCTGGCAGATGAACCATTTACAGGCTGCCTGCATGCATTAGAAACATAGGTGCCAAGCCAGGGATGAATTTCCTGTTTCCCACCCGTTAGTCCAAATTACAATTGAATTGAATATGAAATCTGCTTCACATGGATGGGGAGCCTGTTCCAGAAAAGTGGTAGTCTCTGGTATACACATCTTTCTTTCCAGCAGGTCCTATTTATATCACAGACAGGCAAGGTTTAAGTCTTTAGAAAGGGTAATTCTGGTGCTGTTTGTTTTGGAGATATGCAGGAGGTCCATCAGGGTGGGGTCCATCAATGCCTTTTATATCAGACACAGATCTCCCCTTAACAGTCTGTAGGAGACAGAATACAGGGATAGAGCTTTGAGGTGGTCTGCATTGGCCATAGTATTTATGCCCTGTATTCTTTTAGTAAGGAACCTCTGTGGACATTCCAATTGTTGGATGTGCTTGTTTAGGTGAATACCAAAGAGGGCATTATACTCAGTGATAAGTCTGATGAATGCCAGATACAGTGGAACAATGACCTCCTTGGACCTCAATGCCATACCTTTGTTTATAAGTTGAACTACATGCAATGATTTCCTCACTACTGTAGACATGCGATGGTCAAAGGCTAGACTATGGTGTATATGTGTCCCCAAGTCCCTGACAACTGGGTCAACTCTTAGAGATGTGTTATCAATATGATAGTTACCAAAGGTGGAAGACTTCCAGAAGGATGCTATAAAGTTTTATTCCACGGGTCTGACACCAGTTATTTGTCTGTGTGAGCCCATCCTGGAAAACATTAGTGTTGTCAGGGGATTCTATGACTGCTCCTAATTTGCAGTCATCTGCAAATTTGGTTAGCCAGAGGCCCGTGACATTGACCTTGACTTCAGAGAAGTTGTTTCCAAAAAGGAGTGGCCCTAGGACTGATGCCTGAGGGACTCCGCTGGTGACTGGCCTCTTTGTAGAGGTGGACTCCCTAATTCTAACATCCTGGGTCCTGTCTGTGAGCCAGCTGGCTATCTACTGGGTGGCATAAGGGTTTATACCTAACCTCTTGAGTTTATCAGCAATGCCAGAGTGTGGTATTGTGTCAAATGCCTTGACCAGGTCAAGATAGGCAGTGTGAACCATTTTGGCTTTGTCCATTGCCTTGGTGACCCTCTAAGAGAAGTCTGCCAGGTTGAGTAGGCATGACTGGCCCTTGACAAAACCAGACTGGGTTTGGTCCAATGTCTGGAAGTTTCCTATGTCATTATTGATCATTTCCATCTTTCAGTGGCTTTGCATATAAGACTATGGTATGTAGTTTCCAAGGTCTGTAGATGGCCCACCTTTGTGCAGAGGGATGACTTTTGCTGTTCCCCATTTGTGTGGCATGAAGCCTGTTTGGAGGCTATGGTTAAATGGTGATTCCAGAGGCCCTGTTAGGTCATGTTTCTTGCTGCTTTGAAGGCAGCCTGGGATATTGTTGGGGCCCATCACTGCAGTCTTCTTGGGCTTAGAGAGAGCATTAAGGACTTGTTCCTTAGTGGTAATTAGGGGAGTTATATTTGATGGCATTTCCAGAAGAAAAGCTTGAAGGAGAAAGGGGTAAAGTTAGAGCTGAATTTGTCTGCAAGTAGGTTTGCTATATTGTCTGGATCAATATAGGTGGCTCCATCAACAATGAGCTCTGCACACAATTGTGTATTGCCTTTGAGGTTGCAAACATAGCTAAACAATGCCTTGTGGTTGTTCTTGGACTGGGAGTCCAAATTTACCTCAAATATGGCTTTGGTAGACACTATTAGTCCTCTGAGTTGCTTGTTTGGTTTCACGGGAGGGCTAATATCCAGCTGGGTTCTGCACATCATAATTTTTGCCATGATTTTCTTCCTTCTGTTGTGCATCCCATTGATACTGTGATTCCACTAAGGTGGCTTGTTTTTTGAGCTAGTTCTGTACTTACTCCTGGTGGGTACAGCTGCCTCTATGCAGCTATTAACATGATTGTGCAGTGTTTCTCTGAACAGTTGCATGTAGGCAGTAGTGTTGCCAGGATTTAGAGGGACTTGAAATTTTGGCAAGTTATCATTTGTAGTTGGAAGTTAGCTTCAGAGTAGTTACTGAACATTTTAGGGTAAGCCAGGGTTCTGGGTTTTATTTTTACTTCAAAGGAAACATTTTTGCGGTCTGACCTTACACATACACTAAGGGTGTACAGTGCTCTCCCTTATTAGTTAGGACCAGATCCAATATGTTTGTACCCCTGGTTGTTGTACTGACAGTTTGATCCAGGGGGTTTGTGTTTTCAAAATCCAGGAATCTCTGTGCCTGCATGTTTGAATTGTATATGATTCCTAGGTAATAGTGAGGTAATTAAAGTCACCCATAAATACAATATTGGTCTGGATGGTGAGCATTTCCGGTAAGCATAAAGACATGTTATGGGTTGCCTGGATCATAGATGGGGAGGGACCTATAGCTTGCAAGCAAGTGATACGGGATTTTACATATGGCAATTAACATGGAGAAGCTCAAGTGCATTGCTCTGCTTGACCAGCGTTGAGGTATATTTACGTTCGATGTAAAGCGAGATACCTCCACCTTTAATGACTGTGTAGTAACTGGTATAAATGTGTGGAAGGCATTATTGCTTTGCACTGTTGGGTTGTTCTCCATGGCTTTAAATCATGTCTCAGTGATTGCACAGACTTCAGCATTCTCTAGGGGCAGGAGAGCATGTATGGAGTGGAGTTTCTTGTTCAGGCTCCTAGTATTGAGCAGTAACACCTTTAGATTTTCTTGGTTTTGATTTGTTATGTCAGAAGTACTTCCAGTTTGGCTTTGCCTAAACGAGACACAATGGGGGAGAGGTCAATGTTTTAGCTAATATTCAAAAGCCTAGAGGTATGAGATGTAGACCTTCACTAGCAAATCAGCATGGTCTGTTCACCATCTCCTTCCATGCTGACAAGTATTGCAACCCCTTAGAATGACACCAAAAACTAAACCAATTACTAAAATTGGTCACCTTCTGTTTGTATTGTGGAGTCATCCTTGGAAAAGGTAGAATATTGCTTAATGCTAGGGTCACACCAGCCTGAGTCACACATTCGAGAGTTCCATGATGTCTCTCTTTGTGTAGTCTAGGGAGGTATGTCTCAGATCATTAACACTCACATGGACTATGACAGAGTCATACTGGTACTTGTGCTCCAGTGACCTGAATGCATGAGTAATATAGTGAATACTGATAAGCAACTGACTGTGCCTTTCTCCCTACTCAGCCTGATGAGAGGGACATCAGCATGTCTTACAATCGAGTCTTCAATGACCATAATGTTGGGTTATGTGGTTGCTTGCCTTATGGGCTTAGAAGTAGAGGCTATATGAGATGCGGCTGTGTGTGCTGTTTTGAAAGAATGCATTTGGGACTGTTAAAGAGTATTTCTTATGTGTGTTTTGTCTAGGAAGTCTTTGGCATTTAGGAAAGTTGCATTTAAGTGCCTCAGTATATGTGGGTCCATATGTCTGCTTTGTATTGTGTGTGATAGGTGCAGTGTGTGTACTACCGATGACCTGATTGACATTAGGAGTGCTTTTATGTGAGAGCTTTACCTCCAGTGTCTTTGTGCAAATACATTTCTCACATACCTTATTGTTTTTTTTTTACAATTAGCCAGTTGTCAGTAAACAATAGACAATTTCAATATTACCTAAAGATGCTCATATCCACCAAGTTGGTAATGGAAATAGTAAGAAAGTTCATATTCATGACAACAGGCCTTTTTTAATGATTAGATTGTTGAGGTGAGAATATAAAGTAAAGCCAGGTGTATCTGGTTTGCAACTTTGGCAGCAGTGCTTGTCTCACAAGAAGCAAAACAGTAACACTAATCCCAAGATGAGAAGCAGGACACAGGCTCTTTGGTGATCAACAGTCTTGTCCCAAATGATGCAGGGATTTGTAGGCTTGTTGTAGCCTTTTCTTGATAGATACCTTGAGAAATCAGGAAGGTTCCACACAGACTCATTGCTCAATCAGAGACAGACAGAAATCAATGCAATCTGCTCCTTCTCCCACCAGAGAGGTCCTGAAAAGGGACTGTGTGTCAAGTGGCCCTATGTGGTTAACAAAAAGAAAACCTGCTGATTATCTTGGGTCCCCTTCAAAGGATCAAAATTGCAGAACATAGAACCTCTGATCATCAAGGCCCATAGGATTCACGTTTTTGCAGGGGTCAAGCCCCCCTGCACCCCCACACCCCGTTACTTAAACATAGTAACTCTGAGATCGCACTACAGTGAACAGAATGGTAAAGTTCTCATTCCGCACTCTATGATGATCTCCATTCATAGGGTTCGATATTGCAGAATTTCGATCCCTGGTCCTCGATGATCAGAAGTTCGATGTTTTGTAATTTCGATCCTTTGAAGGGGATCTGATTAACTGATAACAAAGCAGCATATATTTTCTGGAAACTCCTCTCTAAGCCTTACTGTTGTCCCACTGCTCAGGTATGTGAAATATTATGAAGTTAGTTTTCCTAGACGTCAATTTGCAGTCTGTCATTTTAGCTGTAAGATTTTTCTGTATTGTAAATTTCTGAAAGTTTTCTTCACCTGAGAATATGAAAACTGGAATGCCTTGTAATTGTCAGGATCCTGAAACATATCTTGCTCAAAGGTAAAGGATTTCTGCCAAAGAAAATCACCTTCTGAAGCCATTTCATTTGTTCCATGTACTGAAACATCTACTTTTTATAATTTAGGCCCAGTACTTTGTGGTCTTCTTGTATCTACGAGTGACCTGTGACTGCTCCAAAAATGTATTTCCGTTCCTAGGAAACCTCATACTAGGTCTGAATGTATCCATTTCCCCTAGATTGCCCTCCTTAATAATATAATTATGGATCATTGTATCACTTGCTTATGGTAATATTGCTTTATTATTGTGAAAGTCTCCATTTCAGTAGAATAAATTTCTGCACCTCCATTATATGTGGTAGAGAAGCAATAAGATAAAGATTTCCTGAAGTCAAGTACATTTTCAGAATTAATTATTGGAGCCCATGATTTATTAGATATGTGTGTGTCACCAATTCTTGGTCATTCAGCAATCTATTTAGAGCTGGGGGGGGGGGGGGTGAGGTGTGCTGATCCTTTTTAACAGTTTGAATTCATTAGGGCTCCTTAGATGCCTTGAATATTTTAGGTATGCTAGTTAACAGCCAGCCAACTGAGCCAAAACTATATAACTTCTGAAGATGTGCTCAAAATAGCTTTTGTTTGCCAAATCACTTATTTATATTCACCCAATAACAGAGCACAATTGCTATAAGATACACACACACACACACACACACACACACACACACACACACACACACACACGCACACGCACACGCACACACACGCAATTTCAAGTCCTGACTCCAAAAAAAAAAAAAACACTCATGCTGCCCCTGCTTGCTATCATACCTCATTCCTACCTCATCTAGCTTGAAACACTGACATTTTTTATGAGTCGCAACACAAATCTGTTAAACTTCATTAAGCTCCTTTTAGTACAGGGAGCTTCCAATACGACAATCTGGCATAATGGCTTGTTAATTACTATTACCTTAGAACACCATCTACTGAGAACCGACCTTTCATGACTGGCTTCACTGTTCCTTGAAACCTCTAGATATGCTGGGTGGGTGATTTGTGCTTCTGTGTATGCAATTATGCCTGATGCATCTTTCATATACATTTTTGCATAATCAATTAGTATTAGCCAAATGCATAAATATTTCTTAGCAAAGACATTTTAAAGTTTTCCAGAATGATTTTTCACAAGTGCCGAGCAGACTCTATTTGGAATTTGTAGCTGAAATTTTGTATCAGGCCAAAAGACAAGCCACCCTGGTGGAATTGCCGTATCAATTGGTTATGCAACAAAAGAAAAAAAGTCTTGGCCAAACGTAGGAGGAACAAAACCATACATAACTAAAAGCCTCCTAACCAATCTAAACAGGCAGTTAAAAGGATTAATTAATGCTTCAAAGGCTAAATTTGAAGAAAAAAATAGTTTGTCAGAAAAAGGACAACTACAAAGCTTTCTACAGTTATGTCCATAACCTCAGGGAAAATATGCAACAGCGCTTGGAACTTATTGTAAATGGCATCACCCACACTGAATCAGAGGCCATTGTGAACCTTTCATCTGACAGGTTGATCTCAAATTTCTCCCCTCACTCCCTTGAAAGTCCAAAGGAAATACTGCATACCACAATTCCCCAACCATTACAAGGAAACAGGTCATCAATGCACTTTCCAAGGCCAAAAACACTTAATTGATGGGCCCCAATAACATCCCAGGTTGCTTAATAAATAACATGAAACATGACCTCCCTGGTTCACTTGAATCACTTTTCAACTGGAGCCTACAACCAGGTTTTGTACCCAAGGACTGGAAAATGGCTACAGTCATTCCTCTACACACAGGAGGACCAAGCATTGATCCGGGTAACTATAGACCCATAAATCTGACCAGCCTCATGTGTAAGGCTATGTAAAGAGTCATCATGGACATGATAAACGAGGACATAGGTAACCTGTAAATACTGGACCTGTCACAGTTTAGCTTTATAAAAGGAAGGACATGCCTATTAAATCTGATGTACTTTTTTGAGAGGGCCATCAAAGCATTGGATAAAGGTTAAACTACGCACACAGCTTATCTCAAAATAGACAAGGCTTTTGATACAATACCCCATTCTGACATTATAGACAAGCTCACTGATTTAGGTATAAACCCTTTTATTACCCATTGGATAGCCAGCTGGCTCAGTGATAGGACCCAGGAGGTTAAAATAGGTGAGGCCACCTTCTCCAAGAAGTCAATCACTAGTGGAGTCCAACCAGGGCTAGGTACTGGGCCTGCTCCTTTTTGGCATCAGTTTCTCTGAAATGGAAGCAAATGCTGAAGGTTTATACCTGAATACGTTTACAGAGGATTGCAAGTGAAGGGTTATCATCAACTCCCATGCAGACACTAGCATTCTTCAAGAAGGCCTATCTCTGACTAACAAATGGTGTCAAAGCCATAGTCTTAAACTCAATGCTAAGAAATGCATAATTGCACCCTTTAGGAAGTCAGCCATCCTGGCTAATTACCATCTTGATAATATGCCCCAAAGAGTCAACCCAGTGGTCATGGATATGGACACACACATAGACAGTAGCCTTACCTTTGACCGCCATGTGACTACAGTGGTGAGGAAATCCTTTTATATCACACAACTTATAAGTAAGGGCATTGTATCTAATTCCAAAAAGGTCATTATCCCACTATACTCTGCCCTTATCAGACCAAGTATAGAGTACAATGCTCCCTTTGGAATGTACCTGACCAGGCATATGCAACAACTAGAGTGACTTCAGAGGTTCCTCACAAAAATAATACAAACACAACAAACCTGCCTTATGCAGAGCACCTTAAAGCCTTTTTCTTCTACTCAGTCTCCCATGGATTGCTGAGTGGTGATCTATGCCTAGCTTACAAGGCATCTGCAAATCCCACACTGATGAATCTTCTGCATATTTGTAAGTCAAATAGTACCAGAAATATAAGGTCTAAGGACATGAAATTTGTATGTGACTTAAACAGAACATACTGGAAAGACAGATATGTGTCTCATAGACTGCCTCTCCTATGGAATAGGCTTACCATCCATGTACTGTGCCCCCCACACCCCCCCTACTTAAATATTCCAACTCCGAGATCGTACTACAGTGGATGAAAAGGCAAAGTCCCGAAAATGGCTCAGTGATTTTTTTCCTGGGAAAAAATTGCTGTTCCATGCTTTCAGAATTATGCCATTTCAGGTAAACACATTCAATTAAACAGCATTCGCAACTTTAAGCATTCACTTAAACAATGGGAACCTGAAAAGACAAAGGGAACCAATATCAAAGCAGAGCATTTCAAAATTGTTGTCTCACTCTATCCAATTCTTTTTGGGGAATGAGAGATTTGAACCCATAGCTATCCTCACAATCGTGGTCTATAAAGACTTAACATGATGAGCCACTTCTGTTACTTTCACTATGGAAAGACCCCCTCCCCCTCTCAGAAGAACACATCTCAGTCTATCAGAGGTGTGGTTATTTCTGGGGCTTTTTGGAAAAGGTTGGACTTTAGAGCTATTCCAGCTGCAGCAACTTAGTCATCTGTGAATGCATTTACTAAACATTACAATATATATTTATTTTCCAGAGCCACAACAGCATTTTCTTGGTCCATTCTTCAGGGTCTTGTAGACTCCAGTCTTTCTTCCTCTGCTGCTATGATCTAAGCTTTGATGACCATTCTATATAGCATTATGCTACTGCAACAGTGATACAATAATGAACATAGTACAGTTGGGTAAGTAAACCTTAACATAATAGTAGATGTTGTAATAGATCACTGATACAGTACTACTACCTTCCCACCATCTCCTTCTGATTTTACTTATTTTTATTGCTGACACATATTTTTTCTTATTCTTATTTTCCATTGGCTGGAGTAGGGTTCCTATCCTCATTTCTGCTATGAGATTGTTGTACATATATTGCACCCCTTAGTGCAGGGAACCTGTGAATGTTCACTCACATATATCCCATTTTATATTAGGATCATAGGAGGTTACTAGACAAAGACCTTGGGGCCCTTACAAGCCTAGCCAAGACTTGATCCCCCCAAAAAACCTCAGTCAGCACCTGTCACCCCTGTCAGTGAGGGACAAAGGTGGAACCACTGGGACAAATTTGTGGTTTCCCATCCACTCATCAAGGTTGCACTTGAAGAGGGTCAGCGAGGTGCTCTGTTTGACATATATGGGAAGTCTATTCCAGAGACGGGACAGCCTCTGGGAGACAAACCTGTCTCTCCAGCAGGTTTTGTTGATGTCACATATTATATTTAGGCCTATTGAGTGGGTAATGAGTGAGGAGTTAGACTTATGGATATGGATCATCTCTAGTAGGGCAGGGTCTGATATTGCCTTGTAGGTGAGACAGATCACTTCTGAGCAATCTGTATGATACTGGGAAAAGTGATAGTGATTTGAGCCTGTCCACATAGGACAGGTGTTAGAGGTCATGGATTCTCTTTGTGAGGTATTTCTGTGGCCTTTCCAGTTGGTGCAGGTGTTTGGAGATGTACATACCAAACAGGGAGTTATACTCAATTATGGGTCTAATGAGGAGGAGTACAGACAGGTAATAGCCTCCTTTTTTCTGGATGCAATCCCTTTACTTATGAGATGAACCAAGTAAAAGGCTTTTCTGACCATTGCCACCACATAATGGTCGAATGTGAGATTGTTGTCAACCTGAGTACCTAGGTCTCTCACCATGAGTTGTATGTTTAGGGGGATGCCGTTGATGTGCTAATCCGTAGGGGCCATGTTTTTGCCGAATGGCATGATAGTACATTTTTTGCATTTAACTTAAGGCCATGACTTGGCACCAGTTATTTGTAGCTGTGAGACCCTCTTGCAGTATGTTAACATCATTTGGGGAGTCAATGACAGCACCCAACTTACAGTCATCCACAAACTTGGCCAGCCACAGACCCTTTGTCTTTGCCTGGACCTCTGAAATGTAGATGCCAAACAGTAGGGGTCCTAGGACAGATCCCTGGTTAACACCACTAGTGACAGGTCTGCTGTTGGAGGTGGTAGTGCCTATTTTGACCTTGTGAGTCCTATCTGTGAGCCAGTTGGCCACCCATCTGATGAGATAGGGATTAACACCGAGTTGTGTTAGCTTGTTGATGATGCCCAAGTGGGGGATTGTGTCAAAGGCCTTAGCCAGGTCAAGGTTAGCTGTATATACTGACTTTCCCTCATCCAGGGCCTTGGTGGTAGTCTCAAAGAAGTCAACTAGGTTCAACAGGCAACATCTGCTCCTGAGGAATCTGAATTGGGTGGGGTAGAGTGTTTGGAGATTGCCTTTGTCCTTGTTTATAAGTTCCATAATAATACGCTCCATGGCTTTACAGATCAGACTTGTCAAGCTAATGGGGCAATAGTTTCTCGGGTCAGTAGTGGCACCACCTTTGTGCAAGGGGATGACAATGTTGGTTCTCCACTCTGCTGGAATGAAGCCTGTAATTAGGCTGTGGTTGAATAGGGTGCTCAATGGCAAAGCTAGTACTTGCTGGAGATGGTGCAGAATACAGCCTGGGATATTATCAGGTCCCATGGTAGCTGTGTTCTTTGCCTTGGATAGGGCCTTTAACACTTGATCTATGGAGATGTGAGGTGTGGGACAAGTATCAGGGATGTTGACTGAGCCTTTGGGGGTGATAAGGGGGTGAAATTTGCGCTGAACGTATCAACTAGCAGGTTGGCTATGTCTGCAGGATTAGTGTAAGTGGTACCATTAAGTACTAATTCTGAACAAACTTGGGCTTTGCCATGAAGGTTCCTAATGTAACTGAAGAATGCCCTGTGGTTTCCCTTTGTTTTCAGTTTCAAGCATCTTAAGATTTTGAATAAGCTCTCTTTAGCACTCTTGTGGGAGGTAAGCAGCAGGTGAGAACAGATGGTTGAGGTAAAAGTGATGTAGGTGAAGAGGGAATAGGGTGATGTGTCCAGTGGAAAAGCACTTGCAGTCAAATTTTTGATGGAGGTGTCTTTAGAGCTGTGCTGTGAAAGTGGGTCAAGATGAGATTACTTTTAGGCAACTGGGATTGCCAGAAGTTGGGTATAAGAATGGAGAAGGAGTGGGTCGGTATAGTGCAGTTTGTATACTGGGGGGATCTGGCATGAGGGACTCAGGTGATGGAAGTTGCAGTGGTCTTATATTACATTCCGTTTACCTTGAGTTGTTGGGGGTTATTATGTACATAGTAATGCTACACTAGTCAGGTAGAACAGGATGTTAACTAATAAGCTTACTCAAAAGTATTAAGATTCTAGAAGCTGAAAAGCACTCCACCAGCCAACACTAACCAAACCATTTGAAGTCCATCTTGCATCCAGGAAAGTGCATTCTAACCACTGTACTTACCATTTAGATCAGTTTTGTGAGATTCCTGCTTGTGTTTTTTCTGAATCTGAAGTTAAAGCTATTAACTGAAGGCATTTTACAATTTGCACTGTTTTTCCCCAATTTGTTTCTGTCCTGTGGCTAGGTATTTAAATAAGTTTTGAGTGGGGGGCTCATTTTTCTGCATTTTTACTGTCTGTCTGTGTCTATCCTCTGAATCTGAAGCCACAGCTATAAACTGATTTGGATTTTTACAGTTTCAATTCTTACTATTCTGAGCTCTTTAAGTGTATTAATCTGCATTGCTCACCAAATGACTATGTTTCAGCTGCATTTCAAACTTACAATCAGCCCCTTTGGGCCAGCAGTGTGAGATGTTTCTAGTACTTGTGAGAGTTCATCCCAGTAGCAGTGGAAATTACTGCAGTTCTGGGAAGATAAGCAGTACTGGCTAGATATTTAAGCTATTTACAGCCTCCTGATATTTTATATTATGTGAGCAGCCAGCAATCTTTGTCTTTAGACTCTTGAAGCTGAAAAGCACCCCACAAGCTAAATCCAAACAAACCATTTGACTACATTTTGCATCTAGTGAAATATATTTTGACTACTGCACTCACCATTTAAATCTTTTTGTGTGATTCTTGATTGTTTGTTCTGAATGTGAAGAAGTTAAAGCATTGAATGAATTTTTACAGTTTGCACTGTTTTCTCAAGTTTCTTTCCTGTGCATAGGTACTTAAATCAGTTTTGAATAGGAACTTATTTCTTCTGAATTTTTGCTCTCTGTTTCTCTCCTCTGAATCTGAAGCTTCAGCTATAAATTGGTTTTGGTTTTATAGTTTCCATTGTTACTTCTCTGAGCTCTTAAGTGCATTAATCAGCATTGTTTATCAATTTAGTACACTTTAGTCACTTTCAAAGTTAAAACAATCAGCCAGCCTGGGCCAGCTGTGGGAGATGTTTCTATAGCTTGTGGTACCAAACAAGGCATTTGGAATACATTTCCATCCAGGAAAGTACATTAAAACTATTGCACTTATCTTACTATTTAAATCAGTTTTGTTGTTTAGGGTTACCACCTGTTCCACTTTGCGAGGGACAGTCCCTCTTTGGGCAATTGTGTCCTGCAAAAAAATTGAAAAAATGGCAAATGTCCTGAGATTTTAGGACAAAAATATTTCCTGTATTTTCTTTAATAGTTGCATAAAACAGTTATTTGTATCTGAAACACCTAATTGTTATAAGAAACAGAATAAGCAACTCAAATGCTACAAGAATAAGTTTTTATTTTGGCAAAAAAGTGAAGTTCTTTCATTTGTACTTGCTGTGGATATGTTTTGCCCTGCAAATTCTGACGTTTCTACAAAAAATGTCCCACTTTGGGCATCTGAAAAGGTGGCAACCCTATTGTTGTTTCTCACCCACCCTCCTTTTTCCTGTTGTGCTTTTAAACTTGGAAACTTTTGAAGTACCTGTCTTTACTGTATATCTAGCCTTGGAAGCTCTTCCTAGTCAAATCTCTTGTTTACCTTGTCTTGAAGTCTCCTCCCATTTGTATCTGCTTCTGTCATCTTACTGGGTACTGACAGATGAAACTGAGAAGGTCCTCTCCTTAAACTGTTAGTGTGCTTTGAAATTACCTTAATGTTTGTATTCATCATTGCTGGCTTATCTTCCTTTGAATCACTTTGTGATTACTGTAGCTAGCTGTTTGATTTATTTCTGGTACCTTTTCACTTTTAGCTAACTAAAGTGCGTCTTTACATTAAGAAAACTGGTGGTACAATTCAAGAAGAGGTAGAAAGGTTGCCTGGCCTGTCAGAGGTGTGAAACATACAGGGAAGCTTAAAGTGAGACTTTTTAGTTTTAGTCATTTTTTTGAGGGAATAAATTTGTTGTGTCTGTGCATCTCTTGTCTCAGTTCCACAGAGCGCAAACACCTGGTGTCTTAGTTTGTGTTCTCAGAGTGTTTGGCTTACACCTGGTTTCATCCAGGCTAAGATAAAATACTTGATTATTTCATTGCACTGTTATGCATTTTATCAGTGTAAAGTATAATTGCCTTCATTGATCTAGCTTTTGCTAGTGTGCTTTGACATTGTCTTAAAGTGTATGTTCCTCATTGCTAGATTGTCTGCCTTAGAATCACCTTGCAATTACTAGTCATAGTTGTTTGGTTTGTTTCTGGCCCATTTTCCCTTTTGGATAACTAAAGTGTGTTGAGAGGACTGGGATTGCAATTCTAGTAGCAGTAGAAAGGTAGTCTGGTCTGTCTTAGTTGGGAATCACACAGGGATACTTAAAGTGAGATTGGTTTGCTGGCCAGAGGGCTTTTCAGCAGTTTAGTCACTTTTCTTTGAGTCTATGAATTTTGCTGCTCATCACACCATGATGTTTAGCAGGGCCCTGCATAGATTCAGGCACTTAAAAACTAAACTTTCCCTATAAAGGATCCCCTGTGACTACTTTACCAAGTACTCAGTTGTGCAAAGAGCAACTTGTTTGTACACTGAGGAGTACTGCCACATGAATTCAATCATACATAGCCTAGGTGTAGTTTCTACCCTCAAAGCACCCAAGTTAGCCTGCTGTTGTAGCTCACCTAAAAAAGATCTAACAACATGGATAAGTATCATGAGACAATGTAGGAATGGTCTCATGTTCACTGACAACTAATTAATCCTTAGACAAATTGTTACAGAATGTGACAGAAGTAATTACACAATGTCACTGGAGACAAAATCACTCAAAATAACAATCAGAATGTTGGTAATGTAAGCATTACACTCACTATGCATAGTACTGACCCAACACATAGACTAACATATGCTAGTCTATGTGTTGGTATGCATAGTACTGACAACACATAGACTAGCATATGCTAAAACACTTAAAAGCAACCAGCCTAAACTTCAAAGGCCACCTAGACATTTGTCCTACAAAAAGAATCCTCAGAACCCCCAGAAGCACTACACCAAAACAACATCCATCACAAAATATACAGCCACACCCTTTGGAGCCTTAACTACAAAGCCCATGAGGCAAGCCAGCACACTACCCAATATTTTAATTATAGTGAGACATACTGATGTTCTGCTCACCAGGCTGAATAAGGAGAAATCACTGTCAGCTGTCTGTCAGAGACCAGGATCTGCAAAATCACCCACAAACTCAAGTCATTAGACCACAAGTAGCAGTATAACTCAGTCATAGTCCATGTGAGAGCAATTGACCTAAGATGTACCGCAATGGACTATCTGAAGAGATGCATTATGGCGCTATTGGAATGTGTCTCAGGCTGGTATGTGCATAGCATTGAGCAGCATTCTACCTCCACCAAGGATAATGCCACAATATGAACAAAACATGCTTGACTTCAATAACTGGCGTAGTTTCTGTTATCATTCCAAGGGGGGGATACAATATTGGTCAGCATGGGAGGATATAGTCAACAAACCACATTGCTTTGCCAAGGATGGTCTGCACTTGTCCCCTCTAGACTTTCTGATATTGGACAAAGCATTATTTTCCCCATAGTGCTTTTTTAGGTAATGACAAATGGACAAGCTTTCTGTTGAAACAAAACCAACTCAAGGGAATCTAAAGGTGTTACTGCTCAATAACAGAAGCCTAAACATGAAATTCCAATCCCTCCAGGCCCTCCTCACCTTGGAGAATGTGGAAATCTATGCAGTTACTGAGACATTGTTTAAAGCCATGGCATGTACTGCAGCAGTGCAGAGCTACAATGCCTTCCACCCATTAAAGCCAGCTACTGCATAGACAGAAAGGTGTCTCAATCTATATCAGCAACAAGCTCACCAAAAGAGAAGTCAAACAGGATGATGCACTTAAGCTTCTCTATTTCCAGATTCCATTGGTAAAGTCCCATATTATATCCGTTCAAGCCCATAACTTGCACTTGGATTTACTGGAGACCCTCACCATTTAACCAATTCCATATTCATGAAAGACTTTAACTTTTCCACTATAAAGTGGGATATGTACATAACCTCAAACTTACAGGTCCAGTGATTTCTAGACTTTGTTAACACAAACATCTTGGACCATATAGCGCATATGCCTACACGGGGTACAAATTTACTTGACCTGATACTCACAAACATGGGAGAATGTTGTACCCTCCCCCAACTGTAGTATATTCTATGGTAAGGTCAAACTACAAAGCTGTCCCCTTCATAATAAAAATCAGTTTTGTGACCCTGGCTGATCTTATAACATTTTGAAACTATTCTAAGACAAACTTCCTACAACTAAGTGACATTCTGTTAAAATTACACCCCCAACCTCTGAGGACACAGCTGCCTATGCAGAATTGTTCACAGAAGCCCTATGCAGTCATGTCAATAAATGCATAGATACCTGTGTCTACCAGAAATAAGCCCAGAACTACCTCAGAAAACAAACCACTCTGGTGGAATATAAATACAAACTGTCTGCAAGCCAAAAGAAAAGAGACATAGCCAAAATTGGGAAGTGCTATGCCCAGTATGATAAAAACACGTATCAATCTAAACAAAAAACTAAAAGGTCAAATTAAGTTTACTTAAGCCAAATTTAAGGTAAACATAACCTCCCAGGCAAAGAAAAACCACAAGACTTTCTTTAGCTATGTTCATAACCTCAAAGACAGAACATAGCAGTGTGCAGAACTGATTGTAAATGGAGCCAGTTATGTGGAGTTGGAAGATATAGCAAATCTGCTGGCCAACAAATTCAGCTCAAATTTTACCCCTCATCCTCTGGCCATTCACCAGGAACTGCGATCAAACAATCCCTCCCAACTATCACTAGTGAGCAGACCCTAGAAGTGCTCTCTAAGGCCAAAAACACTGCATTGATGGGTCCCGATAGTATCCCAGGATGCCTCCTAAGTACCCTGAAACATGACTTATTGGGACCACTGCAGTCATTGTTCAACCAACGCCTCCAGACACTTTTGTGACATGTGACTCCAGAACTGCAGTGGTCATCCCTCTGCACAGGCAGGCCCTCAGTGGACACCGGGAACTACAAAGCCATAGGATTAACTAGTCATATGCAAAGCCATGGAATGAATTGTCATGGAAATTACTAATAAGTACATAAAAACCATCAAACACTGAGGCCATCCCAGTACCCTTTCATTAAGGGCATATCACGCTTACTCAGCCTGCTGGACTTCTTGGAGAAGGTCACCAAGCCATGTATAAGGACAAATAGTGCATACTGCCTACCTTGACCTGGCTAAGGCATTTGTTACAGTACCCTACTTAGGCATTGTAAACAAAGTCATTTGAAAAAAGTTTAGAGCATAACAATTCCATTCTTACATAGTCAATCCAAACATCATTAGGTATCACTATGTACAATGACTGTATGTCCATAGTCACTAGGTAGTCCGAATCCAAGATTGTGATTTCTTTCAAAGCTCAGAACATCAAACATATCATGAATAAAAGACACATTTCTCACAACTACCTTTTACAGTTGCTTGTCAGTAAATATAGCCATGGGTTTTGTTTCCTTCTCTCCACTTGCCACTATGGACCTAAGGGAAAGGTCATCCAAAGATATGTGAATTTTGGACAAGCCACAAATTCTACTTATTTTAAGGTATTTGCTAGCAAGAAAACTGACTTCTTTACTGCTAATCTTCCCATCACATAACCATTCTTGTATTAGTGAGTCTATTAACCCATACACTCTCTTATTATCTGAAAATTAACTTTTTTGTAATATTTGTGGTCCTGCAGTATCAATTTCATCTTCTTAACATAAAAATCTCTGCCCATTCACTAAAGCATTTCCTTTGCCAGCCTTAGTAATTAAAATATCAGAATCAACTTTAAGCTTTTTACGTGCTTTATTTTCTTCTTTGGTTAAATAAAAAAAAAATTGCTTAGGCATATCTATTAACAGATCCCTCAGCTGCCTCTCAGTAACAGTTAAAATGCTTCTAATTCTGGCCTTAATGGAGAATTGTAGCAGCTGGGTTTAAAAAAAACATCTATAGCTCTTCCATTTTGCTTAAATATAAATTTTAAGTTCAATTTTCTTATATAATCTCTTAGGCAGTTCAAAACATCACAAATTTCCTCTCTTGCTGCAGGCAGAAAAGTCCAACCCTTCTTCAGAACTTGTATGTCCACATTATCTAAAACTTTATGTGACAGGTTAACTATTTTAAAATAACATTCAGAAGACATACCTTCTAATTCCTTGCACTCTTTTTCCGCCTTTCCATTTTCAGTTGTAATGCATATAGATCGTTTTTCTACAGCTGGAAGTGCTGCTACTTGTGCCCATGTTTATTCGCCCATACCAGTGTCTTGATAAATCTTTACAGGCTGAAAAACCCAAGGTGCTGCACCATTCACGCTGTTTCTTCCAGAGTTATGGAAGGTACTAAAGCCCTTACTGAATTGTTTAACTGTTTTATAAGAAATACATTTCAGTCATCTGTATTTGGTTGCTTTCTGTTACTGTGTGCCATAAGTCTTAGTGAACAGAAGCAGAGTGGTCAAACATGTTAGGGGTGACTCCATGATTAGCAGAAATGTTCAAGTTGAAGGACACCCTCTCAACCAGTAGTAAAACTGTGTATCATCACCCTTCCCCACAAATCTTAGAATTATCTATGTCCAACATTTCATCTCCTTCTTGACACAGAAATAGTGGACTGCTACCATAAATCCCAGGCATCTGCTTCATAGATACAGCACCAATTTCTTAATGCTATGTTATAGCATGTGAAGAAGCATATATGGTTTCCTTATACCAAAGAGGTGAGAAGCAAAGCTATGTGAGCATTTTCCCTGTAGTACTTGATGTCATCATCTGCATGCACATTGCCATCAAGGCCCGAAATGGGATGCAGGGACAATGGTATGGCAACCGTAAGGGAAAACATTCTATCAGTTGCCAGCTGGATTGCACTGGACAGTGAACAATGCATAGTATGTTAGTGTGCCACCAAAGCAGTGCCCACAATTCCCACTTCTAGCAAATATGTGACATATCAGTTTGAACCGAGCTGAACTGAGGTAGGCTACCAGCCACAACTCTGAGCTGAGATTTCAGATGACTAGAGGCTTCTGAGACTCCCATAAACCACAAGTTGCCTGTTTTTTTGCTTGATTATACTATTTACTGAACTTATATTTGTGCTCTGCTTATTTAATGTTGTTGTTTGTCTTTCGGCTTTTTCTCGGTAAGGGAACTCCACAGTTCCCACAGTGGAACTCCAGTCTGCTAATGATTGGCAGTAGATTTTTTTACGAAACGCCGAGGTGCCAGCTCGATGCCCATCCTTCAATGAAGGCATGCCCATTTACACACGCATGTCTTTGAATGCTACCCAACCACGGGGAGGACATGCAGACTCCACACAGAAAGCACTCCCAAGCCCAGCCGAGAATCGAACTACTGTATCTTAATGCTGTAAACAAAACTGCACTGTTTGTACTGCATTTGTCTGCCTTACTGTGCCTGTTAAATCATATTTTGTTGCTGTTTTCACTATTTGCAAAGCTTTTTTGCTATTTTTACTGATTGCACTTTTCACTATTTGCTAAGCATCTGTTCTGTTTGTTCTGATTTTGTACCAAAATAACTGATTTGTTTGCTGTTTACAACATTCTTCAGTGTCTCCTTGCTATTTGTCTGCTGTTTAAAACATTTTTAGTGTCTCACTGCTGTTTTTCTGCTGTTTAAATACTTTTTTAGTATGTCTTGCCTAAGTTAGTATAGTTAGCAACTGTAGCATAGTCCAGATACAGGTTTGCTGCATCTGGGTCTGTTTGTAGTGGCTGTTGTATTCTGAGCAAATTTTCAAAGCCATCTTTGATTACAATGGTCTCTTCTGCACCCTTGTGAGGGAGCTGTACAAGCTGGATCCTGTCTGGTGAAGGGCGATTGGTCTAGGGTTTCGAGTAAGCAACCTCATTGGTTCTTTTGAAGTTTTTTAATTTTTTTTTTAGTTTTTAGCTTCTGGTATTTAACCCTGAGTTTGAGCAGATTTCTGCTTGTTTGAACCAAGCTGAATTGAGATGGGCTACCAGCCACAGCTCTGAGCTGAGATTCCAGACAACTAGAGGCTTCTAAGATTTTCAAAAACCATAAGTTGTCTGTTTTTTTTTTCTTGATTATACCATTTTCTGCAGTTTTATTTGTGTTCCTCTTATTTAATACTGTATTTTAATACTGTAAACTAAACTGCACTGTTTCTACTGTATTTGTCTGCCCTACTGTGCTATTAAATCATGTTTTGTTGCTGTTTCACTGTTTGCTAAGCATCATTTCTGTTTGCTTTGCTTTCCCATCAAGCAGTGTTTTAAATAACTGATTTGTTTGCTGTTTAAAACCTTTTTAGTGTCTCCTTGCTGTTTTTCTGTTTAAAACATTTTTAGTGTCTCACTGATGGTTTTCTGCTGTTTAAATATTATTTTGTGTTCCCTGCCTGAATTAGTGTAGCTGGCAGCTGTAGCTTAGTCTAGATACAGGCTTACTGCATCTGGGTCTGTTTGTAGTGGCTAGTGTAGTCTGAACACATTGTTTGATTAGAAGGGGCCCTTCTACACACCTGTGTGAGAACAGTGAAGGATGATTGGTCTAGGCCTAGGGCTTGGAGTAAGCACCCTCATTGGTTCTTTTGAACTTTTTTAAACTTTTTTTTTTAAGTTTTTAGTTTCTGGTATTTAAGCCTCGAGTTTAAGCATGTTTCTGCTTGTTTGCACCTCACACAGCACTGCACACAGCCAAGCAATTGGGTATCATAGCCAGACAAATAATTTCAACAATTTTCCCTTAGATATAGCTGTAGTACATTAGTGTAGTCCTCATCTTTAGTACGTTTCCGGTCCAGAAAGTATTGCTAGTGAGCTGTGACCTATTAAACAACCAGCCAAATCCCACTTAGAAACACCCATCTACATAGCATCTCCTAGATCAGTCCTGAAAGCACCCCCTTTGTGATAACAGTTTTTCAAACAAGCATTATGGACAGCTAGATTACCCTTGTTCTCCTGGCAGCCATGTTGACTTGGGTCTCCTGAGGCAGTGTAGCAACTGTCTTATGTACACTGACAACCCTCTACTAATAACTCATTCTAGTACAGAGTGCGAGAGATGTATCTACACCAAAAATCCTGAGTCCCTGCTCTCTAGTACTCCAAACAGTAACAATGAAGAGGTTGTCAACTCACCCACTACTACTCATGCACATAGTACCTCTACTCATACACATAGTATGCATCCAATGCATAAATCAACATATGCAGAGGTTCTCTAAAAAAACTACCAAAATGCCAGAGACCTCCAAAAAAAAGACTTCTAGAATTGACAGTTCCCGCAGCACCCAAAACACATAGCAACACCAGTGTCTCACCTACCAAGCTCTTAAGGCATAACACTCATAAACCAAATTTTCTTGTCATTGGTGACTCCATAGTGAGACACATGGATGTCCCACTCATCATGTTATATAAGAAGAAAGTCGCAGTCATCTGGTTGTCTGGTACCAGGATTCGTCAGATCGCACAGGCACTCAGATGTCTCAGCAACAACTACCATTATGACTCTGTCATAACTCACGTTGGAGTGAACAACCTGAAATGTACCACAGTGGACATGAAGAGAGACATGATTGAGCTCTCTGAGTACATGTCCCAGGCAAGTATGTCCCTAGCCTTGAGCAGCATATTACCCTTACCTAGAATGATGCCATAGTATAAACAAAGAATGATCAATTTCAATAATTGGCAAGTTGTTGGTGTCATTCAAAGGGGATCCAGTTACTGTCAGCCTAGGATGACATGGTCGACAAACCTCACTGATTTGCCAGAAACGGTTTGCATCTGGCATCACTAGGCTTTTGGCTGCTGGCAAAGGCTCTTGCCTCCCCCATAGTGTCTTTTTTAGGCAAGGTCTCAAAAACAAAATTGCTGTTGTTAAAATTGCCAATCATAACAAAAGAAGGGTTATGCTGCTAAATGCTAGGAGCTTAAAGTAAAACTGCACACCCTGGAAGCACTCCTATCACTGGAGGATATAGAGGTCTGTGCAGTCACACAAACCTGGTTCAAGCCCTAAGAGAGTACCCAGGCCTTGCAAGGCTACAATGCCTTCCACACCTTCAGACCATGTTTCTATCTATATTAGAGATAAATTCACCTCCCGACTAGTCAGACAGGGCAATTCCATGGAGTTACCGGAAGTTCAGATTACTGTCGATAAGACCCCCATTCAAGTCCTAGCTAATTATAGACATGTCTCCATGAATCATGATGTGCGTGAGACATACTCGATCAAACTGGAGTCAATCCAAATATTGCCAAACACTCTGGTCATGTGGTATTTCAATTATCCCACCATCAACTTGGAACTTACTCTAATCCTAACTCACTAGTGCAAAAGTTCCTTGGCTTTGTTAACTTAAATGCCCTAGAACAAATTGTTCAAACCCTAACAAGAGGAAAAAACATACTAGATCTAGTCCTCACTAATATGACAAACAGATGTACCACTGCAACTGTTAGACCCTCATTAGTTAAATCAAACCACAATTCAGTCACCTTCGAACTGACACTAACACCAGATCTCACAAAGGGTGACGTCAGACTAAAAAAACTTCACCAAGGCAAACTATACCCTCCTAGGGAAATGTATAAATGCATTCTATGTTCCACCCCCAGCTGGAAGTGGTAACTATACCAAAGCTTACACTAAAGGCCTGTACAATCACTTGTATTAGTGTATAGACTCAACTGTTCCAGAGTGAATCAAAGCCAGAGCCCCAAGTAAAAACAAGCCGCCCTGGTGGACATCCAGCAACTTTACAACAAATGCAAAAAAGTTGCTGTCTAGGAAAACTAAGGTTAGGCCACAACAATGGAAAAACACCCTCTTCAGCCTCAACAGGTAAATAAGACAACACGTCTAATTCTCTAAGGGTAACTTTGAGAAAAAGTTAATAATCACTGCCAAGGATAACGATAAGGCCTTTTACAGCTACATACGCAGTGCTGGTAGTAGATGGTGGTGCTAAAGGGACCTAGATCATTTCTTTGCCATCCCATAATGGGCTTCCCCACCAGATGCAGAAGAATGGCCACAAAGCAACTGGAGGACAGAGAGTCTAGTGGTGTCTGTTCAAAATGCTGCATAAATGGCAAAGTTCTATCTGATGTTATCACATTGTCCATATACTATACTGATCAGCTCTACAATGGTCATGGTGATATCAGTCTATGCATTCATGACTGCCATGTTCATCCATTGTGTAACAGCCATGGTGACATTTAGTCTAAGTGTAGCATGAGAGCCTAGGCATTACAGGCCACCAGTACACCACCACCTATTGTTGTCTACAGGATCGTGACGGCTGCCATCACCCCACATTGTCTGAATTGTAAAGGAAGATGACAGTGCACCTCAGGCTGTCAAACTGGCCAACACCTGCTCTGTAAATAATATCCTGTGACTGAGGGTGGGTTGCACAGGCAATTAAGTTCTGTCTGTGGAAGGGGGAGGTAATATGCCTGCCACAGTACTCATGCCTGATAGTGACACTATGGCTGCAGATTGCACCATGGTTGCCATTATTGTCAGGTTCAGATATTTCCCCAACATTAGGCATGCCTGCATCCATGGCAGGGGCTCTGTGCACTAGGCACCTGTGAAGGCAGACAGAAGCACCTTAGTGCATCAGTGCTACTTTGTGACAATTACAGATTCCAGTGATGCCACAAGTGTAAGACAGAATAGCAGGCTAAAAGTATAGGCCAAGGTACCTTGTGAAGACTCCTATAACAACTGAAGACCTGAAGTGCCTTTCCGAATGATATGATAATATTTAGAATATGACTGCTTCTGGTATTGGTATGTCAGTCTACCTAATATATATTTAAGGATATTCCCACCTGGGGCATCAGCCACTGACACTCATGGTGGTGGGTGAAGTTATCCACCAAAATCAAGTCCTCTAATGGGAATCAGGAAGTGGCCTTGTTCCCTAGAGAGAGAGAGATGTCATTAGTTCCTCCATGCCCATTAGAGATGACTGTGCACATGGACTCCATCCCATAGCCACCTGCTGCCTTGCAAGGTTACTTGCCTAGATGAAGGCATGGTACATCATATCATTGATCCTATTGGTGTACTTGATTTTGTGATCTGTTATGGATGCTAAGAACATTTACATTTGCAACAAGGTTCCACCATACACATTTGTAAAAGGCTGTATTGCTGTTTTCCTTTGGGAGGATCTGCTGGCATTGTTCATGAATGTTCTCCAATCTCTGCTTAGGAGAAATTCTCCATTCTTTTTCTAGCCATTGGAGTCATCTTACTTTATAAAAGTGAGGCTGGACATAAGTCTTTGTGTCTCTGCCTTATGTTTTCCATTTTTGTGTCAACACCCCCTCTGTCGGTCTTTGTGTTGTGTGCTTGCTTATCTGCCATGCTACCTTCCCCTTCTTCTATTTCCTGTCTACTCCTCTACTTACTTCCTATCCATTATATCCTTCTTAAAAGGAATGAACACCTATCCCATTAAAAAATAAAAATCTTCCCTTGCTCTCCCACCCTATCTCAGCCTTTCATTCCCCTTGCCCTTCCATGTTTTCCTCTGCTTCCATATCCCAATTTTGGCTGTCCTGTATACTCATTTCTTCTACATTAATCATTTGATATGGACTTTATTGAGAAGCTTGTTGGTTTATGACTGTCAGCAGTCTTTGTAGAGGCACAACATTATGCATGTGAATGTGTGTAGTTCTTGTAGGGTGTAACACTGTGCATATGAATGCGCATAGTTTTATGTGTACTATATACACACTACTAGGACCCTCCCTCGGCTCACATGACAATCCTCATGCAATACTCCTTTATGCAGTTTTTGCCAGCAGATTAATTAATTAATATCTGTCATACTAATTAGCTGCCATTAGCTGGTTGATCTGCTTTACGCAACATTACACTACTTTGATCTCGCTAATTAGCAGTTGTTTAGCCACATAACTGATGTTTCTGAATCCCACATCTTATCTTTCAAAGCAGTCTTAACAAGACATTTATCCACACTTAACTTTAAAAAAAGTCTTGACACTTTATTACCTCTCTGAAGAAGGTTTTTTTTTATATTTAATAACCTTTACAATGTTACCAGACTTATCTTTCCATGAATTCACATCATAATATTCCTTTTCTATAGCATATCTTACAAACTTTCACTCTTGTGGTATGTTTTCTAGCTTAAATTCTCACTACTTTTTTTTATATTTATTCAGCTCTGTAACGCAGATGGAAGAAGCCCTGCTGATGACATAGGTGGCTAGTGTGCTATTGGTGGCCTTAGCAATGGAGAAGCCAATGGAGATAAGGAGAAGAGTGAAGGGGTTGTGCTCAGTTATGTCTGTTTGGATGGGGAGTGGAGTCTGAGTGCTGGGGAGAGGTGTAACTTCTATGCTGCAGATGTTACCAGAGAATACAAGATGAAAACTTATTGGGAAAAAGGGCCAGGGCTTCTAAGAAGGCAACTCACTACCATCAAGGCAATACATGATTATAGTGTAGTCCTACATGCACCTTGAAAGTGAGGCCCCTGGATAGGCATGTAACCAAGGAAGTGGGGATTTTCATCTCAATGTGAGCAGGAAACCAGCTCAAAGGATATGGGATACAAAACTCTACTGTCCTGCGGTATGCTGCTCCCTCTCTTGTCAATCTAACCCATGACCCTGGTGGACAAATGAGAATGAATGGGACAGTTAGGTGGCTGGGTAGGTGAGCTTATGGTCAGCAGAAGGCAAGTCAAAGACACGAAAGAAAAATGAGATTTATTTATCAAACTCCTGTCAACATTTTTATCCTTTTTTGCTTTGCAACATTTTTCAAAAATTATGCATGTTTACATTCCAGAAGTCATTGTTAATATTTACTGAACAAAAACATTATTTTTAACAGTTTTAAAATCTTATGCAATGTCATGGCACTAAAATAAAATATGTATTACATAGTCCTAATCCTCCTTTAGTATATTCATTGTACACAAATCTCTTTTGTGCATGATTTATTCCCAAGCTACACACTGCCGTAATGCACTTCTATTGGATCTTTTTCTTTATCATTGTAGAAAATAAAAACATCTCAAATGTTAGCCATCTTTTCTGTCAAAAACTTAAATATACAATTTCACACATTGTAACTATAATAACTTAAATCTTGCACTGTATCTTTCTACTAGTTTTCAATAACTTTCCACATCCCAAAATGTATATGAAATAAAGATATTTCTTTCTACAATCTCCACTTCATTTTCTAGACTTATATATTTGTACTTGTTCAACTATAAAATATTTGATTGAAATGAAACTACTTTTCCACTACATAAGTTTTACTTGTACAAAAAAAATGCCAAATCATCTACATAAGTCAATATAACGGGATATTGAGCCTCAGCTAAATATTCTCATTCAGCAAATCGTACCTCTCAACTCCCCCAGAATATACAGATTTTTGCCTCATATTTTTGATCTCTCCCTCATAAAATTTGTCATTTTCTGGTAAATCATTGAGAACTGAAGTCATTAAATAAGGACAAACATTTGAGTTTCAGAATTAATACCCTTCAAAAAATGTACAATAATGCAAAACCTGTTATTCTATCAACTTTCTAAGTTTATAATAGCAATATTTAAAAATTATCCCTAGTTTTGGGCCATTGTCGACATTATTTTTGGCTTTGTCCAGAATTCTTGCACTAAAAAATTGTGATGTATATTCAGCATGTTTAAAATTATTATAACAGTTTTTCAATGATTGCATTCATTACAAAAATATGACAGAGAACTCATATATATATATTGGTATATTTAACTAGCAAGGGGTGTGAGGGGTGCAGCAGGGCTTGCCTGTTGCAAAAATGTAATTTTTTTTTTTTTTTTTATGTTTGAAGTTCTGAAACTTCAATCATATAATCCCGGCCATATGAATTTTGAAGTTTCAGAGCTTCAATAATCTGATGTATATATATATATATATATATATATATATATATATATATATATATATATATATATATAAGTTTACTTCATAACATTGAAATTTCATAACACTGAATTTCATAACATTGACATCAGAACATCTAAATCCCAAAACACTGAAAACCCAAAACATTGACAACTCAGAGCATTGAAAGTGTGCTTCATAACATTGAAAACTACAGTGCATATGCAAATAACATCCTCTCCACCTATAACAGCACCTAACTAACAAACGCCCTTTCTACAACATTTCTGTAGGGGGGGGCAAGCCCCCCTGCTCCCCCTACACCCCCTGTAAATTAAATCTACCAACTCCAAGATCGCACTACAGTGGAAAAAAGTTAATTTCCTAACCTCACTGTATCAAAATTGCCATACACTGAGGTTAGGAAATTAACTTTTTTCCACTGCAGTGTTATGGAATTCAACTCTTCTGTACCTCTTGGCACAAGAAATCTGGGCAGAGCCACAAATAATAAGGAAACAAAGGGCTGAAAATAGGGACGGATTTTAAATATTGCTTTTATAAATTTAGAAAGTTGCTAGAATTACAGCGTTTTTATTAGCATGCATTTTT
Organism: Protopterus annectens; assembly: GCF_019279795.1. Taxonomy (NCBI): domain Eukaryota; kingdom Metazoa; phylum Chordata; order Ceratodontiformes; family Protopteridae; genus Protopterus; species Protopterus annectens. Next base: position 821,122,795 of record NC_056731.1, on the reverse strand, counting down.
CTGAAGCAGAGATATGTGTGCGTGTGTGTGTGTGTGTGTGTCTGTGTGTGTGTGTGTGTCTGTGTGTATGTATGTGTGTGTGTGTGTGTGTGTGTGTGTGTGTGGGGGAGTGAGTGAGTGAGTGAGTGAGTGAGTGAGTGAGATGGCTACTGGTAGCAGCAGCAATAAAGAGGTTTGCATACATCTGCACCTTTCAGCTGAAGAAATCTGGATAAAGCCTAAAATAAAGGGGGAACAAAGGCTTTAAAATAGAAACAGATTTTAATTATTGCTCTTATAAAATTACAAAGCTGCTTAAGTAAAGGATTTATGTTACCATGAATTTTTTAAAGGAAATAAAAGTCTGAAACTCAAATATATGCCATTATTAAGTAATTTCAATCTCCAATGACTGCCAACCAAATGAGTTAGGAGTGCGGAACCAATAAATTAAGTAAATACCTTGTTATTTTTTTTTTAAATGTTATATTTTCGATATAAATTGCTTCTTTCAACACCATAACATATACTATAACAAGTCTGAAACATTAGGTGGAGGAACTGTTTTATATCAAAAATATAATAAAACAATATAGTAATATATATATATATATATATATATATATATATATATATATATATATATATATATATATATATACATTAACACACACCCTGTTGGGAATTATTACTTGCATGCAAGACAGTAAAGTCTCTGTTATTTAGTGAATTGATTTCAGATCTGAAGAGGACGTGAGATGAAACTTGCTGGACAACAGAATGGGAAAAAACAAGCTGCTGCTGATTAAAGCAATGTGTTGCAACCCTACTTACTGTAGTAAACTATATATATATATATATATATATATATATATATATGTGTGTGTGTGTGTGTGTGTTAAATTTGCGAATATGCACTTATTGTAACCTACAGTTTATCGTGCATAAGTAATATTTCTAATGGGTAAGTTTAGTTTACTTTGTCCTAGAGAGCTCATTCAGTTTATTTACAGTTCATGTCCAGTCTTACTGATTTGTATTCCTCTTTCTATGTGCTGTTTTGTTTGTTACTGAATATTATCTTCTTCAATGTGCTCTGTACTTAAACTTTCAATTCAGTAGTTTATAGTAGAGTTTTTTTTCTCTTGTGACTTTACACTTGGATGTTTCTGATAACTAAAAGCAGTAATGAATGAATAAGATACAGCTAAGGTGAGTGAGTTTGTCATTATAAAACATGAGTCTAAACATTTGTGTTTAAAAAAAAAAGATGAAAATAAAAATAAATATGTTTTTTTAACCGCTGAGTATTGAATGAACCATGCGTGTCAGTGCATTAAGTATATGACTTCACAGGGAGGGATATGGATGGGAACTTAATCATTTCCTTTCTTGTACTAAGAGGCTACCTGGTTTATTAATTTGTTTAGGGGTGGAATGAATTTGAAAGTAAACTTTTTGCAGACAGCATTGTTCTAACTTTATATTCCTACTGCTAGTATATTTATCTGACTTGACCTATTTTATTTTATTCAGAAGGATACACTTTTAATGTTCCATTTGAAATTTGCTCCACAACATTTTTTTTTGCTCTGGGTGCCAAATTTCCAAGAAATATCCCTGGTCTTCAAAAAAATAAAAAGCATATTGCATTAAGGATACCTTCCTGATTACGGGTTATTATGTAAGCATGATTTAGTCATGGAATAGTCATGGAAGAATTAAAAATAAAACAAAGGCAAACAAACAAACAAGACCAACAAAAATGAATGCACGAACTGCACATGGAAGGAACATGTCCCACAGAGAGTAAATACTCACAGTGTTCCTTATGAACATCTGCAGTAAAGAAACCATTATGTTGTGTCACAATTAAAGATAAACCACAATATGATGAGTAGTGGTTTACCAGAATCATAGCAAATCTTCTTCTGAGGATTGCACAATGTGCAAATACAGGTGTGAGAATTAAAGCCATGTCCGCACAATACAAATCATTCACAGCTTACTACATTAGCAGCCATATCATACTGCCAAATAAACACAAAGAAAATAAGAAAAGAAAATGTCCAGGAGATGTTAGTTTATATACTTTTTTTCACTAAATCTTTCAAGATACTAAGACTTCCAAATGAAAAGAGTTTCATTTAATGCAGCATGCATCTGCTTTGACATTTTGCAAGCTATGTAGGAAAGCTGGATATTACAAATATAAATATATGTTTTTTTTCAAAATGAATATTAGCTATATGAGTTTATAAAAGTATTGTCATTTTTCACAGGATTTATCTCAAACAAATAATTTTAAGCAACATGAAAAACTATAATGTAAATGCTTATTTTTTTTTTGCACATGTATAGAGACATTAATTTTATATATAAAGAGTTGCATGTTATGTTTTTGTTAATATATGTATCCTGTATACTCTTTGTGATGATGTGAGGTATTGCCAGCTATACCAGAAAAGTAGGGCAGTGTATATGTAACATACGCCAGTATAGCTAGCTGGAGTTTTGCAAAGAATTATATGCCATTTGTATATCAAACTGATTTGTAAAGATGCTTGTGTTGAAAAATGTATTTGTAAAGCTGCTTGTTTTAAAGATGTATAAACAGTGTGTCCTGCTGGACAGAAAAAGGAATATACATGTATATCAGACTGTACTATTGTAACTGTCGAAATTAATACATTATAACAGAGGATACTGGAAGACAAGAGGTTAAACTCAGCTCCAGCTAACTTTGAAAAATAGTATGAAATTAAATCACTTAATTTAGGCCATAAAGCTTGTATCTTACAGTTCTGATTGAAACTAGAGACAACATGTTTGAGAAAACAAACACTAGGAAGCCTTCTGTATTGTCTTTAGCAGTGAACTAATTGCTACTTTGGAAGGGTAGAAGTTTGAAATTGTTTTATGACTTCCAGAAGCTGCAGCAGATCTTAACAAAGCTCAGTGTGTGTGTGTGTGTGTGTGTGTGTGTGTGTGTGTGTGTGTGTGTGTGTGTGTGTGTGTGTGTGTGTGTGTGTATTGACACATATGTGTGAGATTCTGGGTCAGTTGCTAGGAAAGGGGGTAGTATGGGAACCAGAAGTGACATGACTGGATGTGTGTGATGTCATTTTGTAATCCAGGGCAAAAATTATGTTTTAATACTAGATGAGACTAAAGTTTCAGAGCAGTCTGTTTCTATAACCTGACAAAGAAGGATCTCTTACCCACTTAATCTTGCCTTGCTTTAGTAAGTGAACCAGTAGATCAGTCAGGAAAATATAGTGAGATTAGTTAAGTACTGTTTTTCTGTATCTTTGTGAATCTATTCATCTGTGTTATTTTAATATTTCATGTGCTAAAACTCTGGTGTTTATTGTAAATAGATATTTAGTATTTTCATGTTATTTTATTTATTATTAAATATGTTTTAATTGCAGTTGGTCCTTTAAATAATATTTTAACACTTGAGAGCTTATATCTATTTGGTGACTCTGTGGCCACTCCTGAAAGCCTTACTGCATTGGTCAAGCACTATCATTGGTATTAATATTAATTTCACTTAGTATAATTAGGTACCCTTTTAAGAGCCTTAGAGTAGCTGGCTTTGGAGTGTCTGATAGCAGTAACTAACTTATAGTTTGGGCTATAGGGGGCATAGCTAGCCAATCTGTGCCAGCCTTTCCCAGGTGTGTGTGCGTGTGTGTGTGTGTGTGTGTGTGTGTGTGTGTGTGTGTGTGTGTGTGTGTGTGTGTGAAAATCAAATCTAGAGAGTGTGTGTGTTAACTGCTTGGAGCAGGGACATGAAACACTGGTTTCACAGAGAGGGTGCTAGAGGACTTGGCTTGGACACTCACCTGAGGAATCAACTCTACAGCTGTGCCAGTGCGGAGTATCACTGGGGCCCTAGAGAGAGAGAGAGAGAGAGAGAGAGAGAGAGAGAGAGAGATCCAGACCCTGGACTGAGTGTGTTCCTGTTCCCTGTGTGCTCTTAAAGGAAATTCTGCTTGATGCAGAGAACTGCATCTGGAAATACTGTGTGTATCCATTTTTGTTCCAGGTGAACATTCCTCTTTAGTGTCAGTGTTGAGGATTCAGGCTCCCTGATTACTGGCCCAGAGAGGGCACTTCTCACTCTTTTTGCCATGTAAAGCTTGTTTAGTATATTGTTATTGTCATTTGCCATGTGGAGCTTTTCTTTCCAGGCCTCCATCAAAAAAGAGTTATCATGCCCAGTCAGATAATACCAGTCAACAAATGCAAAATAAAAATAAAATAGATAAATTATTTGTAATCCAGATGTTCAAGTCTATAGTGAAGCTCAAAAGCATAAAATGTTTCACGAGCCAAAAGTAGAGTATATTTTGTCAGTTCTGCTGTAGATTAAATGCTAAGGTTTACAAAGGCTTAACTTTCTGAAGTTGCCTTACTAGTCTGAAATGAGTTATCCTGAAAAAAAAAGAATATCTTGAGACATCAAAATTAATTCCATTAATGGGTTTTATTCTAGAACTTGCAGATCATATAATTGCATTTAAATGTCTCACATGCATGGTTGTTAGTATTGCATGCTTGTATGTATAATGATTATTTTATCAGTTAGCTGTTGTTTTGAAAATAAGTATGTTATGCTTGTACAAATAACATTATTTTATAGTGATACAATGCCTTTCTGTATTTTATTGAATTTCATCTTGGAACATATCCCTAATTTTTCCTTATTTGTGTTGTACCTGTATCTCTTTCATAATATTCTGTGCTGGAGTTTTACTACTCCATCTGCAATGACTGAATGATCTCTCTTCACAAGCATTCATGTTGCTAATGCAAGAAATGCCTAGAAGGTTAAAACTTTTAATGACGTATGAGTCCATGCCATTGAATTTTTTGCAGTAGCCATTTTTTTAGCCTTAGGGAACTGTCATATATAGATCATTAACTGTGGTAACACACCTATGCAGCTGTGCTGGATTTCTTTATCTAATCACCTTTTTTATATTATGGGATAGATTCCAAAAATAAAGTTGTGCTGAGTACATGGCACACTGAAGATGCTTCATCATGGAAATACAGCATAGGTGATAATATAAAATCATGCAGTCTAGGTATATTATTATTATGAGGAATTGTACAGTATAACTCTGACCTCCACACATGCATCCTATTATATAAAGCACAAAGCATATACCATTACCCTTTGCCCCCCCCGAATGAAGATGTCACTGCCAAATTCTGTGCTTGTATGCATTTATACATTCAAAATAGTGCATGTAAATCTGCAGTTGCCTTTCTCTGTCTGCATTGTAAATATTTAGGCAATAAGCATCAAGTGGGTGTGGGTATATGAGGATTTGCCCATGGTTGGTATGGTTTGATCACAAGGGAGAAGCCTGAGTTATTAAACAAAGCCAACTGTGGGTAAATCCTCATATACCCACACCTGTTCCTCAGTTGTTTTTATTATACAATGACACTATTTAAGAAAGAATTGATTTCATTTCTTAAATAATGTATCTGTCTAACAGCACAGTAGTGTTCCTCCATGTTGTTTCCTGTTCTTCCGCATCTTTTGATGTACTGTGCATTCATATGTGACTTAATGTTCCCATGCTTGCACAGTACATTAGTGCTGTTCAGTAGAAGCAAGGAAGAAAAAATATATAAAAAAATATTTTTTTAATAAAGACTGCTTTTTAAGTCACTCTGAAAAGTAAAAAATAAGGAAGAAGAGTGAAAACTTTGCAAAAAAAGCGCAGATAAACTGATTTCAGAAAAGCATTTGAGGTTGGTCTTACTGATCGTGGTAATGGGGAACCAGAAGAAGTAGCAGGAATCAGCAAGACCAACCTCAAATGCTTTTCTGAAATCAGCTTGTCTGTATTTCAGTTGCACAGTTTTCATTCTTCTTCCTTATTTTTGACTTTTACAGCGACTAAATAAAAAGCTCTCTTTATTAAAAAATCTTTTTTTATATTTTTATTTTTTACTTTTTAGTTAGAGCAACTGAATAAAAAGCATTCTTTATTAAAAATATCTTTTTTTATATTTTTATTGTTCCTCTGTCATTAAAATCTTTTTTTTTACTTATATTTGTATTCCTGTGTACACTTGGTCTTCCCTGAACTTTATATAAATTTCACGTATTTTCCTTTTGTTCTAGGCCATGGATGATTAAAGATCTTTAGGCATGTCCAGTTATGAACTTGATCTTTATACATTTTATAAATTAACTAAAATAAATGAGGGCAGATTGTTGTCAGCATCATGCAACATTTATTATGCAGACACACACACACACACACACACACACACACACACACACACACACACACACACACACACACACACACACACACACACACACACACACACACACACACACACACACACACACACACACACACACACACACACACACACCCTTGGGCACAAGTTATAATATACAACAAAATAGTTTATCTTTCTTGTTGATAGTGCTCTACGCTTGTAAACAATATAAATATATCTAGCCAAACAAAGTAGACCATCTATCTGCACCCCATCTCATTTTTATTTTCCCCAGTTATAGGTTTAACCCATTTAACATGCTTACTTTTGGTCTAGCTTTTTGTTGCATTATTTATCGGTACCTAGGATTAGTACAACTTCTCCAAAATTAAAGCCTAGTTAATCATTATGGATCAAGTGACTATTCACAATCCATCCATCTGTCAACAACCCCTTTATCTATCAAATTATCAGTTTTTATCTCCCAAATGCTTATATTCTTATGACGGGGTCCTACTTTGGACACTTATTTTAATTATTATAAACATAGGATTGCAACAAATACACATCAGGTCTCATTGTTTGGGGCTAAATTGCTCTGATGCATACCCTGTGGTCATTGTTCTGCATGTAGACATGTATTGAAGAATAAACAATTTACCAGAAAAAATACATCTAAGGTGTATGACATTCGGTGTTTTGATAACTGTAGCATCGATTGGGTCATATATTTAGCTACTTGCTCTTGTTCCACTTTTTATGTGGGACAGACCTTCAGGTCACTTAGGATCCGGATATCCGAACATCATAGTGACATCAGGAATAAAAGAGTATCTAATTCTTTATACAAACATACTGTGACTCATACCACTGCTTAGTTTAAATTCATTATAATCGATCGGGTTATAGGCAATAGGCTGAACAAGACAGATTGGCATTCTATTTTAAATAAAAAAGAATCCAGTTGGATCATTAGGTTGGAAGGTTTATTTAAACCTGGCTTAAATGAGCAATTTTAATTATCCAATGACAAGCTTGTTTTCTGACAATTGGACTATTTAAGCTCATTATGTGGCTTTAGTTTTTGTTATTGCACTGAGGATGGCATATTCTTGCCAAAACCGGTTTCCTTGTACTATATGGCGCTTTAATATACCATTTGCCACAATAAAATTCATGATTAAAACTCATTTGCTGCTGGACATTTTGTGTTTGAATTTCCCAGTCTTTGGGTCTGTGCACCTGCCGTACTTGCGGTTCATCTTGTTGGTTCACAAGTTGTAATATACAACAAACTATTTTATCTGTCTTGGTGATAGCGCTCTACCCTTGTAAACAATATAAATATATCCAGCCAAACAAAGTAGACCATCTATCTGCATCCCCATCTCATTTTTATTTTCCCCAGTTATAGGTTTAACCCATTTAACATGCTTACTTTTGGTCTAGCTTTTTGTTGCATTATTTATCAGTACCTAGGATTAGTACAACTCTTCCAAAATTAAAGCCTAGTTAATAATTATGGATCAAGTGACTATTCACAATCCATCCATCTGTCAACATCCCCTTTATCTATCATTTTTGCTCCTGTGGTCGCAGTGTTACTTGAAGAGTGAAAATCCATTCATTATAAAAACATTACAGTGATGATGGTAACACTCAGCTGCAAGCTATGTTATACTACACAATCTGCAGTCAGTGCCCGAAACTTACTGATTCATTTCTCCTTTACTAAGTATATGTATTGATAACAAAAAAACAGTGCACATTTAGGGGAAGTCAGTTCCAAACACTTGATGCACAAGACCTTTTATTACAAATTACAGCTTAAACACAATGCTGTGAGAAGCCTTTTAAAACTGACTAGTTTTAACATGTAACAGCCTTTTACAATTATACCGTTATCTATGTGTCTAATATGTTACTGCTTAAGCACAATGCTAACGTTTTGCTCGCTGAATAAACCATGCTTCTTTACAGATTTTCATAGGCTCATAGGAAGTTACTAGGCTATCGGCCCTGAGGCCCTTACAAGCCTGGCCAAGAATTTAGCCCATGTTCCAACAGGTCAGCACCTGATGCCACTGTCCAGCAGGGACACTGGTGGAATCCCAGGGGTGTATTTTCTGTTCCCCATCCAGTTATCCAGGTTGAACTTAAAATAGTTAATGAGGTACTCTGCTTGACATGAAGAGGGAGTCTATTACAAGAAAGGGGGAGTTTCTGGGACACAAATCTGTCCCACCAACACGTGCTATTGATATCACAGACCAGTTTGAGGTTGCACATGCAGGTTACTCAAGTGGAGCTTGACTTACGGATATGTAGCAGTCCCATCAAGGCAGGGTCTGAGATTGCTTTGTAGACCAGACAGAGGTCACCTCTGAGGAGTCTGTAAGAGACTGAGTAGTTGGATAGGGCCTTTAGCCTATCTGTGTAGGGTAGATGTTTGAGGCCCTAGATTCTCCTGATATCGAACCTCTGTGGTCTGTCCAGTTGCTGCATGTGCTTTGTGAGGTACATACCAAAAGGGACATTGCACTCAATAATGGGTCTTATAAGGAAAGAATACAGGGATGTTATGACCATCTTGTCCCTTGATGAGATACCCTTACTAATGAGGTGGGCCATATAGAAAGCTTTCCATACAATGAAGGCAATATGGTGGTCAAAAGACAGTTTGCTATCAACCTGAGTGCCCAAGTCCCTCATGACTGATTGTGTGCTTAGGACCTTATTATTAATGTGATAATTTGTGGGGACATCACTCTCCTCAAAGGGGATGAGGATGCCTTTTTTGGGATTCATTTTGAGGCCATGTTTCTGGCACCACTCATTTGTTTGGGTGAGACCCTCTTGGAGGATGTCCACTTCACTAGGTGAATTGATGACAGCACCCGGCTTGGAGTCATCTGCAAACCTGGTCAGTCATAGCCCACTGATTTTGGCCTGCTTTTCAGAAAACTATATCCCAAACAACAGAGGCCTCAAGACTGAGCCGTGCAGTACACCGCTCATTGCGGGTCTACTGCTTGAGGTGGCTACCCCTATTTTGACTAGGTGGGTTCTATCAGTGAGCCAGTTTGCTACCCATCTGGTAACATATGGATTGATGCCTAGTTGAGAGAGTTTATCTATTATACCCACATGGGGAATAGTATCGAAGGCTTTGGCCAGGTCAAGGTAGGAGGTGTTCACCATCTTCCCCTCGTCCATGACTTTGGTGACTGTTTCAAAGAAGTCAACTAAATTTAACAGACATGACCCCCCCTTGATGAAATCAAAGTGTGTGGGATAGATTGTTTGGAGGTTGCCAATGTCCTTGTTAGTTAGGTCTATGATAATCAGCTCTATGGCCTTGCAGATCAGGTTAGTTAGGCTGATAGGTCTGTAATTTCCTGGAACAGTGGATGCTCCACCTTTGTGCAAAGGAAAGACAGTGACTGCCCTCCATTCAGCTGGGATGAAGATGGTACTCAGACTTTGGTTGAATAGGGTGCCTAATGGTGCTGCAAGTTCCTGCCTGTGTTCATGTAGGGTGCAGCCTGGGATGTTATCAGGTCCCATGGAGGCTGTATTTTTTGCCTTTGAAGGGCAGTGATGACTTGCTCCCTAGAGATAAGGGGAGGGTGGCAGGTGCTTTGGATGTCCTGTATTACTGATGGGGGGGGGGGGCAGAAGAGGGGTGAAGTTTTCACTAAACTGGTCAGCCAGCAGGTTAGCTATATCTGTGGTATTTGTGTATGTGGTGTCCTTGACCACCAGTTCTGAGCAGATATGGGTGCTTCCTTTGAGATTGCAGACATATGTGAAGAAGGCCTTATGATTGTCTTTAGTAGTTGTGGCAAGTTTTGACTCGAAGTTTGCTTTGGAGGATTTCACTAGTGCTATTATTTGCTTGTTCAGGCTAAGGAGAAATTGCTTCCAATTAGGTACCTGCTCCTTCTTGGTCCTGGAGAGTATTTTTTTCCTTTTATTATAGAGGTTTCATGCCCACTGATTGGTGCACAGCTACAGTTATCCCAATCCACAAGGAGGGATCCACCTTGGATCCTGGGAACTACCGTCCCGTCAGTCTGATGAGCCTGATCTGCAAAGGCATGTAGCGCATTATCATGGAACTTATAAACAAAGACATTGGCAACCTTCAAACAGTGGACCTCACCCAGTATGGGTTCATGAAGGGCCGATCTTGTCTCCTGAACCTGATTGACTTCTTTGAATCAGTCTCCAGAGCTGTGGACAAGGGTAAAGTGGTCGACACAGCCTATTTGGGCTTCGCCAAAGCCTTCAACACCATCCCCCACTCTGGAATCATAGATAAACTTACTAAGCTGGGTATAAATCCCTACGCCACTCAATGGGTTGCCAACTGGCTTACTGACAGAACCCAGACTGTAAAAGTAGCCGACTCCAAATCCATCTCCAGACAAGTAACAAGTGGAGTACCTCAGGATTCAGTCCTGGGACTGCTCTTGTTTGACTACTTCTCTGAAGTGCAAGCCAACACTGAGGGACTCTGGCTAACAAAGTTTGCAGATGACTGCAAACCAGGAGCCATTATTGAATCCCCAAATGATGTGGATATTCTACAAAAGGGCCTTACAGAAACAGATGCTTGGTACCAGAGCCATGTGCTCAAGCTTAATGCCAAGAAATGTATAGTTATCCCCTTTGGGAAAAAAACATGTACCCATGAATTACCACATAGGTGGCAATACTCTAAACACCGAAAGTGTGATGAGAGACTTAGGGACACAAGTGGACAGTGGTCTTACCTTCGATAACCACATCACCACAACAGTCAGGAAATCCTTCTATGTGGCACACCTCATCACTAAGGGCTTTTCATCCAGAAAAAAAGGAGGTCATTGTCCCACTGTACTCATCCCTCATTAGACCCATTATAGAGTACAATGCCCTGTTTGGTATGTACCTCTCAAGACATCTGCAACAGCTGGAAAGGCCGCAGAAATACCTCTCTAAAAGAGTCACAGGCCTAAAACAGATGCCCTATACTGACCGTCTAAAAAAACTTCAGCTATACTCTGTGGCATATCATCTACTCAGAGGTGATCTCTGCTTAACATACAAGGCCATGTCAAACCCTGAGCTGTTGGACATGCTCCACTTAAATAAATCCCAATCCCTCAGAGCCACATGCTCCAGGGATCTAAACCTTGTAATCATAATGAACAATAGGTTCCTGACCCAAAGAATCCCCATACTCTAAAATAGGCTGCCCATACATGTCAAGCAGAGCACCTCCATGGTGCTCTTAAAGAGGAACCTTGATGATTGGATGGGAGATAGGAAATTCACCTCAGGGATCACATCAGTCGCTCTGCTAGATAGGGGTCTAGGGAAGTAAATATTGTGGGAAGAAATATCCGGGGAATTGTTTGGCTAGTCTTGTATAGGCCCTAGGGCCAATAGCCTAGTACCAACCTATGAACCTATGAATTTATTTATTGCAGATGTCCACAGACAGGTTTACTCTTCCTTGAGGAGGATGATTTTGTCCTGTCGGGTATTCTTGATTCCATGCAGCTATATAAATGCTCGTATAGTAATTTGGTGTAAGTTTGGACATATGTGCCAGTTCCTATGGAAGGGGAGGGGGCTGTGAAGCTGTTTATACCTTTTCTCAGGAGGTTGTAATCTGCTTTGGAGAGGTTTTGTTGTTTGACCCTAGCTGGGGGGGGGGGGTCAGGGGAGATGGTGACTTCGAAAGTGACTGCTTTCTGGTCGGATCTTACCAGGGATGATGGCACTGTAGGGATGCTGCAGTGGTTACCCATGTTGGTTATTACCTAATCCAAGATATTTTCACCTCTTGTGGGAGTGTTGACCAACTGATCCAAGGCATTTGCATTGAGGAAATCAAATAGTCTCTGGGCATTTGTGTTTTGGCATGAGTATTTCTTCCAATCTATGGTTGGATAGTTAAAGTCACCCAAGATCAGGATAAAGGATTGAATCTTGATAGATTCAAAGAGGTCCAGATAGGTGGAGTGGGCATCTTGAGTCAAAGTTGGGGGCCTATAGCTAGCTATGATTTTAATAGGGGTCTTTTCAATTGTTAACTGCACCTGGAGTGTCTTCTGTGAGTGATACTGTGTGTATGTCTTTTATATATATATATATATATATATATATATATATATATATATATATATATCTTTATTTATTTATTTATTTAAATTTGTTGACCGGGAGTGTCCGACTGGACGTGGGTCCATTTTCAGCGGAGGCCCGGGGAGAAAAGCTCCACAGTAAAATAAACAAACAGTAGTTACATTGGATTACATAGCGATTAACAATTTAACATAGAAATTACTTACAACATATTTACAGATGAAGAACATAGTACATCAGTAGACTAGAATCTTTATCTGTGAAGTACATAACAGGCATTAACAAATGTAACAATGAGAAGTTCCTGCTGTATAATAAGTACTAGGCTTATGAGCATCTGAGCTTGCTATCATCAAGGTAGTTAGTGGAGGTGAAAGAAAGGTAGTAGTTGGATGGGGTGGATGATATTAGAGTGGGAGTTGCAAGGGCATAGCCAGCATGTTTTTAGGTGCGCTTTTAATAAAGTTTTGAAGTTGGTGCATGATGGTACGGAGGTAATTGTGGGTGGGAGTGAGTTCCATAATTTGGCTATGGCGCAAGAGAATAGTGCTTCACCAGCAGAGTTATTGGCTTTAGTGATCTGCAAGTGATTTTTGTTGCTGGATCTTAGTGGTCTGGTGGTGCGAGAGGGTTGGAGTAGATTCTGGAGGGATGGGACATTTAGTGGATGGTTTACTAGTTTGTGGGCGAGTGAGAGTTGATACCACTGAAGGAGGTGAGGGAGTTCAAGCCAGCCCAGTTCAGCAAGTGAGAGACAGTGGTGACCACGGTAGGATGCCCCTGTGGCGAATTTGGCGATTTTGTTGTGGCAGGTCTCTAGCTTGTTTAGATCACATTGCCTTAGGTTGGTATATACTGGAGAGGCATAAAGTAGGGTGGAGATAAGGTGGGAATTTGCTATTGAAATCTTTGCTGCTTTGGTGAGAAATTGTTTATTTCTGTATAATGCTCCTAGTTTTTTTGTGGACTTTTTTTATGGTCATGGATATGTGAATGTCAAATTTTAGTTTATTGTCTATTTCCACTCCTATCAATTTGGTGTGTTCAGTTGGGTATATAGTGGTGTTGTCTTTTGCTGTGATGTTAAAGTGAGAGTTGTTTTGGGTATGTTTGGTGGGTTGGAAGATGAGTAGTTTAGTTTTATTTGGGTTGAGTATTAATTGGGCATCGGATAACCATGTTTCAACAGAGGAAAAGGCTTCCTGTGTGACTTTTTGCAGTTTGGGTAGGGACTGGGCTGAGCAGATGATGGTTGAGTCATCTGCGTATTGGATGAGTGTGCCATGTTTGGTGGCAGAGGCTAGATTATTGGTGTAAACAGAGAAAAGTAGGGGTCCAAGGATGGATCCTTGGGGAACCCCTATGGAGACAGTTAGTTGGGGAGATATGTCATTCTGCCATACAACGGATTGTTGGCGGTCAGACAGGTAACTCTGAAACCAGTTGGTGACTGATTGTGAGAAGGATAGGTTATTGAGGACAGAGATAAGTTGTTTGTGTGGGACCATGTCAAATGCTTTAGATAGGTCTATATATATTGCAACTCCACCTCTTTTTGCTTTGCTGCCCACAATTTGAGGTCTTAATGTATGATAGGATGAGTAACCTGGTATGGCTGGGCTGCTCTCCACAGCTTTCAACCAGGTTTTTGTGACTGCACAAATGTCTTCATCTTCCAGGGTTAAGAATGGTTGCAATGAGTGCAATTTCATGTTTAGACTCCTAGCGTTTAGCAGCATGACCTTTCATTTACATTTTGATTAAATTTTCATGTTGGTAGTTTTGATCTCATGGCATTGCTTAAAAAAGGCACTATGGGGGAGGCAAGAGTCTTTGCCAGGAGCCTGAAGCCCAAGAAAGACAGATGCAGGCCATCTCTGGCAAAGCATCGTGATTTGTCAATCATGTCATCCCGGGCTGTCATGTACTGGATCCCCTTGGAATGACTAGTTTAAGCATACAAGCACTGTTAAATAAGACTTTGTGAAGAACCCTTCTCCTTAATTATATAGCACTCTATAAGACCTTATGAACTCCACCTTTACCACATTTAAAGATACCACATGTAAGAGACCAGCTATAGCATTCAATATTCAGACAGTTTAGGAGCAGGAAATATTTTTACAAGGGAGCAGATAAATCCACTGTTGGTGTGTGTGCATGCATGTGCATACATGTGTGTGCGTGCGTGTGTATGTGCGCATGTGTGCGTGTGAGTGTGTGTGAGAGTGTGTGTGTGTGTGTGTGTGTGTGTGTGTGTGTGTGTGTGTGTGTGTGTGTGTGTGTGTCTGCTCTGCGTTTCTTCCGCTGTCTCACTAATGACAGAGGCACAATATTTTATTTAAAGACTAAAATATTGTCCCTTTGCCATTATTTTTAGAATTTTTTTTATTGAAATTGGCTTTTCCTTTGTCATTAACAAGACAGTGGAAAAAACAAACTTGGCGTTTTTTGCTGTCTCAGATGACATTGACAGAACCACCGAGAGACAGACCCACAAAGCCAGTTTCAATAAAAAGTGTTTTAAAAAAGAATCTCAGTTGCTTTTTTTGTAATATTAAATCTGGGCAATTAAGAGGTATGAGAGTCTGCTGAGAAAACACAGAAATACAAGGAAAATCAGGTATGTTTCTTTTGTTTTGCAGAATGTACCCGATTTTTCTTGTATTTGGTCTGCCCTGCATACATACCTCTCAACCTCTTAGCTTAAGAAATGTGGACAAAGCCTTAAATAATGGGGGACAAAGGCCCCCAAATAGGGACAGATTGCAAATGTTGGTCTTATAAACTTAAAAAGCTGGTAGAATGACAGGATTTGTGTTAACGTGCATTGTCTAAATGATATGAAGTCTGAAACTCAAATGTGTGTCATTATTTAGTGACTTCACTCCTCAGTGATTTGTCAGAAAACCACAAATTTTATAAGGAACAGGCTAAAAATAGGAGGCAAAAATCTGGATATTCTGTGAAACTCTGGACACTTGAGAGGTATGTTTCCATAGCATACATGAATAGAAAAAAGTCTGGCCGCTCAATGGTACTTCAGCTGCCAGACTTTTTTCTGTTGGTATCTGCTCGGTTTACAATGAGCACACTGGTTTGTCCAATCAGCATGCTCATGTTTTACTAACAATAATTTATCATTGTATAATTATTAATTTATTTTAGTTTTTTTTTCTTCTGTCTGCATTGAGTTTGGATTTCTAATTAGAGTGATATCTCTAAAACTGTTGCCCTTATAGGCCTGGGTCATGACTGAAAATGCCTGGTGATCAGCCCACCTACCAAATAACAATAAAATAAATAAATACATACATGCATACATGCATGAAATAAAATATTCTGAAACCCAATGTCTGTACAGTACAGCAATAAATATCCAATAAATAGAATTGTTATACATGCCATTATATTAAAAAGTATATGTGATTTGTGTCCTAAATACTTTGTGGAAAGCATGAATTTCCATTGCAAAAAATCACAGTACTGAAGGAAAATCCTGAATATGACTTGCAGTAGGCAGGGTTACTGCTGGGCATGATTGATGAGGACGTGCAAAAATGTTCTAAGCATAGAAGGCACTCAAAATGACACTGGTGAGGCAGGCAAAAGTTAAGCCAGCTCTCTAATCAGGAATTTAAAGATTCAGGTAAGACAACAGCTGGTGTAGGCTGTGTTTGGGGTGAGAACACCCCACATGTTCTCATCCAGTCTGATGAATAATCCAGTCCCAGAAGAAACTAAGTTATGCCTGAGCCTTAGTATATTAACCTCTGGAATGTTCAGCAGAAAGTAGGTGATTCTGTAGGGGTACAGCTGCTAGTCACATTTTAGGCCAGATCCTGGCAGCTGTGTGCTGCAAGATGGATGACTACATCCAGTTTTCAAGTATTTCTCCATGTCCCCATGTCCTTGGTTCAAGCTATTGCACCCCATGTAGTAGATTCCAAATGCTAATACAACTAGAAGGGGTGGATTTTCCTCAGTTGTCAGTTGGCCTCATCACAAACCTTATTGCAGCTCACCCTAGAAGCATTCATCATGCCCCTGTGTGCATGGAAAGTTCCCTGTGAGGAATTTTCAGGGGTGGGGCCACCATGGTACTGCACTATATAGCAGATACTGACATTTGATTACTGGGAAAGTTTGATTAGGTAGAAGCCCACTGTCAGCAGAGGCCCAAGGAGAAAAGCTCCGAATTGTTGCAAAACTTTTTAAGAACAATAATTTTACAATTTTCAAAAATAAAACAAAACATCTGCAATTAAATAATTATAACAAATTAGACATAAAAACATTGGTTAAGAATCAATGCAAGTTATATGATCATCATTTAATATTTATAGAAATTTTACACAGTTTGTAGAGAAATTAAAGGTAAGTTAGTCTAATACAAACAAGAATTTCAATATGAAGTGAGAGAGAAACAGGCTTATCGTATATTTAGAGACAAAGTCAGGAAAGAGAATTTGATAGAAGTAAGGAAGTAAGTGAAGAAGGGAGAGTAAGGAGTTATAAGGAATGAAAAGGTACTTGTTCACACATTTAGGAATATAGTTTTTCCTGGTTTTCAACAAGAACAGAACCAGATTTTAGTTTGGAATTCTTTCAGAGTGGTTTTGAAAGATGGGAGATGATGCTATGTTAAGCTGCACTGCTAGTATATGTTGTAGTTTATACTAACAGGTGATTGTAGTTAAGCACTAGAGCCATGGCTCATGACCCCATTCAGAGACTATCCGTACCTGCTGAGGATACATTTAACAGAGCACACAGCACATCATGTAACTCCAATGGGTGAGTATTTGGCATGCTGAAAGCCAGATTCAGGTATCTGTATGTATCAGGGGGGTGTACTGCAATGTGCACCACAAAAGAATGTGTAAACTGTCACTGTGCATGCCACGTTGTATAGTATGATAACATAAATAGAAAAACACAGAAGCCGGTAGGAGGACAAATGCTTTAATAATAAAACAATAAGAGTAAAAAAATAAAAGATAAGCACTTTCACACCAACACACGGTGCTTCATCAGATCTAAAAAATTAAAAGCCAAGTGGATATAAATACATAAAAACAACCAATCAACGTTTCAAACTCCTCAACCTCTGCACAGGTTTTAAAGGGACAAATTAATTTAACCCTTTATCTCTGTGGGCTGCTAGTCTAAGAGTCCACTTAGTCTCAAGACATTCAGTTAGAGCTTTGACATCACTACCTCTGTCTGTAACAAAACATCTCTCAACAGCCATGAGCGTAAAATTGTGTTCGACACCTTCATTAACAATATGTTTTGCTAAGGCATTCTTAATGTCCTACCTATTAATACTATAAAGGTGTTCTCTAATACGATTTCTAAAACATCTGTTCATTTTTCCTACATAGTAACAGTTACAAACTTGGCAAACGGCAAGATATACCAAGTTCTGTCTACTGCAATTCACAAGTAAATCAAATTCAAAGACCTTACAACTAACTGGATGCATAAAGAAACTATTGGTTCTAATATATCTACAAACATTACAGCCATTACATGGCTATGTTCCATTCTTCTTCTGTGCTGATTTATTCGAGTCATTCTTTGGATTCTTAAGTTTATACCATTGCATTCTTTTCAAAGAAGGAGCATTTGTAAAAGCAAAATGTTTGCTCAGCATCAAGTGTATCTCTACATCTGGCAGCAGGCATCAACAGATGCCAGTGTTTCCTAATAATCACAGGGCTACATCACATGAATAAATCAGACACATTTTAAATTCATTATCATTGAACTTTATTATAACCGACAGGGTCTCTGTTTGTAACATCAAAATACTGTCTAGCTCTATCAAGTCTACAAGAAATAACATCATTCTGCATTTGAGAAATATCTGAATCAGAATAGCCTCTCTGTCTAAAATCATTTACCAATACACCAAAAGCATCGTATATATCACTATCCTTAGTATGAAGTTAGCATTCCTAAAAAGTTGACCCTTTATAGCATTATTCTTAACCCTCTTAGGATGCATACTCCTTGCATGTAGCTTGTTATTAACCTTACAAGGTTTCTTATAAACTTTCCTATCAAACCCATCAACAGAATTAGAGACAGAAACATCTAAAAAAGCAGTCATACTCATCGAACAACTATAAGTAAATCTTAGAAAATCAGTCGTCCCATGTAAGTAATAAACAAAATGAGCTAACTGCTCAACTGATCCCAACCATACAAGGAAAACATCATCGACAAAACATCCATAATGCAAAATAAATTGAAGAAATGGATTATATTCATTAAAACATTATGATTCTCCCATTGTGCAAGCACCATGTCTGTGTAACTATTCATACACATAGTACCCAGAGCTACCCTTACGATCTGACTAAAATATTCACCTGCAAAGGAAAACACATTAATACAGAGAACAACATCCAGCAATGAACACATCATTTTAATCTTCTGGATGGAGTAACCAAAGTGGTTATTCAAAAACTGCCTAACATATTCAAAACCTGCCCCATTAGGAATAACGGTGAATAGAGACACTATATCCATGGTGACTAATAGAAAGTCTTTATGAGAACTAATAGCAGACCACTCTGCCAACCTTTAAAAAAACTGTATCTATGGTTTCCACTATAGGGTGAAGTTATTTCTCCACAATGATAGAGAGGGGTTCTGTAACTTATCCTCTCCCAAATATAGTTGGTCGCATGGGCAGCTCTAATATACTTTTTTGTACTTTAGGAAGCCCACATATGACAAGAATGAAGGGATGATCTACTACTAAGAAATCAAACTTCTCTTTATCACTAGGATGTTCAATAAATAAATCATAAACAAAATTATTAATATCAGCACTATTACATTTCGTATAAGTTGTTAAATTATTTAACATTCGTGTCATGCTTGAAAGATAGTCTTTTGTGTCCATTACAACAACTCTTCCCTCTTTGTCCACAGGACATATATAGAGATCCTCTCGAGCAAGCAAACAGCAAAGTGCTTCATATCGTGCTTTACTCAAATTAAAAAAGTATGCATGTGTTCTTTCGCAAAATACTCATAAATATTATCCTCACACATCTTACTAAAGGCTTCAAGCAGTGGAGGATTTGCTGGTAAAAATTCACTAGGCCTCCTTAAAGAACAGGTAGAAACATTACTACGAGCAAACATTAACCTCAAAGAGATATTATGAACAAACAACTTTAAGCAAAGTAAAACATCATGTAAGCAAGATCTCTTAGTAGATATAAATGAAAGTCCTAAATTCAGTACCTCACATTCATGATCTCTCAAAGCAGCTGAAGAGAGATTAATAATCAAACATTCACAACTTTGTACCGAACTGCTGGGCCAAGTTCTAACTGACCCAAAAGCTGCTGTCTCTTCTGTCCCAGTCCGCTCCTGCTCTTGGAATTCCCTCTTACTTCCTTTTTCAAAGTGTTCACATGTTCTGGCAGCTGCAGCTTTAAAAAAAGGCTGTTTAGTGAGAAAGCACTTGTGTTACTTGACCCAGTAGCCATTGGATTCAAAGAACTTAATGGTTGCTGTACTGTATTAAAAGACTCAACATCAGTAGACCCATTAATAGTAACATCAAGGGTAGAGGAATTATCAATCTCTTTTCACCAAGTGCCAAGGGTTACAAAAGTGTCGAAGATTGTGCAGTCCAGGCTAAGCCACTCATCCCACTGACATGCGAGGAATCAGTGGGTTGACGAGACTCTACCCCCTCAGTTCATTCATTCATCTCCTTAACCCTGCTCCACCCTCTCTCACTACATCTTGGCCAGGAGAAAATTCCACCTTCTTTGAAATCAGAAACCTCTCTCTGTAATTTCCTTTTCTTAACTTCAATAAGGTATTTCTCACAAGCACAGACATAAACAAATTAGTCCTCAAGTTTGTAAGCATAAGCAGAGGCATCAGGCAAATTGTTCAAAGAGTCCAAATCGCAAACTATTTCAGTTCATGAGCATCTTCTGTATGAACAAAAAACTTAATTAATAGTTCAATATACTTAGCACCTGTCTCTAAATTTAGTACCTGCTACTCTTTCAGAAGATCCAGAAAAACATTACCATAAGTGGGCATTTTACATACAAACATTTGCAAATGGAAGATTTTAAAAGGACTTTTAAGCATCTCATGAATAACCTCTATAAGGTTAAGAGGTCACAATGGCAAACGTTACACCTGCAAGCTTGTCTTGAACTCAAAGTAATTCCGATAGGATTGCGGCTATCTAAAACATGGTGACCTAACAGCCTTAGGTGTAGGTGATCTACCTCATGAATCTCAGGCATCTGAAGAGGAACAAGTAGAGGCTGCACAGGAAGAGCAGGACACAGGTGAGTTACCAAGAAGGTATGGTGACAGCAGCTGTCCCCATATGAACAGGCTTAGGCAATCCAGCAATGTCTGGTTCAGAATTTTGAGTCATGACACTTCATAAGTACAGTAACACACAGGAGCATCTGTGTTTGTCTATATACAAAATGATAGATGCACTATGTGGCTATTACTGCAGAGTAGCCCACAGGCCTGATTGCCACATGTGGGACATGCATGGCCATGCAGGACCCTACCTTGAGGTGGAAAATATATGAAGTGGATAAATGCACATATCATATGCACCATAGTAACACTGCTAATGCACAGCTGAAACATGCTGCTCCACATAGCATGCATTATAAGCCAAGATCTTTGCATGCCTGAGTTTGACTCTCCTGCAACACATGGATTTGTTGTGTGATGTGATCAGTCACCTTAAAAACTGCATGCATCTCAATGCAGTGATGGTGTTGAATCATTCATGTGCCTACAGTAGAAAGCATAAACCACTAGTGAGATATGTAGTTCCACCATATGGAAAAAGCACTTTAGGGGACATCAGCTGTCCAGCACAGAAGCATGTCACTACTACTAGCTGAGCCCTAGAGGATATGTGGCCAAGGTCCACATATTCCCCCCTCACCTGCCACATGGCTGCTACTGTCATAATCAGGTACACTGCCCTTCCGGCTGGAGACCACACTTTCAAGATGTAATGTCCAGGGTAGGGCCAGGAACAAAGCCCTGGTATTCTACTGTATGTGTATGTGTGTGTGTGTGTGTGTGTGTGTGTGTGTGTGTGTGTGTGTGTGTGTGTGTGTGTGTGTGTGTGTGTGTGTGATGGGCTGTGCTCTTTCCTTCTACCACATCACCCCCCCATCCAGGTCAGTGAAAGTAGGAGTTATGAGAGTCTGAAGGATGTGGAAGGGCTTTAATGGTGAAAACAGGAATGCAGCCCATAAATATGTAAGTCTATGTACTATAATCTACAAATTATATTAACATACATAACTGCAGTACTGAATAGCAACAATTTCAAGAAAAGTATAGCATACTTTACTTACATGCTGGTTGGGTGTCTGATGTCACAAGGTATGAAGACCCCATAATGAAATGCACATCTGCTTCACAGTGATATATGCAAACCATCAATGCAGAATGCACATGGATAACACTTTACATGGTCTCTCATCTCTGCAGGATTCTATAATGTCCTTGTGGAAATGGTAGCTGTAATACACATGAGATGTCAGTAATATATGCACATCATGCTATCAGTAGTTGGATAATTCAGCAGAATATTACATATGTAATGTATCTCTGTGCCTGAGAACAGCACCCTCAATGCTTCATCCAGGTATTCAGTGTTATGTCATCCCCTACTGGAGGGAGATAAAGAACTCCTCAGTGACTGAGGTCTAGGTTATGAGGGGGAACCTCCATGAGGGGTCTTGACTACACCTAAATCACCTCACAAGGGCAGCAGTAGCATAGCAGGTCATATTGGTGTACCTGCATCTGCAGACCCCTGCTGTTTTCCCATGGTCACTCACAGCATACCTTCTACAAGCTATGTCAGGTTCCTCCAATTCACATTCACCTCTGCCAATTCCATTATGGCCGTGCTCCCCTAAGATGTCTATTAGTGCCTTATTTTCCATTGATATAAAATAATACCGTTTGTGCCATGGGCCACTCATCTGAAAAACACATGTAATTATGTGCAATGATCATCAGTACATCTTGTGCTATATACAATTTCTTGCACACATTTATTTACAAACATATATTTAAGGTATGTTTATCTATGAGCATCAAAAAGAAAGGGCCTACATACTCTAATGAGATGTTTGCTAGTGACTTTAATAGGCTATACACATTTTTATTCACCTACAGTTAGTACAGAGGAAAGGACACATACTGGTCAGTAGAGCATTTATATGCAGTAAGGAGGCTATAGAACCATATGACTTACATATGTGTTCTACCTTAAAATGACATTTCCTAATATGTATAGTACTTGTAGTTGCATAACACTATATACCTGCAATGTAACCAATATCAGTAGCATGTGTACACCATTGCAGTCATATGCACATATTTTTATGCAGCATACTTATGTTTGTCAACAAGCTGTGGATGCTTGTGGACATGTAAAAAAAAATCCAGCAAAATCCTATTACAAAAATCCTAATACAATTGCTAAAGGTCTAGTGAAGAACACACAAACATACACATCCACAATGCACAGCACATATAAAACACTGTTAAAAAGCACACTGTATAACTTGGCAGTATTTAGCAGTACAAAACTATACAAGGAATTAAAATTCCATTCAGAGTCTGCAAATGAGTATAAATACCCTTCTGTGAATTTGTGAATATATATGAGCACTGTAGCGGTGCACAGGTCAAATAAACTGGAACAAAATACCTTTGTAGACATGCCACAAAAGGAGTGATACTAATAAAAAGCACATCATATACAACTTAACATTCCTAAAATGAGCATTTAACAAATGTGACAAACAACTGAATTTCTCTCCCAGTCACTAACCATGCTTTCTTTGTTCGATTGCCATGGTCCCATGCACTGAAACAACCATTTAAATATGTTTAATGCCAATCATTAATAAGACTTATTAACACGGAATATTGTGAAATCACAAAAGTCTGCAGTGGTGTAAGCCATTCCACAGACAGTGGCATGTATCAGGTGAAGTGCACAAACATTCAGGATGGTTTGCCTTATGAATGTGCATGATATGTGACACATATGCAAATGTTATGCCCACCTCTATCTGTTCACTTGTTCGCCACCCACAATGAATTGAATGTCCCTGCTTTTATGTTGGAATGACCAACAACATGCTTAAGGTTAGAATCCTGCAGCATTTGAGCAGTATTAGGAACAGTGACCCAAGTAATTCCCTATATAAGCACATTAGTGGAAATCCTACACATAGTTTTAAATTTAGGGCCATTGTTAACATCAGGCCAAATAATAGGGGGGGGGGGTGATGTCAAACATCAGACAGCTTTGGCTGACTCAAAGTGGATTATTGAGTTTATGGCACATAGGGAACCAGGATTAAATGATGTCATTCCAGTTAAACCCACCCTCCAAAATAGGCGGGTCTTTCATTAGATGCTATTGGTTGTTTTATCTTTTAAAAATGTTGTTTGAAGAATGTGTCTTTGTCTGATGAAGGGTGTAACCCGAAAGCGCTTACCTGGTGTTTTATCTGTTTATATCTGGATTAAATTTTATCTATATTTTATCTACACAGCAGTGTCCTGTTGCTTTTCATTTGGAGTTGTTTGTGCTTTGAAGCTTCATCAGGACTTTGGCATAGCGTACAGGTTTTTCTACTTGATTACCACAAACAATGAGTACATTCATTTCTATGTGTTCACTTGATCACCACAAACAATGAGGATATTCATTTCTATCTGTTCACTTGATTACCACAAACAATGAGGATATTCATTTCTATGTGTTCACTTGATCACCACAAACAATGAGGACATTCATTTCTATGTGTTCACTTGATCACCACAAACAATGAGGACATTCATTTCTATGTGTTCACTTGATCACCACAAACAATGAGGGCATTCATTTCTATGTGTTCACTTGATCCCCACAAACAATGAGGACAATGAGGACATTCATTTCTATCTGTTTACCTGAGTGTCACATACAAGTATTCAGAAATATGTCAACCACCAGAGGATTGGTCTGAGGTTGTGCGCTGAACTGGGCCCAGTGGGAAACTACATACAAGTTCTATATATGCATGGATGCAGGATTCTGTACAAACCTTCCTTATGATCTACATTTTGTAGAACTTCACAGGCATCTACCGGACCATAGTCCAAGCGAAGCACCAGTACAATGACCTGCATCAATGTCTGCCATAGGTACTAGATTAGTGAATCTGTGATGTTTGTTGAACCTTGTTGGAGTACTACAGTAAGTACAACTGTCCCCACACTAGCATCTCAGTCTTTTGTATTAAATGATGACTCATAGACCAAGTAGTGAATTTAAAGACATGCAGGTAGGTGCATGTGTGTGTTTGGGTGTGCCTTCTTTGAAGTTTGGTTGCCGGGATGGCAGTTCGACACTGTAAAAATTCACTGCCGATCATTAGCAGACCAGAGTTCCACTGTGGCGACCCCTAACTGGGAAAAGCCAAAAGACAGTATTGAAATCTATGTGTGATGGCCCTGCTGGAGAACTACAGTAAGTACAACTGTCCCCACACTAACACCTCAGTCTTTTGTATTAAATGTTAAATGTTGACTCATAGACCAAGTATTAAGTGTTTATATTGGTCTCCATGCTTGATGGCCATGGTGGAGAAGTACAGTAAGTACAACTGTCCCCATGCTGACACTTCAGTCTTATTGCATTAAATGTTGTGACTAGTAGAATAAAATATTAAGTGTTTATATTAGTATCTATGCTTGAGGAATACTATAACTATTTTGTTTCTCATTAGCAAAATACATATTTCAGATGACTAGGAAACAATATGTCTAATTGTGCAGATGTCATTATTTGGATAACAGACCTGCCTAAGGACTTTACTCAACGTATTGAAATGTAACATTTATTATAGTGCATGTTTGGCATTGCTGTATTAATATGCTGCAAAGTATATGTACATTAAACTTGTTATCAGAATGGTAACTGCACAAGAAGGTTGCAATGTGAGAGTAAAATGGAGGCTATAGGCACTTTGCATGTGTGTGATGCAGTTTGTTTTATAGACATTTTCTGTATATATACTTGGACTTTCACAGGTATACTGTATGTAACATGTATTCCCTTCATTATATACATTATGCTATCCAAGTAGTTGTCACCTAGTCGGTGCACAGTGCCCCAGTTTACAATGATTATAACTAAGCATGCTATACCAATGCAATCATCAGATATCAGTCAATATGCAGCTGTTGGAAAGGCTGTGTATTTCTTACATCTGCAATGTATTGCACTAATTCAACAATCTGTATTTGTTTAAGTATTACTGTACTGTCATGGTATCTGCAAATATACACACATAATAAGCATGGATATAGGTACCAGTTTAATTGCTGCTTTTGAACATCTGCTAAGTAATAGCTATAAATACACATGGTACAGATAGTCTATGTAACCATGAAACTGTATAACTATGTAACCAAATAATTGTATGGTCATAATGCTGTTATGGTTTTGGCCATTTAGTCTGCCCATGTTTTTTTAACTTTTCCAATTTATGTATATGTAAGTATATTAGATATATGTCACTGGTGTTTACACATGTCTTGGTTGTACCTCTGTCATAGCTCTTGTAGTTCCTAAATGTATTTTTATAGTGTTCAGGCTGAAAGGCCAACAAGAAACAATGATTTCTTTATATATGGCTTGTATACTTTGTTACTCATCCAGTTTTTAAGTGATTTCTTGAAAATAGCTAATCTGCTGGATAAACAAATATTAATTGGGGTATTTTTCCATAGTGTAGCCATTTTATTAGTAGTAAATGTGAGTTTAAATTTAGTTTTACATATTTTAATATTGAAATTCATGGTATTGTGTCTCAAAGCCCTATTCTTTGAAAACATTTCTCTCTTAAAATGTTCTTAAAACTGGGTATGAAAAATATTATATGCCATTATTAACCTTTCTCAAATGTTTCTATAACAGACCAAATGCAACTTTCAATGTGTACACCTACTCTTATAGTCAACATCCCTAACTGAGGCAGTTTTTTCAGTAAATATTCTCTTTACATCTTCTTATATATATATAATTGTCTTTAATGATACATACAAAACACATTGTTAGATTCTAAACTGGGTCTTATATAAGATGTTAACACTGTAACAATGCAAGTCTTGTCTCTTGTTTTAAGTGATCTTAAAATATAACCCATTTAAACACTGTAACAAATTTACTAATTGCTTTAGTACAAACAGGCTTTGCATGATTTGTAAAAGATCAGTTTGAGGTGATTGTAATTCCTAAGTCCTTACACTGATCTACTTCCATGAATGGATTTGACAGTAAACATGTAATTTTTATGTATTTGTGTGTAAAATATGTGACATTGCATTTTTAGTGCTGAATTGTAACCCTATGGAAGAGGCTAGGCATCAAATTATTGCATACTAGGGCCTCATAACCTTTTTGTAAGATGAAACCTAGCTTGCAATAATCAACATATTTAGAAAGCCAAAATTCTATATTTTTGACTAAGCATCAAATACCATATTAAAGAGTACGGGGCACAAAATCAATCCTTGTTGGACTCCTGAATTATCTGGTAAGGACTCGGATAGTATGTTTTTAAATTTAGCACGTTGAGTTCTATTTGTCAACCATTCCATAATCCATCATACTACAAAGCAATTTATATTACTTCTTTGTAAACAGTTACATACTAGAGGAAATGGTAACTTTTCAAAAGCTTTTGATAAATCCAGAAATATGACAAATGGAGATAGTCCCAACTCTAAGGCATCAACTATTGGGTCATAACAATGGATGCCTCAGTTAGTTACCTCAGTCACCTCTCTCATATGGGATATGTTGCCCGCTAAGCATATTTATGCATAAGTAACAACCATACAACATTGGTGAGTGTTATCCATGCAACATAACAACCACATGTGGCATATATATATGAACATTTTGCTGCACTTTCAATGCCAGGGCTGTATTTACTTACATTTTATACAGTGGTCTTCTCTCCGGTATCATTGTTGGATGCTTACCTGCAACAGGGTAGGTAATGAAGTATCACTAATACACATAACAGATGTACCTGTGAATAGGTGGCAGGCAGTATTAATGCTCACTGATAGTGGTGGAAATAGTACTTTTAAATTTTATTCAGGGATACCTACATGGTGAGATATGGATTGTAAGTACATTACAGTGTGTATACACTGTTGTGTGCCAGCCAGATTTTCAGCTTCCATGCCAGTGTGTAATGCTGCTACTTCACAGCATATGTGCAAACATCATGTACATAATAGATACACATTTATTTTCTGTGCTGACAGTGACACTGCTGTGATGTGTGGCTGTATGGTTATTATGAAGGGGTTATCACACTGCTATACATAATAGTAGCTGCAGCAGTAACAGGTCCCTGGGGATGTGTGTTAATGTATGTTCATGTAGAAATGCCATGGATATATAATATAGACCATTAATGTTGCCTGCTGTTGTTTGTGGAATTTTAGTGTGGTGGATGCATATACATAGTAGTTTTCATTTGGGGATGAACCCAGTTGTCTGACAGTGGGGAGAGAATGAATCCATTTATCTGACATGGAATATAGCATTTGGTTTAGTGGGAGTATTGCACATATAACATCTATGTATATTTGCTGGCCAGGGTGCAATATTGAAGCATGCACATTATAATTACATAAAAGCTGTATGATTCATTGTGCTAATTTGTGTCTTTCATAATGCCTAGTTGTATAAAGCTGTGAAGCATGTGCCAGTGTTTGCCTCATGCAAAATACATTGGTAGCTGAGAGCATGATAGATGTGATGTATATTGCACACATATTTTTATTTTTGATACCCTAAGCACATGTATGCCCATTGACATTGTGGTCAACATATTCAAAATAGTCCATGGATGATGCCAGACCAGCTGCACTACCAGAGTAGAGCTTAAGTGCTTAGCTATATGGGTGTAGTACACCATGTGATATATTTCTATTTATGTCATTATATGTTCAGTATGATGGCCACCACAATTTTGTGCTATGTGCTTTTGTACAAATATGTATGCATTCTTTACAAATGCTCATGTCACAATACTATGCAGTGTATCACATAATGGTCGCATATAATGCAGTATGGATAACTGTTTGTAGTAGGAAAATATTCCACACTTATATTTAACTAACATGCTGCTTACATATGCAGCACATATAGAGTAGATGGCCTATCTATAAATGTTAGCAGCTCATACCATGGAGACATGTAGTTGGTATCATAGTTTGTGGCCATTGTAACCAAATATATCTATTATAAAAATTGGCCCTGAAAAATTGACTTAGCAAACACTCACAAGTTGATATATACCATTCATATGGGGCTGTCAGTACCACAGATCTGTATCATCATATATATATTATCTGGATTGATCAGGTATGTACACACATATGGTATTTGCACACAGTTGCAGTGTATAGCACAGATATGTTGTATGAAACTCATCACTATGCCATTTTCTGTTAGGAAACACTTTCTCTAACTATATGTTGTTGTTATTTAAATATCCAGCTGCTATTTGATACCTTTGATGGTTGTATGTTGTGTGCACAATGGTATTTACATATATAGACAGGCATTGTTAGGAAAGGGGCCACCAGTATGTAATCCAAATGTAATTAATGCTTTTCCATGTGAATGGATCGTATTTGTTATGTGATATGCTTCTGAATGTTTATGTACATTAGAATGTGGCACATCAATATGAGATTAACACAGAGTATGTATATTTGTGTCACCTTTGCCACAGATTACTTCCTCATCTGTGTTCACTTAAACAATGTTCCACTCCTCAGATTTTTCCCTCTTTTGATATGTCCATCAGTATGTAGAACATGATTATGTGACACACATGACAACAACAGCATTCAGAATGCCTGCTTTTGCATACCCCCATTTAAAAGAGAATCACAAAATTAAACAACAACATAGTCTAAGACACTGGAATATACTACACAGGTGTAAGATGTAGAGAAACACAGCTCAGGGTAACACTATGCAATCATATTCATAATATGCCATTGTCATATATTGTTCTTGTTTGCATCATATTTTACAGAGGACCTGTGTGAGGAAAGCCACTCCCCCACTGAGCACCACTGCCAAGGTTCCAGGAGAGTGAGATGTAGGAGGAGGAGCCACCTGCCCCTGCACCACCTGCAGCACATGCCAGGACCAATGGCTGTACCCCTTGTGCTGCATGATCAGTTCAGGAAGGAGCTACAGCAGGTTGTGACACATCTTCCAGGAGCAGAAGCAAGCTGTGGTTCAGGACTTCTTTGGGGAGATGGAGCTCTGCATGCATCAAGCATTCTGCAATGCCCTTGCTAAATTTTGCAGGGAATGACAGCTTTGTGAGGAAGTTTCCTCTAATATGAAAGCACTGTCTTTGCGCTCCTTGCCTGTTTAAAGGGGACTGCATATACATGCCAGCTATATGTATAATAGTAGTTAATTACATTTTATTATTAACTTCAGTGTAATTGCATATATAGGTCACAGTAGCACAGGATATCCACATACCTAAGTGTGGTACTATTACTCCAAAGCAACCATTTGGAATCTGGTCCTCCTATGTGTACCCATGTGCAACATCACGGTTTTATATCCTTGGTTTCTTCAGTATTATTCTTATACTCTGTTCAGTATCTCTTATTCTTGTTCTGCCTGGCAATGCATGCTATTTACTACCTTAGCTTGCTTTTGTAGAGATCACTACATCACAAATCCTTAATATGCATTGTATTGTAATTAACGATTCTCCCATTGGTTCTTTCTGTGAGTATAAGCCTGACTTCATGCATCCGCAGTTGTTTCCCTATTTATTTTGCCATATTCTTCTATTAGAATGTCAATACAATTAATTATTATAAATCATTATTTTTTTTCCCTATTTATTTTGCCTTATTCTTCTATTAGAACATCAGTACAATTCATTATTATAAATCATTATTTCTGTTTTTTAAATGTTTGTGCAGGAAAAAGCATGTCCTTTGTCACATCTTGCAGTATTGTAGTTTTGTCTAGAGGTCTGTGGCAGTGCAATTGAGAGGGTATATGTATTAACTTCTACACCGTTATTTCTTTATTGCTCTATGTAACTGTCAGTGCAGATTGCTTCATTTTTTTTCCATTAATATGTTAAGGCAGACATAAAGTAGTTTCTAAATATTATATTTTTGTCATCTGAATTATGTAACTGGTAAGCCACTATTTTACAGTTGAATTTTATAGAGGCTACTTAATTGATACATTCCAAACTATGGTGAAAATGAAAGGAGCATTACATAACAAACGTTGGTGAGGAATAGGTATTGGACTTATACACATCTGTATGGTGAAAATGACCTGACAGTTAACTGTGTGACAACTGCATTAGAGAATGAATGGAGGTTGCACTGCGTGGGAAAATACTCTTTTTCCCCATGGTGAAGCATTCCCAAATATTATAATTAGGTAAGGAGTAACAGGCAAGTGGTAGGATTTGGCCTTCTCACAGAAAAGAAAAAAAATCAGGCAACGTTCTATCAGTGCTGTTTTGCACTCTGTTTCATGGAAACAGCATTCAGATAGAGGTTTTCCATACTCTCATCTTAAATCCAAAAATAAATCTAACTTACCTCCATGCAAATGAAAGACATTATTGCTAGATTCATGTAGGCAGGGTACCAGGGAGTGTTGTAACAGGAATGGTATCTGCTGCGATCTCCATTGTTCCTGGAGTCCCACTGAGAAACAATTTGTCTGACAGTATTTGTCACACAGAATCAAAAGATAAATCTAAACTTACATAGGATGTTTACTAGTACATTATGAATTTATTTCAGTAAATGTTATGACTGCTACAGCTGTAAAAATAGTTTGTGGACATAGTAAACTTGGTCATGAGAATGTGGACCTGCACTGAAATACAAAGAAATATTACATAAAATTCCTGTGTTGTAGACCATATCCTACATGGAAGTCCTGGCCAGAATACGATAAGTGGGAAGTGAAAGTAACAGAGCAGGAGCATTGAGTTAGAACGTGTAATGCTCTCTACTGGCTATGAGCATTGTGTTCACCCTGTACTCTTTAAAACTGCCTCTGAAAATAATTATTCTTTTAAACAGAAGTTTAAACAGATCAGACAATATACACATTAATTAGATATGATGTATATTTTTTGTCATCACACCCAATAAAAGTAATGTCTGTTACTGTACAGTAATGAATAGGGAAGTGTAAGCTACAGGGTCTTTGTCACCAAAGAAAAAATATATTTCAGAGTATGTAGTGTAGGTCCAGTGTACTGTAAAATACAAAGAAAAGGGCAGTTTCAGATTCAGAGTGGAAGATGTACTATTGCGGCAAAAGCACCACAAAAGCAAATTGTGTGTGGTACATATGCAAGTGAAAACAAATCCCACCACAATTAAGCAACAGCTATAATGTGTACCAAAGCTATCTACTGAAACTGTACACAAGCACATATAGAGATGCACCATAGCAGCAACCCAAGGTAAATATCAACAATTATTAAAGTGAAACAAATCTAAACAAGCATTTGCCAATACCAAATAGTATCTTGCCATGGACCTAAACTGTAAAGAATCATGACTGGTACCATGAAGGAGTATGAAGCAGGTGATAAGTAAAATAAAGACTGGCAAGGACAAATTACTGTAGTAATCCTTCAGTATACTCAGAGTGTTTTACTGAGTTTGAGATTCTGGAAAGAGCTCTTAATATTCCAGAGTTCACTGGACAGCTGACAGCTATACAGACAAGGCATTATACATTCTTTTTTAATCACCATGCCCCTTCACATAGCTTTTAAACATTAACATCTCTATGTACTTTGAGTTTATGAATCCTAGCTAAAGTGTATCTGTGGTGGCCAATATGTATTTACTAAGTTTGTTCAATTGTTCATATTTCTATCTTTGTGTGGTATTCATTATGTTGCTTAGGAAAGATAGACACAGAGCAGTACTCATATTTCACAAGGAAAGTTTGTCAATACTATATTAATATATTATTGTAGCAAACATTGCTACATTGTAGGAGAAAAATATTTTGATATTTTTCAAATTTCACAGTTTATTAGATTACAAAATACATTGTGAAAAGGCACTGCATGAAAGTTGTGGACATTTTCAAAAGCTGGCAATTCCAAAAGACATGCATTAAATGATGTACACAAATGAAGAAACATGCATTCATATGGCACTGGCCTGTGGACTATATGTAATTCTAGAAATCTTGCAATAGTCACAGCACTTTTCACAGGTATACAAGGTTTGTAGGTAAATATTAGGCAATTAATCTATCAAAAATACTATTCAGTAATTCCCTCCAGCTTCAAAGAGAGCAAAACAAGATAAAATGGGAAAGAATTTGAGGCTATCCATTCAATTATCTAGGTTTACCTTAAATGAGGCAATGGTACTACTCTGCTTGACAAATTAAAATAGTTTGTTCCAGAGATGAGGGATATGCTGGGATATGAATCTATAATGCTAATGTGACATATTTATCTAATGATGAGGGTTTACTTCTTTTGACTGGATATTTGAGGTACCATTTGGCCTGCAAAGGAATAAGATGTTGAAGACGGCTTGATTTTTCATAGCTCAAAAGGCCCCCCTCATGGCCCAGATCTCCATTGAGGAGTTTATAAGAGACTGGATACAGAGAGGGAGGGCTGGCAGTCTGTCCTGATAACTAAAATCTATCAGTGCTCTTTTCAGTTATTAATCTCCGAGATCTCCCAATTTAAGTGATATGTTTAGATAAACACACGCCAAAAGGTGTATCATATTGAGTAATGAGTGTGATCAGCTATAACTAAATGAGAATTAAGACTTCTTTGGATCCAGTAGAGATGCTTTTGGAAATTAGATGAGCTAGATAAAAGGCTTTACTAATTATTGTGGAGACATGATGGTCAAATTATAAGGAATTGTTGACAAGAATGCTTAGATCCCTTACCACGGTGCCTGATTAGAGGGGTGTGTCACATATATGCTATATGAAAATGCTTTGTTTATTAAAATGAACTATATTACATTTCTTCAGATTTCATTTGAGACCATTGCCCTTGCACCAGTTGTTAACATGGTCTAACCCACGTTGGAGCAATTGTAAGTCAGTGGAAGATCGAATAACAACCCCCAATTTACAGTTTTCTGGAGTTTTGGCCTGGACATTGAAGAAATAGATGCCAAATAAGAGAAGACCTAACACTCAGCCCTGTAATATACCAGTGCTAACTTTTTTGTTTTCAAAATTGGCACTTTTAACTTTAACCATGTTTGTTCTGTCAGACAACCAGTTAGCCATAAGTCTAACAACAAAAGGATTTGTATTCAGATTTACAAGCCTGTCAATAATGCCTGCATACAGAATATTGTCAAAGGCAGTGGAATGGTTGAGAAATGCTGCATGTACTGTATAACCACTACACACTGATTCGGTTACTTTTTCAAAGAAATTAATGAAGTTAAAGAGGCAGGACCTTCCTGAGACAAAGTCGAATTGATGAGGGATCAGGGCTAAGAGATTGTCAATGTCCATATCGATGATGTCTGTGATTATAAGCTCCACAGTTTAACAGATAAAGCCAGTGAGACTAATAGGTTTATAGTAACCATGGCTGCTGGTTGGGCCACCCTTGTGTAATTGCATTACAATGTCTGTTTTCCAGGCTTCAGGAATATAGCCAATGGAGAGGCTTAGATTAAAGAGATTAAGGAGGGGTTCAGATGAGTTATATTTGGCACTGATAATCAAGCACCCTGATAATTACCAGGGCCCATGGTTGAGGTGGTCTTAGCTTTTGAGAGGGCAGGGAGAATTTGCTCTATAGTAATTAAAGATGGTGGCTTGGGTTGTGGAATCTATGGAATAGCTATAACTGTGGGTGGTGTAAAATATGCACTAAATTTGTCAGCTAGGAAATCAGCTATTTCCTTTGGATCAGAGTATACAGAATTATATTGCACTAGCTCCGAGTATTGTTAGTTATTAGTTGTTAACTTCCTGACATAGTTAAAGAAAGATTTGTAATTTTTTTTGTTTTAGTTTAAGCTCTTATTCATCTTAGAAGGTTCCCTTAATCTCTTTACTAGTTTGCTTAAGTGTGCTCTTAATGGAGGTAGAATGAGACCTCTTAAAAACATCAAGCAATTGTGTCTATTGGTATATATTTTATTTATACAGGTATTCCGCCACTGGGGTTTGTTTTTAAATGTCTCATTATAGTTGGTACAGGAACCACCTTATTAATACAGCTACTTAAGTGGGAGTAGAGGTTAGAGGCATAGACAGTAGCTTTAGCAGGGATCCAATGGAGGAGGGTTACAGTACAATGTATTTAGGTAATCAAGTATCTGATGAAGGTTTGCTTTTGAGAAGTCCCTAAACACAGATGTATTTACAGGGAAAGTGACATCAGTTTTGGGAAAAGATCACAAAATTATGGTCTGATTTAATAAGGCATGATTACATATGGAGATGTGCATGAAATAGCAATATATGTGAGGACTAGATTAAGGATATTGCTGCCCCTGGTAGAGTAGTTAACTATTTGTAAAAAAGAGTAAGAATTTAAAATATCAAGGAAGCACTGGGCAAGCTGTTCACTGGCAGTGTTTGTCACACACTTTATTGATGGATAGTTTGAAGTCCTCCAATAGAAATGCATTGGGTTTAATGGGGATTACAGCTAAGACAGCTATTGTGCTCAGAAGGGGACATGGAGAGTATTCAGTAACTAGCTATGAAGTGGTAATTAGTTTTGTTTATAATGTGGAACCTGGTGGACTAGTCACAGATTGCCCGTTACAAACCAGCATGAATATCCTGAATTACTTCATCCGTGTACTCACTGCACTGACAGCTCCTAGCAACATGAACTGTGTATGTGTCATTTAGCATGAGGCATGTGATGTCTATGCTCATACACCAGGCCTGTGAATGCACAAAGCATTATGATGCAATGCTAAATTGCATGACATATTATTCAAAAATGTGTCCATATGCACATGAGTGGACCAGTTAAGTAGTGATGGCTGCTTCATTCTCTACCACACAGTTGTCTCTTGCATGGTGTGCCAAGAAAAGCAGGATTATCTTGTTTTTCCTACTCATGGACTATAATGAACATTTCTTGAAGAACCATATCTCTTAACTTATTTGTTCATGAATTCTGGACAAAGCTAAAAATAACGGTGGGGGACACAGGCCCAAAATCAGGGACAAGTTTTATATATCACTCTAATTCGATTAAAAAGTTACAGAAACAGGCTTCATATTAACATGCATTGTTTTGAACACTGATGTGTATGAAACTTTTAAGGTCTGGCATTATTGATTCACTGTAATCCTCAATGATTTACTAGAAAGTCAAAAAAATTTACAAGTGGATAGTGCAAAAATATAAGGTAACGTCATGGTAATTCTGCAAATTCACAGACATTTGAAAGGCATGTTTAATATTTTTTGATAAAGTAAGTAGCCTTCTATCCATGTGGAAAAAAAATAATGATATCCAGTAAACATCTCTAACTCCCCTCGGCTGAAATCAAGTTTCCTTTATAATGAATTTGTGGCTTACACCATGACATGTTTTTATGACTCAGTCACAGCACTGTTTGGTTTTAGACAAACTAAACTACTGTTCATAGACTGTTTAACATATCTAGATGTAACACTTATCTGTACTATCAAGTGTAGCATTTGTGATTGTTGGTTGGTGCATTCTTCCATAAAAGAATATCAGTATTTCTCAAATAAGGTGTTATCCATAGCATATCATTCACCAGCATTCCACAGTAAGGCATGTGACTTCAGGTGCTTCTTGTTCTTACCCCGTTCTAGTAGCTATGTCAGTTGTGAGCTTTTGCAACAGTGACTATGAAGGAAGCAATGCAGTATTAAATGCGCTGGTCTCAGCATGTGCTGTGACATCTCCCTTGATGTTGTTGCATTACTTGCTTCTTTGTCTGCTATACTATGAGTAACCTGATGTGGTCCCTTTGACTAACTTCAGATGATGCCTACATTTCCAGGTTGGACAGCTATAATGTGATAGGTTTGTGTAATATGTTGTTTTTGCTTTAATGGTTTGTTATGCAGGCGTTATCATGAGACAAAGTTCAAAAGAAGCTAAAAGCTCTCACACATAGACTATAACATCAGAGTTTGCTTTATGTACATTTTTTGTCTTTGTATTTGATTAGCATTATAGTTTGTACATAATTGCCTAACTCATCTAGATAAGAACTTTAAAGTGTTATGCAAGTACTTTCCCCCTGTGACTGAGGATGGACATATCTGCTCCATATAGCATTATTTTTATTGTGAAATGCTTTGCCTGTAGTGACTTTAGTGATTATTTAGTGATAATGATTGCAATTTGCTAGCAAAAGGTGCTTACCTGTTCAGTGCGAGACTTTACATAGCATAGATGGGTTGCCAACTGGCTTACAGACAGAAATCACATGGTAAGAATAGCGGGCTCCAGGTCCGACTCTAAACCAGTCACAAGTGGTGTCCCGCAAGGCTCAGTTCTGGGACCCCTACTGTTCAGCATATATTTCTCAGAAGTACAGACAAACACAGGAGAACTATGGCTAACCAAGTTCACCGATGACTGCAAACTGGGAGCCATAATCGACTCTCCGGCTGACATGGACATCCTTCAAAAAGGACTTACTGAGACAGACACCCGGTGTCAAAGTCATGGCCTCAAGCTAAATGCCAAAAAATGCATAGTCATCCCATTTGGGAAAAACACAACACCCACGAATTACCACATAGGCGGCAGCCCCCTTAATACAGAAGAGGTAATAAGAGATCTGGGGACCCAGGTAGATAGTAATCTCTCCTTTGACAATCATATTTCCAAAGTAGCACAGTGGTGCAGTGGTTAACATTGTCACCTCACAGCAAGAGGTTCTCTGGTTCGATTCTCGGCTGGGGTGCCTTCTGTGTGGAGTTTGCATGTTCTCCCTGTGTTCGCGTGGGTTTCCTCCGGGTACTCCGGTTTCCTCCCACATTCCAAAGACATGCATCTGGAGCATTTCTCCCCGGGCATCCGCTGAAAACAGGCTCTGTGGAACCTAGTCGGACATTCCCGGTCAACAAATGTTAAAATAAAAATAAAAAATAAAAATAGTTAGGAAATCCTCCTATGTGGCCCATCTAATTACTAAGGGGTTTGCATCTAGAAATAAAGAGGTTATAGTGCCCCTCTACTTGTCACTCATCAGACCCATCATAGAGTACAATGCCCCATTTGGGATGTACCTCACAAGACACTTCCAACAGCTGGAAAGACCACAAAAGCACCTCACCAAGAGGATTACTGGCCTCAAACATATGTCCTATGCAGCCCGACTGAAAAAACTCTGGCTGTACTCAGTGACATATCGCTTACTCAGAGGTGATCTCTGCCTGACTTACAAAGCCATGTCCAACTCAGAATTGATGGACATGATCCACCTAAAGAAATCCAAGTCACTGCGAGCCATGCGCTCTAGTGAGATAAACCTCACCACAACAATAAATAGAACATGTTGGAGGGATAGATTCCTGTCACAGAGACTCCCCATGCTTTGGAACAAAATTCCTAACTACATTAGGCAGAGCCCCTTACTAATACTCTTCAAGAGAAGCCTTGACGAGTGGATGGATAACAGAAAATACACCCCTGGGATCACTTCATTGGCTCTGCTTGACAGAGGCTCAGTTAAATAATCAATGGGGCGGCGAAAGCCAACACACTCTGGCTAGGCTTATACATACCCTTGGGCAGATAGCCTAGTACCTACCTATGAACCTATAGATACGTGATCACTTTGACTTACACAAAGTGATGCATTTCATTTTGTTCTGTATACATGGGTACCTTTGGTCAGCAGGTGTCTGCTGCTTGAATTTTGTTGAAAACTGGGCTAATGAATTCACCTTATTTTATGTTCCTTACAAATGGTACTCAGTTGTTGCATTATTTTTCCTCCTAAGTGATTTGCTGAGCCAGATTGCCTTTACTGAAATGGTAGAGAAGCAAATTAGTTTTCTGCCAGGATAGTCCCATTTATCTGTGTGCCAAAGCTGCTTCACTGGATATTGCATGGCAGTAACTTGTTCGGCATGTAATGGCAATTCCCAAACCTGAATGTACTTTTCTTAGGAATCTTAGTTAACTGCAGGTTGGTGGCGTAACATTCTTCTGGCAGTGATTATTAGATGGAGATGCAATTTCATTATGCACTGAATCTTTTACCCTGTTGCTTTCTAGCCCACCCTAATTCTTTATTTCATTTGATTTCTTCTTCCCTCTGCTGGTCAGATTGCCTGATTATAACGTTACCTGCTGTTCTCTTACCCTAAGGTGCTGTTACAGACCTAGAATTTACATTACACAGCTTAACCTCATTGATATCCAAGTACCTCATGACTACAGCTTTAATGGTTTTCAGTATATAAATGTAACTGTGTTTAAATATTGCTCGCTTTACTAGAGCACAGTGACTGGACGACAGATACTAACAATAGGTTTGATGCCGTCTCGTGCATTGTGGCAGTCTCTTAGTACTGAGTGGATGTTTTGTGATCTGTATAAACTCTACATTTTTAAAATCTTTCTCTGTGAAGGCATATCTGAAGGGTTCTGTTTCTTCTCAGTCTGCTATCCTACACTGTGAAAACAGATGAGTATTAATGATTGATTAAATTATATTAGCTCACTTATGTTAAATGCTTTGAGAAGCACTTGCTACTGAATGACCGCTCAGTTGGCTGTTGCCCAAAGATCTACAGTACATTATTTTTTAAACTATGTAGGCTCTACATTTAATTTTGACCAGCTTGTTCTAAGCAGATATTTGTTGTAATGAATGTAACATTTGTATTCCTTTAGGAATTACTTGTGTCTCATCCACTGCTTTATGCCACACTGAAATGTGAAAGATGTTTTCACCCATCCTCAACAGCTTATGTACTGACATTGGTCTTTCTGCATTATTTTTACCAGTTTCCAAGAATAGTTTTCTTTGGAGGTATTATCACTGAAAGGAATTCTGGATTAACCTTGGGAAGCCAAATATAGTAAACAAACACTTTGGTTGGAATGTAGTGTTATGCGATACATTTCCTTGGGTAAAGTAAAGTTCAAGCAGAAACTAAGAATCCTCATTCATGTACAGTGACATGCACTTATAGCCAATAATAGTGAATCATTTGCACGTTTCCCTAACTAATCTATGTTATGATCATTTTTTTTTAAGTTTTAAGTAGATATTGTTTTTCCTGGAGATGGAGCAGCAAAGCATTTACTGCGCACATTGTCATACTGAATTCCAGTTTAATGCTTCAGTAGCACTGGCCTTAGGACAAGTACTACAGCTTAATGGAATAATTTCTGTATGTTTGCAAGACTGTAAATTACACAGGTGTTTCCTTTTATGAATAGTTTTGTTTACTTAGGTAAATGTCTTGATTCAGAACATTAATCCAGCATTCCCTTGTGTAATACTACATCCAAAGAAAATAACTCAGGAAAGTAAGAACAAATAATGCAAAAAGTTGTGAAGGAGCTGGTCAGGAGGAGTGCAGAAATTGTTCATGTCTCAATGAGATGCAAAGAAGTAACAAATTATATATCATATTCAAACCACAGCCATTTTTATTACAGATTATGAAGGTTACAAGCTGCTAATGCGCTTCGTCCTGTAGTGCTGGGTTTGATTCCCTCAGTCTCCGTTTGTCTGTACCATGACTCTGTGCAAATCACTTAACAAGAGAATCCTCTCATTTTTTCCATTGAAAATTAATCTCAACTTACCTGGACAAACCAGTTGCCAATAAACATAAAATGCAATGTTATCAGTGCAAAATAATTAATAAAAAAGCTACAATATAACATGCAGTGTTTAAAATTGTTAGCGCAGATTTAAAAGTAGCAGATGTACTTAAGCAATCTAAGACTGCATTCAAAGATTAAAATATTTCACCTCCTTTCTTCCTTCCTTCTTTGATCTGGCAGGTGTTTAACAAAAAAAATGTTACTCTACTAGTAGAAAAGATTGAACTCTCAGGCTTCAGTTGCTCAAGGTTCAAATCACTGACAATTGGAGTTCCTACATAGGAAATGACACTTGCCTCTCGCATTAGGGGGTGGGGATGCAGGGGGTGCTTAACACTTTGCAAAAAAAAAAAACACTTTAAAAAGTGAGGGTTTTTTTGGCCTTTTTTGTCAAATACATTTTGGGGATTCCAGGACATTCAGTTTTGCCCACTCATGGTGGAAGCCAAAAAACAAAGAGAGCTACAGGATAGTACTTCCATCATCCTACTCATCAACAATGATTACCATCTTCATTTCCCTTCCAGAACTTTGAGACATAAGTGACATTTGTACAGTACTAGCAGAGAAAGTTTTCCATTTGCCTGACCACTTGCAAGCTGAACATACTTATGTGGATAAAGCTAAACTTTGAGGTATATAACTGGGAAGTTCCAGTCAGATAGTAAAACAGAACACTTCAGTAATGCATTGTCAATGCCTTTTGAAGTTATTTATTCATTTATATATTTAATTAGTTAGTTGTAGGAGTGTGCCCTAAATACTGTGGAGAGGTGACAAGGAAAATATGTCATTGGAGAGATACAGAGAGATGCATTGACAGTCCATTTAATATGTATATAATAGATGCCTTGATGGATATTTGAGCTAAAAATATTGACTGAAAAATCACAACAGTCATTGTACATTATTACAGTTCAATTTGTGTTGTTTTTTTAAAGGATATTTATAATTAGGGAATGTTACATTTGATTGGCTGTTAGATAGTTAATATTGATTTCTGTCTGAACATGATTGTTAGTTAATGAAACAAAGATGTGATGTTAAGTGATGTGGCTTTAAGTACTTGGTCAAAGCTTTTCATGTGTTCGTTTTAGTGAACATCATAGCAGCATTTGTAACAGATGTTGCTTTTTCTTTCTTTTTTATTTTAATATTTCATCTGCTAAGAAGAGATCTATCTTTCTTAACTTCCGGGACTGATGCCACAAGCATCTAGACTGCCCAGCTGATAAACCTTTCCCAGATTGCCTGGAACTCTTCCCCTTCTCATCAGGTATCACACATCTCAAACTCTCCACTTTTCTTTTACTGTGTTTTGACATTAGTCAGAGAAAAATGTGCTGAAGTTACTTTTCTACTTGTTTGGCAAATTTCATTAGGAAATTAATTGATGCTGTGTGATAGTGCTTTTAGTTTCTTTTATTTTTCTCTTTTGTCTCTATTTTTAGTAATTAATAAAACATCAACAAAAGTGCTTATCTCCATGTTGGTGCTAACCTCAATCTCAATTTCCTTAGGACCTTAATGTTAGAAAATAATCCCCTTTTTGATACTTAGGTGTACCATCTATTAATACAGATCTTAGCAGGCTAAAAACCAAGTAAATGCAAAAGAGCTGTGCAAATAATCTGCCATTACTTAGGTCCTGTGCCAAAAAAAAAAAAGTTACATCTGAGGTTTCCCAATCTTCTCAAATAATCTAGCTTTATTTATCTTAAGCATTTTCATCTGGAGACATCAGATCTGATTGAAATTGAGGTCAATACTGACTTGGAGAGATAAACCATTTTGTTGATGTTTAATAGTTCTTCTTCTTCTTTTGGCTTTTCCTGGTTAGGGGTCACCACAGTGGATCACCTGTCCGCTCATGATTGGCAGTGGAGTTTTACAGTGTTGAGTTGCCAGCCCGGCGCCCAACCTTCCACAGGAGGCACACACATGCACGCACTCATACCTAGGGCCAATTTAGAGTGTCCAATCCACCTGCAGCATGTCTTTTGGGATATGGGAGGAAACCGGAGAACCTGGAGAAAACCCACAGTTGATGTTTAATAGTTACTCCTCCATAATACTTAGTTTTAGTGATAAGATGCACAATCACTCTTCAAATATGGGATTGTTATCAGGCTGTTCCACCTACCAAAAGGCACATTTACTGTTTGATTTGTTTAGCGGAAGCCCAAAATGCTTGTTGTTGTATGCTGAGTTTAACTGAGCAACTCAAAAGTGGAATTGCCAACATCTTCCCGTACATTTACTGTCTTAAACTGTATCTGACATGTAGTCAAAAAGGAAGTCCAGTGATCCAACTAGTTCATTTACTGACAGTGGTTCAAAACAGCATTTGGGGTCTTCTTTTGGAAAGAAATGTGTAATTTCATCCTTTTTGTCACTTGCCTGGTTTCTCATTAAAGACAAACAGGTGGGGTAGTTATATGCTTTATTACATAGAAACACATCAGAATGGATAGCAGCAGTACAAAATATAAATTAATTGATTAACTGACAGACTACACAGACATGCATGCTGACATCTCAAAAGTTTACTAGAAAATGGCAGTCAGGCTCACACATGCAGTATTTATACACTTGTGCAAGCCCCTAGTAAGCTTCTTAAAGGTATACAAACATATTGATCTACATCCTCCCTCTTTAATAAATTGTCCACAATATAATGACATTTGAAAAGGAAACATGCAATTACACAGACAATAAGAAATAAACACAGCATTCATGTCAAAATTGCTGTGTATCTAGAACATGGTCTGGAAATGCGACCTGATCTAGTAATATAGCAATCAGAACTGGGTTTAGCAACAGGGACAGTCATTGGTGAACAACTTGCTTCAGGAGTTTCTGGATTCTTCTCAGGAACAGGGATATTTACTGGAATGTCCTCTGGAACTGGAATGCTGGATAACTCACTCTGAGATATAGAGTCTCTCTTGTAGGTAGAATACTGCAATACAGGCTCAGACACCAGCATCAAATGTTTCCAATTCCACAACATATGATCTCAGCTCTGGACATACACTTTTCTTGACACCAATCCCATCAAAACTTTTGGATGTCTGCATCCTCACTATCTCCCCTTCTCATAATGTATTTAGTGTGTTTTCTGGTCCTATCAGAATAGGACTTCTGGGATAAGCACTTCTTTAACAGATTGGCTTTCACTGATCTGTTGTTCTTGACTCATAGAACCAATAATTAACTACTAATTGGTAGTGTGGTTCTAGTTTGTCTCGACAGAAGTCTCTTTCCAGGTGAGCCAAGATGTTTATCACAAGGAAAATTTCTGAGATTCAAGAGATTCAAGAAAACATCCCTAGTGTCTCATTTTGACTTCTCTAGTTATTGTTTCACACTTTCAGTTACACATTCTGTCAAACCATTTCACTGTGGATACTTAGGGCTACTTGTGATAG
This sequence comes from Protopterus annectens, assembly GCF_019279795.1. Classification (NCBI taxonomy): domain Eukaryota; kingdom Metazoa; phylum Chordata; order Ceratodontiformes; family Protopteridae; genus Protopterus; species Protopterus annectens. The sequence continues at coordinate 821,079,015 of NC_056731.1, read as the reverse complement.
TAAACTCCACTCTTCAGCAAATCTCTTGAACTGCTGGCTTGTAAACTGTGTACCATTCTCAGAAATAACTTTGTGCATGCTACCATGGGCTGCAAAATGACACTTTAACTTAGTAATGACAGTATTGGATGCTAGATTAGGAAGTAGGTCAATCTCAAACCAACTGGAATAAGAGTCTACTAACACCAAGTGATTTTGATCATTTAACTCAAAAATGTCTGTAGCTACTGTTGACCAAAGTAGTTTAGGAATCTGGTTTAGCTGAAGTGGTTCTTTCTGTTGATGTGGCTTTGTACTATTACATACAGAATGAGATGACAGTACTGGTTCAATATCTTATGGCACAGAAGGCCAAAATACTGGTCCTCTTGCCCTTCTTTTGGTAAATCAGTTCCTGGGTGGCAACAATGCAAGATGGTAAAATATCTTGTTGCAAGGATTTTGGAACAATCACTTTAGGACCTTTCATGATGATACCATTGTTAAACAAAATCTCATCTCTGTATGGAAAATATGGTTGAACTTCTTCTGGTAAGCAAGATTGCTTTGAAGCTTATCCTTGACTGATAAAGCGGTTGAGCTTCTGAAGAACTGGATCTGAGGCTGTATGACCTTGAAGCTCATCAAGACATGTAGAAGAAACATTTCTCACTTCCTTAACTTCAAAATCAAGTTTCTCATTTTCATGCTGTTCAGTGGTATTTCTGGGTAATCTGGATAATGTATCAGCAAGATAAAGAAGTTTGCCTTTTGTGCAGACTAGCTTGAAAATTATACTTGTGCAATTTCAACATCATGCATTGCATTCTGGCTGGAGCTGTATGCATAGGCTTTCTCAAAATAGTCACTAGGGGTTGGTGACCTGTTTCAGTCTGGATAGGTTTACCATAAACATAATCATGGAACTTAGAACATGGGTTCATAGGTGTGTGCTAGGCTAATGGCCCTGGGGCCTTTACAAGCCTAGCCATAGGATTACTCTGGAATAGTGCCACCCAACCTTATTTCCTAGTGCCTCTGTCAAGTAGAGCCACTGGAGTTATCCTTGGGGTGAATTTTCTGTTTCCCATCCACTCATCAAGATTTCTCTTGAAGAGGGTCAGCGAGGTGCTCTGCTTGACATGTATGGAAAGTCTATTCCATAGCATTGGCAGTCTCTGGGTTATGAACCTGTCCCTTCAGCATGGCCTGTTAATTGTGGTAATGAGGTTGAGGTCTCTGGAGCATGTGGTGTGGAGGGATTGAGATTTCTTTAGATGGAGCATTTCTGACAGAGCTGGGTCAGACATGGCTTTGTAAGTCAAGCAGAGATCGCCTCTAAATAGGTGATATGAGACAGAGAATAGTAGGAGTTTTTTGAGTCTGTCCATATAGGACAAGTGTTTAAGGCCTAGGATCCTCTTTGTGAGGTACTTTTGTGTCCTCTCCAGTTAGTGCAAGTGTCTAGTGAGGTACATACCAAATGGGGCATTGTACTCGATGATTGACCTAATGAGGGAAGAGTAGAGGGAGACAATTACCTCTTTTTTCCTGGATGCAAAACCCTTAGTAATGAGATGTGCCACATAGAAGGACTTTCTGACCACAGGAATAAGTTGCCTGTCTTGGTACTCAAACCGTGAATGTCAGCATGTAAAGCCAGGACCCTAACCACTACACTATTTGGGCAAACACAATTGCCAAGAGCTCTTTCTCTTTCTTTATGTGCACATACTGCATCTCAGTTTGGGTTAGAGTTTTGGATGCATAGGCTACTGATCTACCCTCTTGAAGAATGACTGCACTAAGACAACATTTTGAAGCAACACAAGAAAGAGTAACTGGTTTGTGAACATCATACTATCTGAGAATTGGTGGACTGGCAGTTTTTTTCTTCAGGACATCCAATGCTCTCTGGTGTTGTTCTAACCATGGCCAGGATACCTCTTTGCATGTCAACTCTCTGAGCAGTGCTGATAGTTGGCTCAAGTCTGGAATGAACTTGCTTAGGTAATTAACCATGCCAAGAAAATATTGTAAGGCTTGAATATTGTCTGGAGCTAACATCTCAAGAGTAGCTGTTTGCTTGGAATGGTCTGGTCGTAAGCCTGAACTAGTAAACAAATGACCAACATAAGTAACTTCTCGTAGCCTAAACTTGCACTTCTGAGGACTCAGCTTAAGTTGCTCTTTCCAGAACTTTCTTGAGGTTTCTGTCATACTCAGCTTCACCATTGCCTCCCACTAGAATATCATATACTATAATAGCACACAGCACACAGATACCCCAAACACATTTGTTCCATTGCACACTGGAAGACTTCACTGGCAGAATGTATCCCAATTGGCATTCTCAAAAATCTGTACCTGCCCAAAGGAGTACTGAAAGTGGTAAGCAATGAAAATGTTTGCTCAAGCAAAATTTGCCACAATGAACTCTTTGCATCTAAGACAGAAAATACAGTGGCATTTGGCATGCAGTGACTTCTTTGACTGTATGCATTGGATGATGAGGTCTTTTCAGTGCTTTGTTCAAATCTTGTGGATCAATACATATTCTGATATCATCTGAGCTTTGAGCCACAAACATGGACGATACCTGTTCAGTAGGATCTTCTACTGGCAAATCACACCTTGCTGAACATCTAGCTCAGCCTTAACTCTGATCTGCATAAGTACTGGAAGTTTTCAGACTGGCCTGACAACTGGACTGACTTCAGGGTCTAACTTCATGGAGTACACAACTGGGAGTTTCCCTAGTTTGTCTTCGAAAAGATCAGCATACATAGAAAAAATAGTCTGGGCAAAATTAGAACAGTGTTCTTTTAAGTTTACATGGTGCACTTCCTTATTACATGAAAGTACTCCCATTTTCAAACTGTCTCTGAGGCCTAATAATGACTGTATGTGCCTTTTGACCATGTAAAATTGCAAGTCATAGTTGTTCCCAGTAGAGTAACATGAAAGCACTACTGAACCTTCAGTCTGAATTTCTTCACCAGCATAAACAACAAGCTTCACATATTTTGCCAAATCAAGCTTCTCACCAGCACATGCTCTAGCAAATGTTTCTGCTGAGATAACATTGCACTTTGAAATTGTGTCAGCTTTGAACTCTATGGGTTTGCCATTTATACAGAAAAAAAGCCCAACGTCAAGAAACTTCTTAATTAAAACAACAAAGCTTTCGGGTCTACACCCTTTCTCAATGTGAATATAAAACACATGTATTAACTCAGTTTAAATAGGAGCAAATCACATCATGTGACTACAGCCAGCTCATCACATGAGTGCCATTTAAAACCACAGTCACCTATAACATATAAAAACTTATCATAGAATACAAATCAGACATCAGAAGAGTGAATGATAAGAATGCATTATGTAGACATATTATGTGTACGAACACTGACCACATTTTTATGTTTAGGGTTATAGAAATGGTGGATAAAGACATTGGGGGGTGATATAAATAATTTACTAGAGAACAAGGAATATAGCTGGTTATTGAGACTAAGAGCTGATATTAAACCTGACCTTAATACTGCTGTGACTATTAAACCTGTGCTGGTTCAGTTGCAACAAAGTAAACTTTAATGTTTGTGTGATAAATATATATATATATATATATATATATATATATATATATATATATATATATATATATATATATATATATATATATATATATATATATATATATATATATGGGTTCTGGACATTTGCTCGGATAAGCAAATGTCCGAATCCCAGATGGCTGCGCATACTTACACAAAAGTGCTTCATCGGTGCGGGTAAGGGAAAATTCCCTTTTCCCTACTGTAGTGTGGTCTTGGTGGGAGAATATTAAAGTAAGGGGGGTGTGGGGGGCACAGCCCCCCACATGGGGAGTGCGGGGGGGGCGAAGCCCCCTGCTAAAATGTTAATGTAGTGTTTTTTTTTTTTTTTTTTGTAACACGCTTTAACGAAAGCGCTTTTTTGATAAAAGCGCTTTTGTTAAAGTGTGTTCGGTTATTATGGATTCGGATATTTGCTTATTCGAGCAAGCATCCTAGATCCATATACACACACACATATATATATATATATATATATATATATATATATATATATATATATATATATTTTATATGTTATAGATGACTGTTATTTTAAATGGCACTCGTGATGAGCTGGCTATAGTCACATGATGTGATTTGCTCCTATTTAAACTGAGTTAATACATGTATTTTATATTCACATTAAGAAAGGGTGTAGACCTGAAAGCTTTGTTGTTTTAATAAAGAAGTTTCTTGACTTTGGACTTTTTTCTTCAGCTTATTGGAATTTTATTCCAGTTTTACAGCAATTACCTTGCTCTGCCTTTCCCATTTATACAGACAGTACAAAATACTTCATTCTTTGCCCATAAACCTACTGCACTGACTGTTTCATTAAGCACTGACACACCCTCAACATAAAAAGTAGGGCCACTGCTTCCTAATTGATCAACTTGTCTCTTTGAATGCTCTCTTATAATAAAAGAATGCCCCTTATTTGATTTACAAAACCTTTTGAAATTATTCCACTTATTGAATTGGTAACCAAAAGCTATGTACGTTTCTCTTTTGGGTTCATGATTTGCACCACAGTTATGACAGCTGACTATGAAACTGGGTAGAGGTGCATTCTTTGAGTTTGCTGACTCACTCTTGTGCTTCACTGAGAATATGCACACTCTGGAATTTTTTAGAAAGGTATGGGGTTTCTCAGTGACTGTTACAGGGCTTACAGTTACAGCCATGTGCTTGGGCCTGTTTCTTTTAACCAGGTGTTGCATACTATCTGCATGAGCTGTAGAAAATACTGGAAGCATGAATTTATCATTTGTAAGGATATCTGTGTAGTTTTCTCTGAGCTCATATATCTGACAAATCTCAATGGCCCTACTCAAAGTTAAATCATTGTCATGAAGTTAAATTCTTTCTCACATCATCATCTTTAATACCACACGTCTGTTTTTTTATCAACTCATTTGTTAAATCACCAAATCTGTCCATTTTAGCTTTGTTTCTCAAGTCAGTTATGTATGCTGCTAACATTTCCCCAGGCTTTTGAGCTCTTGTGTAAAACAAGTGCCTTTCCACTCTAATATTCATTTGAGGGTTACACATTTCTGTAAATTTACATTTCAAGAACTCAGGATCTTCTCTTGACTCAGTAGGTACAACTATATGATGATTTTCCCCCTCCCCTGCAAATACAGCAGGTGCATACACAAATGAATGCTCTCTTTCTATGGCTTCTGAACCAGCTAAATTAAGCACAATAAATGCTTTTGTATGGTCATCTTTATCAGAAAATGCAGCTTGTATGAAAATATCATACTTTTGCTCAAACACTCTCCAATTCTCTGCAACGTTATTATCAAATACAAATGGAGCTGGGTTTCAAAATCCATCTGCTACGCCAACAAAGTATGCTCAAACACACTGAAAAGTATGGCCCTTGTAATTATGTACAAACATGCACATACAGCCAGTACTTATAATATAATTCAAATGCACAATAAACTCTTCAAAATACTGTACTTTGCAAAATATGCTTTGAAATGGATGTATTTTGCAAAATAACGGTACTGTAATACTGCACAAACATGCAAACACTTTGTATACTTTGGATAGCTTGAATAACTTTAATTAATGTGAAAAAGTACATGCTATGAGCTATTTAAAAAAATGCAGTTGTTTTCCATATTTTATTCATTTTTATGCAATTCAGACTTTATTTCACACATTTTCTGTAGTTATTCAAATAATTATTTTAATATGTTACAGTTTCAGCCATTTCATTTACTTAGAAATTCGTTTAGAGTATTCTGAGTGCTTCGTTTTATATTTTGTGAAAAAGAAATCATTTAAGTAAGCTTTGATACCTGAAATTATTTTCTGACCTCTTTTTGCAAATTAAACATGCAGTAGGGATGATCCACTCCTCTATATTCCTCCACCTTAAACTGGGTGCCTTTTCAGTCCAGAATCTGGATTTCTGGATCTCATTCTGACACCATGTCGCTCGTCTGGTTTCTCATTAAAGATGAACAGGCGGGGTAGTTTGTTTATATGATTTATTACATAGAAACACATCAGGATGGATAGTGGCAGTACAAAATATAAATAAACTGATTAACTGACAGACTATACAGACATATGTGCTTACATCTCAACTGCTTACTACAAAATGGCAGTCAGGCCTGCATGTGCTCAGTATTTATTCACTTGTGCAAGCCCCTAGAAAGCTTCTTAAATATACATACATATTGATCTACACTTTCCTAAAATCAAGAGGTTTAAGTATATTATTTCTAAAACATTGTTCCAACTGATTCATCTACTACTACTACAATACCAGAACCCGTCTTTAGGGCTTTGATCTTAAAGTTTCATTAAAGGAAGATTTTTCCTTAATCTGTTAACAATTCCTACTGCATTGGTTTTAAAGTTGTCTAGTTCATAAATTATTGTTGATCACTCCCAGACAGTAGACTCCAGACTGGACACATCCAAGTCTCTTCACTTACTACTGCTGCTGATTATGATAAGTTGACTGAGGCTATTGAAACAGCTCAGGAAAAGATATCTCAAAGCACTTCTCCAATCTCCTCTAAATTAAGGTGCTGGGAGGAATATTTTCCTCCTGGCTGGAGCTAACTTTTCATTGACAGTGAAGTTGCTGGCACCTCTGGTTCCATTGTTGGCTCCCATTTTAGTACATCTTGTACCAGTTATGTTGGTGCTCTGGCATCACTAATGTTATTACAGACACAAGTCCTGACTTAAATGAAACCATCTTTTCAGGCATCAGCCTTACCAGTGCCAATTACAGTATGCTCCTGAAAGGGTCTCTTCAGTTGATGGAAATGGAATAGGAGCCAATTTTGCAAACATATCTACTCTGAATGCCATTCAGTAGAATAAAAATACCTTAAACCCATTTTCAGATATCATGAAGGATGCACATTTCTCCAGTATTTTGCAACTGTGAAGTTGCTAAATTTAAGTTGGAGGGGGAAAAAGGTTTATTTTTCTTCAAAAGTGGTTTTCATTGACTTGCATTTGACTGAATGACATTTGTAGTAAATGCATTTGGGAGACTCACATAACTATAAATAAAACTGGTCTTTTTTTTCCGCTTGATCTTTATGTTAATTTTTCTTTTGCTTGTTACTTATTGTAGCAATGCTTTTGAGCTTGAAGTGTGTACTTTTAGTGAACTCTGAGATTTTGATGTTTTGGAAAGAGATACATATTTTTTTCATTTGTTTCACTAATCTCTCTTTTCTTGAGTTAAAACAACTTCAGAAAAAAACATATTTAATAAGTTGTGTGTGAGAAGAAATTCAGGAGATCTTGCCCCCTACAAAGTTCTTGTTCTATTGTGTGAGGCTATTCAGCAGTTAGTAGGAGGCCCCAGTCAGTTTCAGGGAAGGCATCATTAGTTTCAAGACTCTCCCTGACAGCCACCTATGCAGGCAGTGGGAGGTCACTTTCTACTTCCAAGTAAACACGTACAAACTATCTCCTGTGATAGGTAGCTCAGAGAAATAATATATAGAAATTCAAAGTACTACCCACTTTTTAAAATTAACATTCTCTTTTTCTGACAACAAAATTAATTATTGGATGTAAATCTTTATAGAGATGTTGCAGGCAATTATTTTAGGAAAACTGTTTGTGGCACTTCCAGTTTTTCAAATTATTTATACTTCAAAATTTGCCACCCTATGTGAAGGAAGTAAACCTAGTTAAAAGGCAACATGCGAGATGATCTAATATTATTTCTAACTAAATTAATTTTTTTAAAGAAGTGGACATCCTGTACAAAACATTGAGGAAGATTGACTATTCTGCTGTATTACTGGATTCAATAGTGGAAGAAATTTAGGAGAAGAGATATGACAGATATCTTCTAATTTTAAGTCCACTAAAGTTATTATAACAAGTCAGGTCATGGTAGTACGTATATACTTATGAAGCAAGTAATACGTTTTCTTGATCCATGGTTCTCACTTATAATCCAAACTGGGGTCACATCAAGCAGATTCTACATAAAAAAATGGAAAACAGCTTTTAATTCTGAAAAAACAAGTCTTTGGCCAAAAGCCTGTTTGTGTTTTTAAAAAAATAACAGAAATACGTTTATTGAGAAGAATGTTAGTAGTCATTTTTATTGTAAGTCTTTAAATGTTAGGAACAATTGTGCCAGCTGTAGATTCTGCTGTTTTGTTTTTAAAAAAGGTCAATATATTACTATTTCTGGGTACATCAAAATAATTTCTTGTTCAGAGCACTTTAATGGTAAACCAAGGGGGTAATCTATTTTGCTACTTTTATGTCCTCTGATGCTTTCTATATGAGTAGAGCAGAAAGGGAATTGTACAGATGAATTTACGAACATTTATGCAGTGTACCTAAGTCTGATGAAAACAATGCTACAAATAGACATTCTGCTTTTTTTTTCGAAACTTTAAAAAGTCCTCGTTTTTATTGTTGACTAAGTATATGAAATGACTGTGTGAGGATTGTGGGAAAATAGCTTATCTTACCAAGAGGTTTTATTGATGAAAACAATGCTACAAATAGACATTCTGCTTTTTTTTTCGAAACTTTAAAAAGTCCTCGTTTTTATTGTTGACTAAGTATATGAAATGACTGTGTGAGGATTGTGGGAAAATAGCTTATCTTACCAAGAGGTTTTATTGCAGATTAGGTTTAGTTGTTCCCTTGTTCTAAATGACAATATTGCTTTATGATGTGTTTTAAATACGAGGGATGCTAAATTGTGATTTTATCATGTAATTACATATATTTAAAGATATTTTTATTGTATACATTTTTTAAAAGGTGGTGACACATATACAACTGCTTTATAGTCTAAACATTTTACACCAACATATTACATTTTTATTGATACTATTTTCAGGGAATTGATTATTTGATCACATGACGATGTCAGATTGGCATCACATGAGTGTTTTCTTACTGACTAACAACATTTATAATATGGTAATAGTTATATTCTTATGAAGTCTTTTTTACTATTTGGTCGATGCTACTAAATTAATTCTGTGTGGACCTTTTGAGGATTTCTGTGGCAGCATTTGCTTATTAGTTTTCTGTTTTCCATCACCATCCACTTTTCCCCAATGATGTGTTCAGGCTTCTCTCATTCTTATGTTTGCTGGTGGAAGATTGAGAAAGCCTTAAGGTATTTCCTTAGTGTTACCTGACATCTCTTTTCAACATCTAGTGTGTCCTCAGTCATAATCATTAGTTGTTATTTTCTTTTCCCTTCTGTCATGTCAACTGTTCTACAACAGACAAAGCTTCTGTCTGGTCCTAAAAGAGAAAAACAATTTGAAATAAGCTGGATAGGTTATGCAAAAGTTTAGTTTATATACTCTACAAACTTCCATAGCCACAAAAAACTGTCTTTTTTTTCTTGTATCACTGAACTGAAATCCATTTCACAGAAGGCATATATACTCTTATAATGTACAGATTTGCCTGATTTTCATAGGAGGAATAATAAGCACTCTTTAAAAAACATAACTGGCAAAATGGCCAGTTATTTGTGTTGAATTATTTATACTCACTACAGATGCAGCAGAAAGTACTCTATGGGCTTGTTCATTTAACTTTTCACTCTTTAGTATCTCAGTCCATTTTTATGGACATCCTTATAAATTCCATTGACTTTGCTGCCTACTCCTTTTCAGGTAATTCCAAGTCTTATATTTTTTCATTTGACTCTGCCCTCATAGTCAGCTAGCATACTCTATAATTAATTATATCTTTGAACACAATAAAAACTCCTTAATGCCAAATCTTGGTGTGTGGTATAATAAGGAAAATACAGTTGTGTAAGTTGAACTTATAATAGTAGATGTTTGAACTGTTGCAATAACCTTAGCCATATGAGTTATATTATGCCTTAATATATAAAATCCAACTTTTGTGGATTGCTAAATGCACCATAACTGTAAAAGGAAATGTAATGGGATCCTGTTGCAATATCGTCTCTTCAGACGTCTGACTTTGCGATACTATGTTCTCCAGTTAGTATATGTTTTACCTTGTGAAATATTCACAGTTTATTAATGTCATGATGTATACAGCTTCTTGAAGTAAACCAATGTCAGATATGTTGTATATTCAACTATAACGTAACAAGTACATACATTTGTGTTCTTAAACCACCCAGGAACAGAAGAAAAAATCTTTGATAAAATTAATTTATATCCTTATGGAGACTAAAGTATCCAACGTCTTTTAAAATTACTTAAAGCACCAAAAAACACTAATTTAAATAAGTAATTTATTAAACACTTAGGTGATGGCTTCTGTCATAAATAAAGTCTCTTTTTAGTCTTGTTTACTTCTAGGCAAAGGTTTGCATTATCATGTTGCTAGCTTTTGTCATTATTTATATTTGTAGGCTTATTGTGGAATATATATCTCCTTCATAATATCTTTGTATTTAAATATAACACTAATTAATATGTAATTTATGCTGAAAATGCTTAAGGCTTATTGACTAAAAATAATTGGATATAATAATGTCACTGATCAATGTTCGTTAGTCTTTTAGAGCATTCTTTGCTACAGAAAGGTGAATATGTCTATTGACTCTCCTTTGTATACACTTTATAAATTTACTTCTGTAATGATATTAAAATATTCAGTAAAGTTATGGAAGCACTTAGGTTCCACACATGACTGATATCAATTATTTTGTTCTTTACTGTTGATGTATTAGATTTAAAACTGACACCGCTGTTGGTTTCATGTCATTTTACAGGCATCTATAACAAGAAAACTACTAAAATTATACACCCCCTACACCCTATTGTGTGGAGCTTCACTCATAACAACCACTTTACTGAAATATGGTATCACCATTGGTCATGGTAACAGTGAGTAAAGGCAATCACCTCAGAAACAACATAGCTGTCCCTGCACAAAATTCATAGCACTTTGTTGCAACATAAATAAATTCAAATGACTTCTGAAATGTGCAAGAACTCCTCTATAAACAAAATGCACTATAACTCACATTAAACAGTTACAAAATAACCCATAAACATTGTAGTACACTTTAATCAGAATTGAAGGCCCAAGAAAAATGCTACATTAAATAGCAACATAGGTCCTGTTCAGTTAATTGGGATCTTGACATTCCTGTAGAACTCATTCATACCACATACTCATATTGCTGTGTCTTATAATGCCCAGATTTTTTATTTTAGTATTATTTAACTAAATATTGGAGAAGTGTATTTTGCCATAGATAACAGTAGTGACTTTAACTCAATTTCTAACCTAAATCAAAACTAAAATATCAATTAAGGATATGTTATAAAAATATTCAACATTTCCGAGCTTATGTGAAACCATACAATGTTGTTTTGTTATTTATTGTGCAGCTGCTTGGTGGGAAAATATGTTTTTATTTGCGTTTTATTTTTTGCCCCTGACTTTTACTGTTTTTTTTTTGGAAGAAAGTAATTGATTGTAGGCAGGCACATTCTAACCCTCTCAAATGGCCTTGCTATTTATAATGAAATAAGACTGTTAGTGATAGTGATCACAAACTCTAGCACGTTTCCACATAATATAAATAAGGGTATGGGATGTTTTGACCCCACTGAAATGGCAAGACAAGAAAAAAATAAACCACAGGCAATTGACATGAAGAAAAAAAAAACATATACAGATCATGCATCCACACAGTTACTGAGAAAATTTGAAAGATTACTTAAAAAAATGAGAATATGTATATATAAAAAACTGTTTAAAACATTTGCATTTGGAATACATACAATATTATTAATGTTAATTTCAAATAATATTAATGTTTGCAATGTTAAATAATATTGATTTTAAAGTTAAACTGTTATTAATTAAATTAATTACATTTATAAATTAAATACAATGTGAAATAAATTAACATCTACATTTTAAAAAAATTAAATAGCAATATATTTTGTTTTTTTACGATTAGGGGTCACCACAGAGGATCACCAGTCTGCAGATTGATTGGCAGTGGGGTTTTTATGGTGTCAAGTTGTTAGCCTGGCACCCGGCCTTCACAAAAAGCAAACACATACACCTACCTGCATGTCTTTAAAACTCACTTGACCACAGGGAGGACATGCAGACTCTGTAGAGAAGACACTGCAGCCAAGAACCAAATTAGAGAACCTCTTGCTGTAAGGCGACAATACTAACCGCTGCACCACCATGACCTGACACATATAAAAAACTTAAATAATATATTAAATTCCTATGGAAAATTACCATGATTGAAATAGTAAGAAATAAAATGTTTTTATAAAACTTTACAAACTTTTTTATATAACTGGGGTCAAATAATCCAGGGTCAAATCATCCCAGGTCAGACTGTCCACTAACTATTCCCATAGACAATATATGTATACAATTGCATTGGGGTCAAATAGTTCGGGGTCAAACTGTCCTGCTTCATGTAAATAGCTTCATGTAAACAATGCCCAGCATTTTAGTGTAACTGGTAAAAATGGTATGAGAACTCAGAATAACTACTTTATGAAGTATTTCCCTTAGTACAGGGCTATCTCAATGTGCTTATTATTTATTTGCATATTGTTTGTATGATTTATTCACAATTTGACTTAAAGTACTAATTGTTTTAATTTATGTAAATTCTGTGAATACTGATGTTGAAGGTTTTTGTTTCTTTTAAAATTCCTTGCTTCCATTCTTTGTATCTAAGAATGGATTCTTTAAATGAGTATACCATTAATAAATTTTTGGAAGTATGGGTATATTGTTCAGTATACTAAATGTTGTGTATATATTAAGGTAACACTTGATGACATTGGAGACTCATGTTCCTCATGTCAAAAGGTAAACCATTTGCTTAATATTATTGATAGCAAATCTAGACTTACTAAAGCTAAATATACTCGCGCAATTGGCACAACATGGAAAATAGATACGTATAATTAAAGACTGGTCAACTAATGAGATAAGTAATAATAGACAAAGTGCAAACGGAACATATTTAGCAAAGGCAGTGCCCTCTGTTAGTAATGATCTCTCACCCCATTAAATCATTCACCCCCGATTCATTGTGATCCTACAGATGACAACTTTTGAAGTCAGGATATAAGTATACAGCAATCTGAGGATTTAGAAAATAAAATAAAGAAGGCAGAAAGGAAGAAATTCACAGCAAATAACTAGGAAGAAAAATAAACTGTCAAGTGTTTATTATGCAAACAGAAAATATACAAAAAAATGATGCTTCAGTGTTATTTAGCACCCCTATTCTAGGGAATTGTTCAATTACAAAACATTCAATCTACAGAAAATCACATAATTTTTCCAACAGAGAAGGTAGAAAAAAGAGGCAAGAGGTAGGTTAAAAGGAAGAAATCTAAACTGAATTTGGAAATATTAAAGAACATTACTGTGAGAGAAACAACATAAGAGAAATATTAAATTTGACAACAGGGCTGTGGGAGTACAGAGACAGGTGGATGAGAATCATATGCTTACAAGTGAAGTAGATGGTGAAAACAGTGAAATTAATAAAATTAAAGGTGATGAAGTTCTTTCCTTACTAACAAATGAAAGAGCAGACCTTACTGAATTAAAAGTAGGAAGGTCTTTTGATCTGGACAGGTATGATATTCTAGAAAATGATGTTTCACTATTTAAAGAAACTGATACATTTGCAAAGGGGACAAAGAACATTAAATAGTGTTATGCTTGCCAGGAGCAAAAATACAGGATGTGAGTAGGGCCTTAAAATTCCGTAATATAAGGAAGTATGGAGCTGTTTTTACTAATATTGATTCAGATTATCGCATAATTAAAAACTCACTGTCTGTAACAGGAAACTTATAGCTCTCTTAGATAATATAGCTTGTACATGTGTCAGGGCCTACTTTTCACAAATGACATACATAAAGGAGAGTCAGGTCAGCATGAATAAAAATATTCCTTTTGGAGTAAATACCTGCATGAAAACAATGGCTGATTTTAAAAAATAGGAATGTGTAGAACATCCAAGCTTAATTTTGGGCTCACATGTGTTTAGATAGGATGGAGTCTATGTGTCATGGCATAGGAAGATAATTTTTGCAGCTGATGTATTATAATATTTGACTAACCGGAAACAAACAATCATAGGCTGCAGAGGAAAAAACAACAAAAAGGTCAAAACAACCACGTTTATTTTATGTTAAGCCCTTTTGTTCCCAGTAAAATGGAACTTCATCAGAACCATTAAATTGCACAGTTCATACTGTTTAAACCCCTCCACCAATGAATCACATGGTAGAAAGCCATCCAATCACTTTGCATACAATAAAAAAATACTATTAGAATACTTCCCTAAAATATGCACATACAAAACCGATCTAAAAAGTTAGAAATTAATAAAATTAAACTTCATAATGTTTAACTTTTAAAATACATTTTATACAATGTATCCTGTTCAATCCTGGATAATTCATAGCATTAAGTGCCAGCTGCCATTTGAGTTCATGGCTTTCTAAAACCTCATCATAAAACCCACAATGGGGTGGCTATGTTTAATTTTTTCCAAGGCAAAAAACTTAAAGGAATGCCCAGCATTTTCTCAATATTTTTCACTAATGTATTAGCATTATTTTTCATAAGTTAGTCAACCACTTTGAGTCATCAGAAGAAAAAGTTGTTAATACTATTTGTAGCAGTTTGGATGATTTTAAAGTATATAACTGTAATTGACACCAGCCATGCAGATGTTTTATCCAAGGGTATGACTTTTGTTCCAGCAAAAAAAGCTGTTGTGACTGATGTTTTCTTAGATTTGAAATTGTACCTTCGTAAAATGAATTTTTTATTTTGGTTTGAAAAAGATAAAACATGTACACTTAAAACTTGTCCTAGTAGACTCAATAGAGTGTTCTGTTTTAGTGGAAACAAAAGTGCTTAACATAATAAACCTGTTTGTTTTGACCTTTTTGTTATGGTTTCCAGTGGTGCCTATGGTGGTTTGTTTCCAGTTTGTGTTTTTTGTTTTTTGCTGACAGTATTTGACTAACATAAGACAGTATTTTTCCATGTGAGAATTTTAATAATTCACAGACAACAAAATTTGATTTATCTGTGCTGGTTTTTAATGCTAGGAGTATTAACAGTATATTTTTAATTGGAAAATGTACTGACTAATCATAAGATTGATGTTGTTGTTGCTTGTGAATCATGGTTGAAGAATAATGCTTAGAAACCAGTTCTGTCTAGCTATAAATATATTTTTATGTAACAAACATTTTAAGAAAAATCAGGTGGAGGTGTTATGATAAGGATTAAATATTGTTATGAAACTTGTAATTATTACATCTTTGATGATAATACCAACTGTGACAATAAAACAAACTCTGGAACAGATTATTTGGAGCGTATAGGCCACCAAAGTCAAATGGTGATGACCCACAAGAATTTATACATTTCTTGCATAAAACATAGGAGGTGAAATCTTAGTAGCTGGGAACTAACATTTAACAACAACAACAACAACAAAAAGACTGAAATAATATTGATTCTGAAACATTAGTAAGGGAATTATTTACAATGTATGTTCAGGAACAATAATACAATAATTGTTGCAGACTATAAATAAATCTATCAAGCAATAGATCATACTGGATATTGTTTGTGTTCCTAAGGAGATTTTTTTTTACTTCATATCAAATTTTACAATGTTCACAGGTTTATGAAGGTTAAACTAAAGCTAGCTAATTCTGTCAAACTGAAATCTCAACCAATGCACCAAAGATTAACAACAGACTATATGGAAGGAAAGCAGTCACTATGTGAAACTTAGGGTCCCTATTAATTTGATGAAGCTTTAGCTTGTCAAACTATAAAAAATTGACAGCTAGAGATTGAAAGAGCCAAATCGTGAATGGCTAGATAAGCAATTTTTTTTCTCAAGGAAAGAATTTGCTTGGCCGGTAATGGGAATTTGCCCTTTCCTTGATGTGGAGCAATCTCAGAGTTAGTATATTTAGTTATGGGGGGTGTGGGGGTGAAGCCCCCTACTTAATTCAGCTTGAAAGATTTTTGTTTTGTATAATGACCAAGAGAATTCTTTCCATGGGAAAAAATTTGCTTAGCGGATCGTTCATGGTTTGGACATTTCGATTTTTAGCTGTTGATCTTTTGTAGTATGACAAGCTAAAGTTTCATCAAATTAATAGGGACCCATTTGACAAAGCTTTAGCTTGTCGAACTACAAAAGACTGACAGCTAAAGATCAAAAGAGCCAAACCGCGAATGGCCAGGTAAGCAAGTTTTTTCTCAGGGAAAGAATTTGCTTGGCTGTTAACAGGAATTTGCCCTTTCCCTGATGTGGAGCGATCTCAGAGTTAGTATATTTAGTTGGGCGTGTGGGGGACGCAGTCCCCCATATGGGGTGGTGTGGGGGGTGAAGCCCCACACTTAATTCAGGTTGTAATGTGTTTGTTTTGTGTAACAGCCAAGCGAATTCTTTCCACGGGAAAAGATTTGATTAGCTGATCATTCGCTGTTTAGATGTTTTGATCTTTAGCTGTTGATCTTTTGTAGTTTGACAAGCAAACATTTCATCAAATTAATAGGGACCTGAAACTAATTAGAGTGATGCAGTTAGTAGAAAGATGACAAGAGAAATGTGGCAAGTGTTGAAAGGGAAATTATCTGAATGCAGAAATAAAAAAAAAAATCTTTAATATTAGGATCTATGTAAACGAGGTCATTATGATATATTTTTATAAGAACAAGTTACTAAATTGAGATGAGAGATAAAAAAATATAACAATGGAAACAAAATTGAACTATACCTTTGAAAACTGAAATAAACTGGACAGACAAATTAAACATTGTGTGAGGCAAAATCACGAAAATTTTGAATAAAATTTATATAAAGATATAGATCATAATATGAAACCATTTTATAGATATATAAGATCTGGAAGGAGTAAAGATATACAAATTGATAAACTGTGCATAGATTCTGGAATGTATTCTTACTGCATGCTTGTAGATATATTTGCAAAATTGTAAGCAGAACAATTTGATTCTACAAAGAGGGAAATCATTTGTGTTAGCTAATTGTGTTAGCATCCAGTTAACTTCAGATACTGAAATTAAATTAGATTATATTGAAAAACTACTATGTGAATTAGACCCAAACAAGGCACAAGGAGAAGAGAGAAGTAATAATAATGACCAGAGAAAACTTCAATATGAACTCACAGTACTGCTGCATTCTACTAGTCGCTATGTTATTGAAGTATAGAGACTTTTCTCAAGATTGCAGACATGCATTTGTTAAACCCATCTTTAAGCAAAAGAGGAATAGGACAAACCCACAATCATAGAGACCCTTAAGTTTACTTTCTTACTGTGGAAATATAATGGAGATGATTGTTTTGGAAAAATTATACTCAATATTGGAAAAACATATCTAAGCATGTATATATTAAACATAGATCTATAACTACCTGTAGCATGATGTTTATAACAATATACCAGCTATAATTGAACACTTGTTCTGTGATATACTTTATATAGATATATCTTCAGTCATTGATAGGGTCATATATAAAACACTGATTAATGAATTAGAACAACTGGGTGTTAATGTAATATTAAAAAGATGGATAAATATATCGGTTTACGAATAGGACATGGCAAATATAGTACACTAATTGGATGGGTGAAATTCTAGATTACAGTCAGGTTCATGGCTCTCTCCTAGGCCAATACTTGTTTATGCTTTATTTTTCAGAGCTATCTTTTACATCTGAGATGTACTATGGTCTGCATGCACTGTAAAATATGGAACAGATAGGTTGTGTTTGCAAAAGAACTTCACAAATTAATCATTTGAGCAAGGGAAAATAATATGCTAATAACTACATCAAAAATTAAGTATATGAAACTTTGGAGAAATAGAGTGAAAGGTGAATGTTTAATACAGCATACAGTGATTGAAACTATGGAGTCATTTAAGGACCTGAGTATATAAGTAAATCCAGCTTTGAATTTTTCTGATCATATAAATCTATTTGTTAATGATAGTTATAAAACTATAGGCTGTATAAAACAATTTATAAAATCTAGAAAATAAGAAGTTATGACTTTATTGTTTGTAAGTTCTTTGGAATAATAATATGGAAACCTTATAAGTAAAGTAGTATGATTACTTGGAAAGATTATAGATGAAATATTCCTAGGGCATCCACGAATGCTATTATAAATGATTACAATATCTGAACTTGTACTGTGTCTCATATAAATATATAAGTGAAGAGCTTATTCAGGTATAGAAGGCATTTAGAGACGGCTATCTCTGAGAATGTCTGATAGTTACCAAGCAGTAGTAGAGAATCATCAGATAACCTGTATAGGAATGGTTAAGGAGGGGTGAGTTGAAACCGAAAGATGAAAGGTTAATAATGGTGGCCCAGGATAGTGGACTATGTATGCGGTGGTTTACGAAATCCATTGAACATGTGCGAGAAACAGACAATTGCAGGTTCTGTAAAAAAGAATTGGAAACAGAGACACATTTTATGGATGGGTATGATACACTGGTAGAAGACTTATGTACTGAAAGATACAATAATATGGCAAGACTGTTGCATTGGGGATTGTGCAAACACTACAATATTGAAGTAGTTAAGAAGCATGGCAATGCGAACCACAAAGCATTTTAGAGGATGATGAAGTTTATATCACATGGGAACACCCATTACCAAAAGTTAAAAAAATAGATGTGAGAAAGCCAGATATAGTAGTCCCGAAAAAAAAAGACAAATGAGGCATTGATCATTGAAAATGGCACAACCAGTGATTACAGTGTCTTATGTGCAGAGAGACACAAAGTAATAAAATATCATGATTTGCAGACAGAAATGAGGGCAATGTGGAAGAAGGATACCCGGACAGTTCTGACAGTAGTAAGAGCAACAGGTCAAAAAAAATTGCAGTCGTAGATAGGTATGCTACCAATGAATGTAACTCCACATGAATTACAGAAGTCCGCTCTGGGCAAGCTGTGGGTGCTGTGAAGATCACTTTTGGCTAACATCAAACACTGAAGCAGTACTCATTTCATGAACTTTAATCATACCCTAACGTAGGAATGGAGTCCATTACGGTCATGGTATTAAAAATCCAGAGATTATATAGGAATGAGAGCTGTACTAATTGGTTCTTTGAGAGAGAAGTGATGTCTGGAATAGGCTACCAAATTATAGTAAAGAAAGTGCTAGCTTAGATATTTTATGAACTGCTTGGACACTTATTATGATGCTTAGTTGTTTGGTACATTGAAAGGCTAGAAGGGCATTGTTGCCAGAAGCATAGCAAGGCTGGGGTTAAGGGGGTAGCCATTCCAGGCACAAGGCATTAGGGGGCATGATTGCAGTATCTCCTTTCCTTTATTCATTCATTTCCTTGATTTTTCTCCTCAGCTAAGAAACTAATATTTGAGGGATGCCAGATCAGGAAGCTGCACTGGGCACTATATCAGCAAGCAATGTCTGATTATTGCCTATGCCTGAAACATTTGTATGTATGCATGTATGTACTAAGGAGTCATCTGCAGGGGAATAAATGGTACTGCATTTTATAGCCATCTGCATATTTGAATAACCAGCTACTTTTCCAGAAGAAAATGTATAACATAGCTAAAATAATTAGCTCCAGTACTAAATTGTGACATTTGCCACTGTGTACCAAAGTCATTCAGAATAATACTCCTGAATGTGGAATCACTATTCTCTATGACCAGTATTTATTGCAATAATAATGTATAAACTGATTTTGCTCAGTTTAAAACTGCTTGTATGCCAATATAAGATTAAGAGTCAGATGTTTGACAGATACAAGTAAGTAGACAAAACTGGTGTTATTACCATGTAATGACTGATTGGCTCATACAAGTCTATAAGTTCAACTAAACCTTCTATCCATGAAACCAGGTTGTGCTGAAGCAGTTAAAAGTGAGTATACAGATTTTTTCTTAGCAGTCATGAGATGAAGGTGCTACAGTATAATGTTAAATAATGTCTGGTCAAGGCTATAGCCAGATAATACAGACCAGCCGAAGACATGACTGAATTATACTTATTTTTTGCACTCCCAAAGAAAGAGAGCCTCATCACTTCCACATCGCCCTGACTTAAATATATTAACCTCGTGGTTGTGTAACAGTGTTGAAAATTGAAAAGCTCACAATTACAAACCGTGAATCATTCCTGTCACACTAATAGAAAGTGTCGCTGGCAGTGATCTTCGGTGACAAATCAGCAGTCGATGAGTTGAAACTCAGAAAAGTGTGTTTGATGAATTCCAACCTCATCCCTTGATCAAAGGTAGGGAAACTGAGACAAAACATTAGGTACTTGTTACAGATGTTACCCTAACAGGATAATAATTGTCAGAGTTGTCAGTAGAGACTTCTTTATGAATAGAAATAAGTCTGACTAGTTTCCATTCAACTGAAATATGCTCTTTACTGAAATCCTACTGATTATTATGAATAAAGGAGTTACCAGCCATCCTGAACTTTCGTTATACATTTGTTTGAATGCAAATCTGGCCTCATAGTGCAGGCAGATTTGATGTTTGTGAATGTACTTTTTGAGTGTCAGCACTAATTGTTGATACTTTTCCTGTAACAGACATTCTGTCAGCATTAATAGAAATCAAACCTTTTGAATGAGAAGTAAACATCTGATTAAATATTTCATATATATTTACTGGGTTTTTAATTATATGTTGTTAAAGGACAACCGCGCCCTCAGACTCAAAAAACATA
This sequence comes from Protopterus annectens, assembly GCF_019279795.1. NCBI lineage: Eukaryota > Metazoa > Chordata > Ceratodontiformes > Protopteridae > Protopterus > Protopterus annectens. Next base: position 821,058,153 of record NC_056731.1, on the reverse strand, counting down.
TTAATTTCATCATGGTTTGATGTTTCCTACATTTTAACAGCACTCTGAGACTATTTTGAGCTTTTTAGATATTTTTAGATGCAATTTCTGACTCTGACCACATGGGGTCTGGCATATTGAAAAAATTCAGACTGTTTACTCTGCCTCAACTATCCCATAATGCATCATTTGTCTCACAAAAATTGCATCAGATCTGCCACTTTTTCCCTTAAGTTGCCGGGACTTCATTGACTTAACAGGCATTCACTGCAGTCTTCAAATCCACTACTTTTGGTTAAATTGTTATCCTTTTTAAATGACCACTTGAAACACAAGCAGTGCAAATGCTACAGAACAGAACACAAAAGTGCATTTTCTAGCTTTTTCTCCTTTCAAATGCTAAACTGCTTTCTTTTGTGAAGGCTGGAATCTAGCTCTTCAAGGAATCTCCCCTCCCACTTCACACCTTCCTTCCCTAGCTGTCAAACAGCCAAGGGTAATTTGTGCCATTATCTGCATGTGATTGACAGCTCATTACAGCAGGTGACCAGACCAATGTATTGTTTGCTAGTCTGCCTTTTCCTCCTTAGAGTGGGAGACTTTTTTTGTTGCACTACTCCTGTCAAATTTAAAACCAAGCAACATAGCACTGGCAATAGTTCCCTGCTTTGCAAAGCATCAGTCTGCCACTTATTTTCCCTTCCTGTTTAAATAGCTAACAGATGATACACTATAAACAAATTTCAGACCTGCATGACAGCACCCACATGCTTTGAGTCAATATTAAACAAAAAACTTATGGTAATGCATACCAGTTGTAATTTGTTGTACTTTAATTGTGCCAGACATCATCTTATGTAATAACATCCTGTTACTGTCTGCGCATGTTCACTGCAAAATTATCCTCTTTTTGTAGCCGTTACTGTACTTCATCAGTAGGGCTCTTCTTAATAGTGATATTAGTCAACTTATTTGGCTGGACTTCACAGTTCCAGCAATGGTCAACTACATATACTGCACCATATATTGGTTTACTCAGAATTTCACCGCTTAGTATGCATGGTCTTACTACATTTTTAGCTTTACAGTATCTCAATTTACAAAGTCTGCGCTATATCCATTTATCTCTATAAATATAACCCCTGTATACATTAAGACTGCAGCGTAATGAAGATCCATCACCTATGAAACAGTTTTTTTTAATAGACCTTACAAATCTATAGCAATCATATACCATTTAATTTTTAAAAATGTACCAGAAGTCAACTGATCCCTCACACATACAAGATTAGCTGGCTTTTGGTTTACAATGTGCAAAAGTGTGAATTCCCACAGCACTATTGTGAAAAGCCTCTGTACCTCGTCAAGGTAGCCAGCATCACAGAGGTCCACTCACACCACAATCCTTCCGTCTACAGCCTGATCCACTGACATCACCAGTTGCATCCAACAGTCTTCCAGATGCATGCGATGCTTGCCCAGCCAAAAAAAATCTACATGCCTACATTTATTCACCAAGGACCAGTCCTTAAGACACTGTACAAGCTCCAGCTGCCGACAAATAAAAAGGAATCATACACAACTTCATACCGCTCCATCATTCACACAATAGTACTGCAAATCAAGGCTAAGACAAGACATTCCACAATAGCGGTCTCTTGGTCTACATCTGCACAACATGACAGATCTTACACAAGTTATGCCAATCGATTGACCTTTGTTATTTTATTTAATTCTGGCAGCACACATACACATCACTATTTCTGAAAACTTTATCACTTCACTATTTCTGAAAACTTTCACTTTACAATACCAGTAAGCATTCCATACAATAGTATCATTTGTCCAGAGCCTCAACTGCTCAACAGCAGGAGCACCATGTAGCTCAAAATTGCAAACTTGCATGCTCAGCTACTTGTTCCCAAATGACCACAAGCAAACAAGAGTTTCACTCAGACCAACTTGTTACAAACTACTATGCCTACTTTACAACCTGCGCCCTCAATGCTATGAATGCTTCACTATTTCATGCTTGGATTGATACTCCATTGAAAATGGCACTTTCCAAGTGTGTAATGTGCAGGACTATAATCATACCATTCACAGATGAAGCCAAAAATATACATTTAGTGACTGCATGTAATAACCAGTCCATACACCATCAGTAATACAATTCTACCTTAGATAGCTTATCAATTCCATCCATTTAACCATCAGACACACCATTTAATTTACCATCCATTAACAAGTTAAGAACCAATCCAGTTAGCTATATTCATCAAGTCAGGAAACCATAACATTGCACATCACAAACCATCCATAACCCATTTGTAGACTCCATTTCACATCACATGAATTCATTGTAGCACCATGTTAGACATTGCATTCAACACGATGGTCTTCTGTAGTGAGCTGTACTACTTCCATGCATTCAACACGATGGTCTTCTGTAGTGAGCTGTACTACTTCCATGCATTCAACACGATGGTCTTCTGTAGTGAGCTGTACTACTTCCATGCATTCAACACGATGGTCTTCTGTAGTGAGCTGTACTACTTCCATGCATTCAACACGATGGTCTTCTGTAGTGAGCTGTACTACTTCCATGCATTCAACACGATGGTCTTCTGTAGTGAGCTGTACTACTTCCATGCATTCAACACGATGGTCTTCTGTAGTGAGCTGTACTACTTCCATGCATTCAACACGATGGTCTTTGCAATGTGATTCCATCGTACAGGTAGCCAAATGTAATTACCTTGCAGAAAAGAGGCTGAAATGTGGAGTATGACCACTACTTTTCCACACAGCCAGGGGGTGCTAATACAAAATCCTCAACTCTTTACACTCTGGTATGTGCATAACACAATTAGTCTGTGAACATCCACAGTATGGATAACAGAGGTTACCGAATAGGTCTATCACCATTGCCATGGACGGTTTGGTCTTGAGCAAAAACATATCGACTAGATTGGAGACCCTACAGTCCCAGGTTAGTGCCCATGAAATGTCATGGCAACAAATCCGGAGTGAGAGACAAGACTCTGAATAGACCATCGACTATATCCAAAACAGGGGGTATAGCCAGAGGCCTATGTTGTAAGCTCAAATGATGGAAGCCTGTTCTGAGGACAGTGATTATTCCTCCACTCTAGGCCTTTTATCTGTGGGGGTGGGTGAGTACCCCGATAAGAGTAATCAAGTCCTCAGCCATTTTAAGCATCTGCTTCTTCATTGTGGTTCCAGGTGAGGGGCCCTTACCAAACGGTTTCCTGGGGTGTTTGGAAGCCTTGGCCTTGGTAAAGGCCTTTATTGAGAAGGTAGAGGGAGGTCTGAAGACGCCATGAGAAGAGGCAGATTTCTACCGTCTCAGCATCGGTAGCAAAGAAGGCTTCAGTATAGCCAGGTAAGATTTTGGCCGACACACCAGCCTCGAGTACCCAAGGTACTGCTAAAGAGGTGTCGTCTGTAGGCAGAGGCTGTGTCATAGTCTCACTGCAAACTGGGACACTAGAGGTCGGCTTAAGCATGGTGTTGGTAGAGGCCACGAACCGCATGTGTCTGGCCTTTTCCTTGTGTTTGTGTAAATGCGTAGTCTGTATATCACACAACATTGTAAAATTCAAATCTTCTCCAAAAAGATTTTCAGTGAACTTGCCCCGACACTTTATAGTGCGCATACTGAAAGCACAAAAGTGACAGGCAGAGACATACTGGTCTGGGCCTAAGAAAGGTATGCAAAGGGAATGTAAATCCCTATGAGGTATTTGCTTCCCACAAGAAATAGAATTAGCTTTTACTGCTTTTAGTGACATTGGTCTGAGCCAAGAAAATTATCCCCAATGGGGTACTTAGCTTTTTTGATGACTTTGGAATGCTGATATTTAGTTCTCATGAGCTGTCCGACCAGCACTTGCAAACTGCTTCTGCTTGGCACCGCAGCGGCAAGAAATACTGAAGAAAATTGCCTCGGCTGTTTCCTTTATACCCATGCCGCAGTAACGTCAGGGAAGAAGTGAAGACAAACGACGCGGGACAAGGACTTTGTAATACTGCCGACTGAGGGGGATCTCCTGATGGCAGGACAACCCACTTGTGATGCCTGCAGCTGTATGCACGATGAACATTGTCCAATGCCACCCACAGGAGCCAGTGCACAATCACAGTATGGGGAGTGTGTGAAGTAATACTGCAACATGGAAGGCATGGACATCTTTCGGGTAACAATTCACACAACTTTGATGTCCTCCAGTTCCACTGTTGTACTATTCCATGTGGTTGCCTTACGCAGCTCACCATGAACTCTATTCTTTGCTAGATGTTTCCCTAGGAAAAGGTGGATGGCAGCCTGTTCCAATCTAGCTCTGCCCATTGTGATTGCCCTGCTTGCATTTTTACACAACGTCTCAGCTATGGAACAACTAGCTACTTCAATGATAGCATTGGTGGTGGTGCCACGTTCCTTAAGTCCCCTGAAGAGGCCATCGATCTTCTGTAGTGAGCTGTACTACTTCCATGCAATGTGTTTCCATGGTACAGGTAGCCAAATGTAATTACCTTGCAGAAGAGGCTGAAATGTGGAGTATGACCAATACTTTTCCACACAGCCAGGGGGTGCAAAGACAAAATCAACTGTTTTACACACTCTGATATGTGCACAAAACCCAATTTGTCTGTGAACATCCACAGTATGCATAACAGGTTCCTGAATAGGTCCATCACCATTGCCATGAAGGACGCTTTGGTCTTGATCAAAAACATTACATCGCATTGACGGGAGAGCCTCCCGTCCAAGGTTACTGCCCGTCAAATGTCATTGCTTCATGTACATACATTTAGGTGAGTCTTTGACATGTCTCGCAGGGGGTTCTGTTCAGTACTTTTTCCTTCTACTTAAACCCAGGTAGGTGTCCTTTTCATATGTTTTCTTAAACGTAGAACCCCCTTTCTGAAGGTAGTCTGTATAAGGTCCATTCATGTTGCGAAATGCAGACATATCTAAAAAAGTCCGTTTATAGCTCATTATGCACCCCTCTGTATTCATTGCTACACAATACCGGATTAGGTGGATTTTACTTTTCTGTGTCTCGAAAAACTTCAACACTTCATGGAAAATATTTTCCTCTTTGATAGGCAAGATTGCCTTGTTCATCTGTGATCACTACAGTGTTTAGTCGGTCCACTGAGTGTGGTAACCTGGTGAGATTGACCATAGAGGGAACCAGGGCTCTCTACCAGTATTGAGTCAACCTAAAGAAGTACACTTTTTCCAGCTTAAGTTTCAGCTGCACATTTGGAAAGAATCTGAAGGGTTGTACAGCATGCAGACAATTCCCTGCCAAGAGGTGGAGATGGCATCTCTTATCACTGCCTTGTCATTTTGCAATGCCAGCCTAATTGCCTGTTGGAAAAGGCAAACAGGTGCATTTGAGGTATGCCCCACATGTGGTCCAGTTCCAGTAAGATCTCTGAAGCTGTACAGAATGCCTGTGTGCATCCCAATGGGTGTCACTTAACTGGTCAATCAGGGCTAATCTTGCATATTCTAGCAGTCGTTAGAACCACAAAACAGTTAAAATTAATTTAACTGCAGTGAGCTATTAATGGTATAGGTGTAGTCTCTCCTAGTACCATCAATAGCTGGGTATAATACTCTGTTAGTTGAAAATAATTCCCACCATTTACTTACCCAGTCCACATTAGTAAATGTGCTGTTTCAACCTGGAGGTTTACTACAGTCACCGAATCGTGAAATATGTCTTGCAATCACCATACTCTTCTCAGGACGTTCACACTTAGCAATATTCTTTGGTATGTCAGGTATATACATGGGTTGCATTTCCAAGATCCCTCGTTTAGCTTTTATAACTTCCAACATCAGGTCATATATGTAGTCAAACTTTCTTTTCTCAAATATTGGTTTGGCTACCCACTCCTGTTTTGCTTTTGGGTACACCACGATACCTTAGCTCTCCCTTTGCTGCTGACTTCTTTGTAGGGAATCTCACCACTGCTTGCTCACGATGAATGTTCTCATTATGATCCAGGATGGCAAGTATGATTCTTGCTTTCATTCCTGCAAAACTAAAGTGCTCAAACTTGGGGCAATATTTGCATAGTAATGCATGGAACACCTCCAGATCACCAGTATGGCAGAATTTGGTGATGTGCTTCAAATCTTTAATGAGAAATTTGTTAGCAACAATTCTCTTCAATGCACTGTGACAGGCATCATCTTCTTCAAGCCACTTTGTCTCGTCTCCATCGATGAGTGGCATTTCATGTCCACAACAGGAAACCTTGTTGCCACCATCCCAACTGTGTTGGTCGGTTACATGGTAGAGCAACGACAACCATTTCTCCTCTAGTACTACTGCATCCCCTTCACACATTTCAGCACACCACCACAGGTGATTTGAAATACTGTGGCACCACTGTAGTAAGTCTTGCTTGCCTCTCCTTTTCCCAGCTTCAGTGATTTTCTTAGTCAAATTTTTGGTCATATGCCACACATCAAACTGATGATCCACATTTGGAAATTCTGTGCATCAATAACCTTATTCCAGGATGTCTGTCTGTCGCCACAAGGCTGACATTAACATTTTATCCATCAAGTTTTTCATGCACTTCTTAAAAGCTTTCTTCTCCAGTGCCACTGAGGATACACCTCGGCTGACCTGCTCCAGGCAGAAATCTACAATGAATCCAGAATCCAGGTCCATCATGCTGTAGCAGCAGTACTTTGCAGAATAGCCTGGACTATCACACTGCCCATCTCCAGCTAACCTTACTTCCTTACCCATTGCATCTTCTAGCAGATGAGACTGATGCTGTGTCCAAGTATGCTGCAAACGGGGAATAAATACTCCCGTTGAATCATATAGAATGTGGTTTCACTTATAAATTCAAGTCCTAGATAAGCACTTAATCGCGCTATATGTGCATATGTACTTCCACTGAAAAGTACAGATGATGCCAGTAGTAGACTGCCAGCTGGCATTCGGCCAATTAATGGTTGACTTTCCCAATGGAGAACTTCATGTCCACTAATGCATGAAACATTCACTGAGACATAGGATCCCAACTTCACTTTCCTCAGTTCCACAGCCGAGGTGTGGCATTGTGGACAGGTCAGTTTCAGCAACAGGCAATCCAGGCAGGACTCAAACACAATGAACTTTGATTCTCCAACCATTACGTGTGTTGATTCTCCAACACACAAACACTAGCCCCCTCGCTTGCAGTCACACACACAAACACTAGCCCCCTCGCTTGCAGTCACACACACAAACACTAGCCCCCTCGCTTGCAGTCACACATACAAACAGTAGCCCCCTCGTCACACACACAAACACTAGCCCCCTCGCATGCATTCACACACCCAAGCCCAAAATGAGCATGCTTGTTTAGTCTTTTTTTTGCTGTTTTCTGGTTTCATTCCGATTTAAGCACTAGTACAACAGGTAATAAGCAACCTCAAGACCACTGAAAAGGCTAGAAAATTCAGTGAGGAGACAATTCATTTTTTTGCAATCGATTCTGAATTTGAAAGTCATAAATACATAGTTATTTGTCAATATGTGGACACACTACACAACGTGAAAGTAAATCTGAATGAAACCAGAATAGAAATGAAACAGACTAAAGAAACATGGTCAGTTAACTTTAAACCCCATAGTCAAGCTGAAAATACATGGATAACTCATGGGTACTGGCTTTTTTTTTTTTGATAAGGTTATATCAAAGATTCTTTGAAAAAAGACTGCAGCTGATTGAAATACTTCAAGCAACATCTCAATCTGAAGCAGGCAGTGCCTAGTACTGGTCTTTTTTTTTTTTGCTGGAATTTATTCAGTTTAACAGAAAACATTGAAATCATAAGCTTTGGAAAGCTCAGCTTGGATTTTACAAAGGAAGGTAAACAGAAAATGTGCTGTTTTTGGCAAAACTACTAGTAACTGTAAACTAGAATTACCTTCAGTCCTTAAACATTTCTTAGAGCTAGGTCGAAAACAGATCAAATTTGCGTTCTCATGCAATAGTGACAGTACACAGATTCTCAGATGTATCCCACAAATTGTATGTGGGTCACAGGTGTTACCCTTTAGCATTTTCACAGTGCAAGTAATAAGTCACATCTTGGGAAGACAGCAATTTCCCACACAGGTGAGACAAATTGTATTGGTGGTACCACATCCTTCAAACATTTCTTTATAAGATAGCAAGTTCACTTTCAAATGTCTTATTCATAGTTGCTTGTAACTCCAACAGTGAAAAGTACAATATAAATGTTGCTTTCACAAGGAATCTATTTCCATCAAGTAGTACACACACTGTTCTAGAACTGAGCCTCTATCTGCATAGGGATGTTATAAAAGCCAGTACTCCATGTACTTGATGCAGGAGAACTCACAGCATTACAAGCCCCATAACCATTTCACTACCATGCAGTCACAATCTCTGATGATGTATCATTGTCCAACATAAAAATGTATAAGAATAATTAGATAAAATGATGTTTATGTAATGTCATCATATTCCTATAATGTTGCATCAGAGACTATCCATGTGAAACTAAGTGGGTAAAACTGCCTTCCAGTTTAGAGCCTGCTACAGACCACGCACCCAAACCCAGTAACCCCACTCGGCCTTCCTGAGAGCACTGGAAAATATGAAGGTCTCTCCAAACAACATTATATTGGGCGACTTCAACTACCCAAACAGACTGGGAGCATTACTCTAGCTCCAACACCCTAGCCCAAAGGTTCCTAGAATTTATAAACTCAAATGCTATGGAACAACTTGTTACCACTCCCACAAGAGGGGAAAACATACTGGACCTGATCATTACCAACATGGGGACTCTATGCTACAGACCAGAAGTGTATCCCTCACTGGTAAGATCAGACCATAAACTAATCTCACTGGATATTCACACCACGACCCCACCCCCTGCCCAGAAAACCACAGTGAAAAAACTTCTACAAATCAAATTTCACACTCCTTAAAAAAGAGGTGGAATCCTTCTAAGCCCCCGTGCCTGTGGAAAATACGACCCAGACCGCTGAAACCTTTATAAATGCATTATATGAACACCTTCAGAAATGCATGGATCATGCAATCCCAAATAAAACCAAGACCCAATCCTCCAAAGGCAGACGTCCTGTCTGGTGGACCCCAGCTATAAACAAACCATTCAAATTGAAATAGGAAGCTACTAAAATGACAGAGCAAAATTCCAAAAGGTGAAGGCATCACTGATCAGTATTAGCAAAAAACTACGGGCACTCATAAAATTGTCTAAGACCAGCTTCGAGAGAAAAATTGCACAGGACACCAAGGATAATCACAAGGCTTTCTTTTGTTATGTTCGGAACCTGGGTGCTAATTCCCAGATATGCTCAGAATTAGTCCATAATGACAAAAAATACACTGAACCCACAGACATTGCCAACATCCTAGCCGACATGTTCAGTGCAAACTCCCCACCCCCTACCCACCAAAAGGGCAAATATCTATCCCAGCAGAGTGCTGACCCCCTGACATCTCAGATGCTCAGGTAAGAGCCGCCCTCTACAAAGCAAAGAACACAGCATCAATGGGACCAGACGGTGTCCTGTGCTGCGTCCTACATGAACTCCAAGAAGAGCTAAACCCAAATAAAAAACTACTGTTCAATCTCAGCCATACTACAGGATGTGCCCAAAGAGTGGCATACAACAGTGGTCCCTCTCCATAAAGGTGGTGCCTCAATGGATGCTGGAAACTTATCGCCCCATAAGCCTGACTAGCTTGGTCTGCAAAGCTATGGAAAGGATCCTCATGGACCTCATAAATAAAGATATTGGGGACCTACAAACACTGGATCCTACCCAGTTCAGCTTTGTTAAGGGCAAATCCTGCCTCTTATACCTGGTTGATTTCTTTGAAACAGTCACCAAGGCCATTGACGAGGGGAAGGTGGTCCACACAGCCTACCTGGACCTCGCAAAAGCCTTTGATACAATACCCCACTCGGCCATTATAGATAAGCTCACCAGCTTAAATAAACCCCTATGTCACTAGATGGGTTGCACACTGACTCAAGGACAGAACCCACATGGTTAGAATTGCTGGAGCCATGTCAGACGCCAAACCAGTTACAAGTGGTGTCCCACAAGACTCAGTCCTGGGACCTCTCGTTCGGTATATATTTCTCAGAGGTACAGGCCAACACGGAAGAACTGTGGCTGACCAAGTTCGCAGATGACTGCAAACTGGGCACCATAATCGACTCTCCAGCTGACACAAGCATCCTGCAAAAGGGCCTCATAGAAACAGACATCTGGTGCCACAGCCATGGCCTCAAGCTGAATGCCTAAAAAAGTGTATAGTCATCCCCTATGGCAAAAACAAAGTGCCCACAAATTACCACATAGGTGGTAATCCATTAAGTACAGAAGTAATTAGGGACCTGGGGACCCAAGTTGATAGCACTCTCTCATTTGACAACCACGTGGTCATAGTGGTTAGAAAAACATTTATTATAGCCCACCTAATCATGAAGGGATTCACATCTAGATCAGGGGCCTTTTTTCTCATCCCTCATCAGGCCTATAATTGAGTACAATGCCCCTTTTGGAATGTACCTTACCAGACACCTGCAGCAACTGCAAAGACCCCAAAAGTACCTCACCAAGAGGATCAAAGGGCTCAAACAGATGCCATATGCTGCCCGGTTAAATAAACTCCAGCTCAACTCAGTGGCATACCGCCTGTTCAGAGGTGATCTGTGCCTGATGTATAAAGCCATGTCCAACCCGGAATTAATGAGCATGCTGCACCTCAGAAAATCAAAATCCCATTGAGCTACGTGCTCGAGAGACTTGAACTTCAGCACTGAAATATAGGACATGCTGGAGGGACAGATTCATAACCCAGAGGCTCCCTTCAATCTGGAATAAAATCCCAGTCCAGGTTAGGCAGAGTCCCTCACTAACTCTTCAAGAGGAATCTTGAGTGGATGGGAGATCGTAGGTTTACCCCGGGTATCACTTCTGTCAGTGTTAGACAGAGGCACAGTATACTAACCTTGAAAAAAGGGCATAGCAAAATACATTTAAAATGGGTGGCGAAAGCCAAACACATTCTGGCTAGGCTTCTAAATCACCTAGGGCAGATTGCCTATTAGGAACCTATGAACATATTTATTACCCCAAACTGAATTCAAGCATCATTAAAGCAAATTATGACAACTGATACATATAAAACTTATTAATGTTAAATATTATCCTACTGCTAAATAAAGAAACTACATGTACACCAAGCAAAACTATCCAATATAATCACAATTCACCAGCAACCAGCAATATCCAGTGCAATGTGTAAACATGCCACTAGCAAGGCCATAATTGCACAAAGTACAGGCGAAATGGTGACAACATTCGGAACAATGGAAGTGATACATGTTTGTGCAACGCTTAAAAATACAGCACAAGGCACATTTCAGCACACCATCACATCTAGTACATTGTTTAATTACTAAATGTCTAAATACAAATTACCAATATTATACACAATACTAGGTACTGAATACTGAGATAAATAATCATTTAATAACACTTCACAATATTTCAAAATCGCTTTCACTAAAAACGGACACATTGCAGAATTCTATGCCCATGTACTTAGCATACAAGCCCACCTTGATTTCACAAACTCAATGAAAAAAGCATCACAATTTTTTGGCTAATTTGTTTCCATGTTCTCGTGAAAGTAAAATTAACAAGCACCTGTTACACAACAAATCTACTTATCTAATTCTATAGTAGCTATAATGTTCTTATTATTTTGCTATCATACTGTATATTTCCAGTTCTATATTCGGAACATTTTAACCAAGCGCCCGGACTCAATACGTAAACGGTCTAAATATACCAGTGTTCCATCCCAGTTATAAAATTAAAATACACATACTTGTGCTATCTGTGATCATAAACTTACAGTATGAAGTACAGGTACGACTGCACTTAGCTTATAACATTTTTTGTATTGTTAAATATTCTGTAACTTTGATTTCTTTAACAGTACTGATTTCTATCTGGAAACAGACACTGTACGACATTTGACTTTAAATGAAAACGTTCACAATTAAAAAATGGTTGCAGTCACACACACACTAGCCCCCTTGGTTGCAGTCACACACACACACACACACACACACACACACACACACACACACACACACACACACACACACACACACACACACACTAGCCCCCTTGGTTGCAGTCACACACTAGCCCCCTTGGTTGCAGTCACACACACACACACTAGCCCCCTGGCTTGCAGTCACACACACTAGCACCCTTGCTTGCACTCACTCACACACTGGCGCCGTTCCTTGCAGTCACACACACACACACACACACACACACACACACACACACACACACACACACTAGCCCCCTTGCTTGCAGTCACACACACACAAGCCCCCTTGCTTGCAGTCACACACACACACACACACACACACACACACACACACACACACACACACACACACACACACACACACACACACACAAGCCCACTTGCTTGCAGTCACACACACACAAGCCCCCTTGCTTGCAGTCACACACACACACACACTAGCCCCCTTGGTTGCAGTCACACACTAGCCCCCTTGGTTGCAGTCACACACTAGCCCCCTTGGTTGCAGTCACACACACTAGCCCCCTTGGTTGCAGTCACACACACACACACTAGCCCCTTGGCTTGCAGTCACACACACACACACTAGCACCCTGGCTTGCAGTCACACACACACACTAGCCCCCTGGCTTGCAGTCACACACACACACACTAGCCCCCTTGCTTGCAGTCACACACAATAGCCCCCTTGCTTGCAGTCACACACACTAGCCCCCTTGGTTGCACTGACACACACTAGCCCCCTTGGTTGCAGTCACACACACACACACTAGCCCCCTTGGTTGCAGTCACACACACACACACACACACACACACACACACACACACACACACACACACACACACACACACACACACACACACTAGCCCCCTTGGTTGCAGTCACACACACACACTCGCCCCTTGCTTGCACGCACACACACACACTCGCCCCTTGCTTGCACGCACAAGCACACACACTCTCCCCTTGCTTGCACGCACACACACTCACCCCTTGCTTGCACGCACACACACTCGCCCCGTTGCTTGCACTCACTCACACACTAGCCCCCTTGCTTGCACTCACTCACACACTAGCTCCCTTGCTTGCACTCACTCACACACTAGCCCCCTTGCTTGCACTCACTCACACACTAGCCCCCTTGCTTGCACTCACTCACACACTAGCCCCCTTGCTTGCACTCACTCACACTAGGCTGGTCAACAAATGTCAAGTAAATAAAATACCTAAATTTTGTTTGCCGCATAAACAGAACATGCTAGAGACAGATATGCTTCAAAGAGCATTCCCATTCTCTGGATCAGACTCCCCATCCATGCGAAGCAGCGATCCTCCCTACCTGCATACAAGCACCACTTGGACCAAGGAATGGGTAATCAAAAATTCTCCCCTGGTCTGACTGACACCATTGTCGCTGATGGACAGTGGCAGCCAGTAAATCAATCCCATAGAAGTCAAATTTGTGGGTCACAGTTGGGTAGCACTGCTAGGCTTCTAAGGGCACTAGCAGTCTTTAGTGTAGGATATATCTATGAACAAAACAGTCGGACTTTCCTGGTCAACAAATGACAATAAATAAGAGTCTCGCACTATCACCAGACAACAGTGACTTCATCAAGTAAACAAAAGGTGGTAACTGGAGGACAAACGTCCAACACATACCAAACTGACTGGGCTATCAATGTGCAGACACTGTTTGCTCTTGATAGCTTGTGTTTTCAAAATGTGAGCGCTTAGTTCACTTTCGTAGGTATGAGAAAATGATGCAAATGGCAAAACATTACAAAATAAAAAGGTATGAAAATGCAGACACGATATAACACTGGTAATACAAACTATCAAAAGCAAAGCACGTTAGCTGTAAAGTGAGAGTGTAATATCTTTTTTGATAAGAGGACCAGAAACTGACAAGATCATTAAAATCGTTTCACTCACTCACACAGACACTAGCCCCCTTGCTGGCACTCACTCACACAGACACTAGCCCCCTTGCTTGCACTCACACACACAGACACTAGCCCCCTTGCTTGCACTCACACACACAGACACTAGCCCCCTTGCTTGCACTCACTCAGACGGACACTAGCCCCCTTGCTTGCACTCACACGGACACTAGCCCCCTTGCTTGCACTCACGCGGACACTAGCCCCCTTGCTTGCAGTCACACACACACACTAAACCCCTTGCTTGCAGTCACACACACACACACACACACACACACACACACACACACACACACACACACACACACACACACTAGCCCCCTGGCTTGCAGTCACACACACACACACACACACACTAGCCCCCTGGCTTGCAGTCACACACACACACTAGCCCCCTTGCTTGCAGTCACACACACACACTAGCCCCCTTGCTTGCAGTCACACACACACACTAGCCCCCTTGCTTGCAGTCACACACACACACTAGCCCCCTGGCTTGCAGTCACACACACACTAGCCCCCTGGCTTGCAGTCACACACACACACACACACACACACACACACTAGCCCCCATGCTTGCAGTCACACACACACACACACACACTAGCCCCCTGGCTTGCAGTCACACACACACACACACTAGCCCCCTGGCTTGCAGTCACACACACACACACACACACACACTAGCCCCATTGCTTGCAGTCACACACACACACACACACACACACACACACACACACACACACACACACACACACACACACACACACACCCCTTGCTTGCAGTCACACACACACACACACACAAGCCCCCTTGCTTGCAGTCACACACACACACACACACACTAGCCCCCTTGCTTGCAGTCACACACACACTAGCCCCCTTGCTTGCAGTCACACACACACACACACACACAAGCCCCTTGCTTGCAGTCACACACACACACACACACACACACACACACACACACACACACACACTAGCCCCCTTGCTTGCAGTCACACAAACTAGCCCCCTTGGTTGCAGTCACACACACACACACACACACACACACACACACACACACACACACACTAGCCCCCTTGGTTGCAGTCACACACTAGCCCCCTTGGTTGCAGTCACACACACACACTAGCCCCCTTGGTTGCAGTCACACACACTAGCCCCCTTGGTTGCAGTCACACACACACACACTAGCCCCTTGGTTGCAGTCACACACACACACACACACACACACACACACACACACACACACACACACACACACACACACACACACACACACACACACACACACACACACACACACACACACTTGCCCCCTTGGCTGCAGTCACACACAAACACACTTGCCCCCTTGGCTGCAGTCACACACACTTGCCCCCTTGCTTGCAGTTGCCCACATACACAGACATGCACACACTTGTCTCATTCCAGCAGTCACACACACTTGCCCCCTTGATAGCAGTCACACACACTTGCCCACACTTGCCCCCTTGCTTGAAGTCAGACACACAGATACACACACACACACACACACACACATATAATTATATTGCTTGTACAATGCAGTAAAGTTTTATTGGGTGTTTTAATTGGGTTAAAATATTCCTGAAAACAGTGAAACTAAATGCATGCACCCATAAAGACAGTACTACCCAATTCAGAACATTTCCATCACAAGTCTAGTCAAACTCAAGTCGAGTAAAACCAGCAGCACTAAATGCAAAACACTTCTCCTTGGACTACAGTTCTAATTATAATTTATATTCAGCTTTATTAAACTACCAAGTAACATAGCCAAGCAATGTGCTGCAACTAGCAATCGCTGTGATTCCCCCCCACTTGTAGAATTGTTGGTTATCCAAAACAAATCTGCTGGCTGAAAACAACTATCTACTTGCTTCATGGGTAAAACATGATCACAGTAAAAAATGAAAAGCAAACATGACATCAGCTCAGAATACACTGCGAGTATGTCACAATTTGAAATGTCTCAGGCTGACAGCGATGGTCCAGACATGTCATACCTATGAACCTCAGTGCACTAAATCTGGACTAAGCCATACGTAAGTGGGAGAAAGGCACAAGTACAAGTAGAAATTTTAAATATTGCTCTTACAAAATTAGAAAGATCATCCAACAGTAGGTCTTGCATTATTATGAATTTTCGAAAGGGTATTTTAATGTGAAACTAAAATGTCTGCCATTATTTTCTATCATTCTATAATGTTTTGCCACTAACTGTCCACAATAAACCACCACAACATTATGTTAAATGGTCCGAAAATGTGAATCAAGAAGATAAATTAGCCAGACAATACAGCTGGGAAGCTGTCAAAGAAGGGGCACGTTATTACTCCTAAGTGGAGCAGCTGTCTAAAAAAAAAATTGACATGCATTTCTGAAAAGAAAGTAATCCCGAACTGGATTATTACATGTAATTGTAAACCCTCCATG